>NC_142878.1:65691071-65991785 GCF_051225735.1 Oryctolagus cuniculus
GTAGTGGATAAAGCCGCCGCCTACAGTGCTGGCATCCCACGTGGGTGCTGGTTCTTGTCCCAGCTGCTCCACTTCTGATCCATATTTCTGCTATGGCCTGGGACAGCAGTAGAAGATGGCCCAAGTGCTTGGGCCCTTGCATCCGCGTGGGAGACCTGGAAGAAGCTCCTGGCTTCTGGTTTCAGATTGGTGTAGCTCCAGCCATTGCGGCCATCTGGAGAGTGAACCAGCGGATGGAAAACCTCTCTCTCTCTCTCTGCCTCTCCTTCTCTCTCTGTGTAACTCTGACTTTCAAGTAAATAAATCTTTAAAAAAAAAAGAAAAAGAAAAGCATATTGTTGGGGAAGGGCAGGTTTTGGAGAGGTATCTCAGTTAGGGGTGTTGGGAGTTGTAGAGAAGGGTGACTCCCCATGTATGCAGGTGGGGTTATACAGAAAGGAAAGGGGTACAAATATCTGGACATGAAAAGTTGCAGAAAGTAACTTATTTTTTTCATAGTTGTAACTTTGAAAGATTGACGAGAGGAATTATAGTATGGTCAAATTATGATAAAGTTAAAGGCTCCTAAACAATTAACAAATCAATAAAGCACTTAGTTCTGTTTATGTATGTAATCTGATGAATGACAGTTGTCAATTCAAGAATGGCCTTTATTTCTTGATTATATATTTTAGTATATGAAGCTTTTGCCTGAACTACAGATCTGAAAGTAAATTTGGAATTTTTTTCATGAGCATTAATAACTTTAGTCAAGGTATAATTCATTAATCTTAAAATTGTTAACTAAGACAGTCAAATTATAAGTAGCTCTAGTTGCAGTACCTTCCTGTACCAGGAACGTGTACCTCACTTGAGATGATTCTACTAAAAGTGAGAAGATCTATAAGTGACCAGCACACTGTTGCGGATCATACACATGCAATGGCAGTTTTGAGTTTGTGATTCTAGTAGATATTTCCAGATGTGGTGCTGTTGTTACATGTAGCTTTGTTTCTAGGAGCCACTTAAATTGGTAGTACACCCTCTTTTTCCACCTACTTGTTCGTTCAACGGACACTTTTGGAGTGCCTACTGTCAGATCCTGTTAGGTGTTAAAAATAAAAAGATGAAGGGTTGGCATTGTGTTATAGCAGGTTAAGCCGCTGCCGGCAATGTTGGCATCCCGTATGAGTGCTGGTTTACGTCCTGGCTGTTCCACTTCTGGTCTTGCTCTCTGCTAATGGGTGTGGCAAAGCAGCAGCAGATGACCCAAGTGTTTGGGCTGCTGCCATCCACGTGGGAGACCCGAATGAAGCTCCTTTCTCCTGGCTTTGGCCCGGCCCAGCCCTGGCCGTTGCAGCCATTTGGGGAGTGAACCAGCAGATGGAAGACCTCTCTCTTTCTCTCCCTCTCTCTCAATAGCTCTGGCTTTCAAATAAATAGATAGATAGATAAATAAATAAATGTATCTTAAGAAAAAAAGGATCAAGAAATGCAAAGATGAAACTACTGCCTTCCAAGTTCAGTCTAATACATGCCCAGGTAATTAGATTGCCTGCTTATCACTGAGTATGCTTCATAGCAGGGTTTTTTATCATAACACTTTGAAATTTTAGGCCAGACCATTTGTTGGAGGGCTTTCCCAAGGAATTTCATAGGATGTTTAGCAACTTCCCTGGTCTACCCACTGGATACTGCTTAGGGCTCCTGCATCCCATACTGGAGTCTCAGCGTTGCTCCCTACTCCCAGATTCCTACTAATGTGTATCCCAGGAGGCAGTAAGTGATAGCTTCAATAGTTGGGTCCCTGCCACCCACACAGGAGACCTGGATTGGGTTCCTAGTTCCCAGCTTTGTCCTGGTCCAGTACCAGCCTTTGTGGGCATTTGGAGAGGGAACCAGCAGGAGGGAGGTCTCTCTCTTCCTCACTCCTTAACTTCCCCATTCCCTATCAAATAAATAAGTAAATAATTTTAAATGTCTCTATATATTTATTGCCAAATTCTAGAGAACAAATCTACAATGTGAACCAGACTTTATCTGTATCATTGAAAAAAGGGCTTTGATAAATCAGTTTTTAAGATCTCTCTCTGTCACTCTTTATTTTTATTTATTTATTTATTTATTTATTTATTTGACAGGCAGAGTGGACAGTGAGAGAGAGAGACAGAGAGAAAGGTCTTCCTTTGCCGTTGGTTCACCCTCCAATGGCCGCCACGGCCGGCGCGCTGTCGCCTGCGCACCACGCTGATCCGATGGCAGGAGCCAGGTACTTATCCTGGTCTCCCATGGGGTGCAGGGCCCAAGGACTTGGGCCATCCTCCACTGCACTCCCTGGCCACAGCAGAGAGCTGGCCTGGAAGAGGGGCAACCGGGACAGAATCTGGTGCCCCGACCGGGACTAGAACCCAGTATGCCGGCGCTGCAAGGCGGAGGATTAGCCTAGTGAGTCGTGGCGCCGGCCTCTGTCACTCTTTAAAAAAGACAAAAATAAATAATAAACATTCTGAATAAAAAAAGTATAGGAGCTGGCACTGTGGCGTAGCGGGTAAAGCCACAGCCTGCAGCGCCGGCATCCCATATGGGGGCCAGTTCAAGTCCTGACTGCTCTACTTCCAATCTAGCTCCCTGCTAATGCACGTGGGAAATCAGCATAAGATGGCCCAAGTCCTTGGGCCCCTGCACCCACATGGGAGACCTGAAAGAAGCTCCAGGCTCCTGGCTTTGTATCCGCCCAGCTTCAGCTGTTATGGCTGTTTGGGGAGTGAACTAGCAGATGCAAGAACTCTCTCTCTCTCTCTCTCTCTGCCTCTGTCTCTCTGTGACTCTATCTTTCAAATAAATGAATAGATATTTTTTTAAAAAATGTAATGCAAATCTAATCTGTGTAATGGGAAGAAAAGCTAGATCTCTTGCATAGTGTTTATTTATGTGACTTCTCAAAGGAGAATACACAAGAATGATACTGGATCACACCTACTAGATATTGTATATTTTAGCTTCAGTGTCTGTAAGGCCTGTCTTTCAAAGGTGGGATATAGAAAGGCTAGTTCTTCAGTTTCTTAGGATGTTACTAAAACAACGAACAACACAAGCAGGTGGAGGAGAAGAGTGCTTTAATGAAAACTTGAGCTCTTTTCTGAACTCTGTGCCAGCATTACCTTTTCTTGTTTAGAATAAACAAGAAACAATGTGTAACCTGGACAACTGGCATATTTTTAAAAATGTTTCCTGTGTTTATTAGGCACATGACTTTTAATTTGTTATTTTCCTTAACTAGACTCTATTACCTTACTGCTTTTCCAGAAGAACATTGTACAACCAAGAATTAATTTCAGTAGTCTCTTAAAGTGCTTGTTTTGCAGCAGCGCCTTGCTTCTTAAAGTAGGGTGACCACCTTCCCGTTTTAAAGAGCACTTCAGGGCTGGTGTTGTGGCGTAGCAGGTAAAGCTGCCCCTGACACGCTGGAATCCATATAGGCATCCATTCAAGTCTCAGTTGCCCCACTTCCCATCCAGCTCCTTGCTAAAGTGCCTGGGAAATCATGGAAGGATGCCCCATGTTCTTGGGCTCCTGCACCAATGTGGGAGACCTGGAAGAAGCTCCTGGCTCCTGGCTTTGGACTGGCCCAATCCCAGCCATTGTGGCCATTTGGGGAGTAAACCAGCAGATGGAAGATCTCTGTCTCTCCCCCTCTCACTCTTTCAAATAAAATAAATAAATCTAAAAAAAAAAAAAAAAAAAAAAAAACCAAAAAAAACAAAAACCACACTTCAGTAGAAGTCCTAAAACCTGTTTTATGTGCATCTTTGGTACTAACTAGCATTAAATATCCAATTAGTCTTTTTCAGCTATCTGTGGGATAGATAAATAAAAGTGGGTTTTATCTTGTCTTCATAAGAAATACCTAAATTCCACAAGTCTACCCTCTTTGTTTTGCTCAAAGCTTTGTTTCCTTGTTCTTGTAGGATACCCACATTTCCATTTCTTTGCCTGATAAAGTTTTGATTCATCATGGATAATCTGACATCAGAAGAAATTCAGCTGAGGGCTCACCAGGTTACTGATGAGGTAAATGCTTTATTGAGAATAGGTAATCCTGTTGCAGTTTTCACGGCACAGGGTCTTCCTAGTCCCTTTGTGTCAAAGAATGAATTTGCCCCTCAGTGGCATTCATTGCTCATTGCTTTTCATCAACTCACCAGAAACACTAAGTAAGGGAAGATAATTTGCATGGTTTTTCCAGATAGTCATTGCTTAACAGTTACTCACAACAGAGATACTCTAAATTTGAAGAATTCTGGATTTTTTATTTATTTCCTACTATCTGTGTAATATTCTTAGAGTTCTGTCTTCATCAAATTTTTATGAACCCCTTTAAGTGTACCATCCTAATTTTCTTTTAAGAAGGACTTGATAAGAATAACTGAAAATACAGTGACCAGTTTTCTTGATTTTGTTTTAAAGGGAGGGATGGGCTAGTGATTTTTAAACAGAATAACGTTCTGAATATAGTCTGTGTTTTTTTTTGGCTACATATTTTGAAATGTTTAAACTAAAACTGTATTTTTTTCCTAGTCTCTGGAAAGTACAAGGAGAATCCTGGGTTTAGCCATTGAGGTAAGAAAGTGTTTAATCATCAAGTTAAACACAGAAGTTTATAGGAGGGATCCTGATAGCACTAGCTGGAGTTGCTGCTAAAGTACATTCTATCAATATACTTTATTATTTGAAACCTGCAATTACTGAAATTGTCAAACCATGTGCTAACTGGCCTTTTCTGCTTTTCCCTTTGTGATGGTATTGGAATATGCTCGGAAAGATGAATTAATTTTAAGTTTTTGACTTAATTATTTTTGGATATTATGTTGAAGTGTGTTGATTTAAGAATGCTAGTTCTGGCCGGCACCGCGGCTCAGTAGGCTAATCCTCCGCCTTGCGGCGCTGGCATAGCGGGTTCTAGTCCCGGTCGGGGCGCCGGATTCTGTCCCGGTTGCCCCTCTTCCAGGCCAGCTCTCTGCTGTGGCCTGGGAGTGCAGTGGAGGGTGGCCCAAGTGCTTCGGCCCTGCACGCCATGGGAGACCAGGAGAAGCACCTGGCTCCTGCCTTCGGATCAGCGCGGTGCGCCAGCCGTGGCGGCCATTGGAGGGTGAACCAATGGCAAAAGGAAGACCTTTCTCTCTGTCTCTCTCTCACTGTCCACTTTGCCTGTCAAAAAAAAAAAAAAAAAGAATGCTAGTTCTATCTGTAGCTCCAATCCTCTGAGGATGAATTTCCAAATGATTCTAGTCTTGCTATTTGTCAGCCCTTTTAAGGTCTTATTTCTGTTGGTTTAGGGTATTTAATTAATTAATTTATTTTTTACTATTGGTATTTTCCCTCTTTGTTTTAGTCTCAGGATGCAGGAATCAAGACCATCACTATGCTGGATGAACAAGGGGGTGAGTTAAAGTTACTGACAGAAATTCTTAAATTGCTTTACAATGCCAAAATGTTCTATCAAATCAGCCCTGTATAGATTTTCCTTTGAGAATGCCTTAACTTTGTAAGATGAGTGATGTGTTTACTTCTGATTTTAATGACATCATGTTTATTGCCTGGTTAGCACAGGGGGCAGTGACCAACTATATACCAAGTATGTGTTAGGCCAGCATCGCTTATTGTGTGCATCAGGCCTCTATGCATTCTTACTTCACCCTAGAAATCAAAGTTAAGTCCTAAAACCGATTTAGATTCAGATTAACTTGGGAACATTTGATTTGAGTTGGCCTTGAGAAATCTCATCTGTTTTTGTTTAGTCTTGTGGTCACCTCAAGTTTCAAGCATAATAAGTGATAGGAATGCTGGAGATCTGATGTGGTCAGAGTACACTTGCTTGCATTGGGAGGGCGCTAAATCTTCACATGCTCCTGGTGTACAGATTTCTTTAGAATAGATCCTTCCACAATTATAAGCCATTGTCAGTATGGGTGTAAGAGTGTCTTCATGTTGAACATTTTGTAATATCTTCTGACACTGATAGATTTATTCTTTGTGGTATAGTATTGGTAGATTTGAAGTTGAAGTTTGCTATTCCACTATGGCGTTTTCTTGTTGATACTGTAACAGAAAATGTACCTTCAACACTTTATTCTTAGAACAACTAAACCGCATAGAAGAAGGCATGGACCAGATAAATAAAGACATGAGAGAGGCAGAGAAGACCTTAACAGAACTCAACAAGTGCTGTGGCCTTTGTGTCTGCCCATGTAATAGGTGAGTGGATAAATCAAGTTTTTTTCAAAATCAGTAAATGAGAGCATCTCCTCCCAAGTAAGGTTAGAAGTATGACTGGACCTAGATGAGGATGTTTGTTAGGTAAACTTAAAATATTTCTTCTTTTGGCAGATTGAGTGCTTCATGCGAATAGCTATGTTCACTGAAAACCATGGCTTACTTTTGGCCAATACTGGGAGCGATTTCCAATTTTAATTTGTAGTAAAATACAAAAATTTTGGAAAATACATATTTGAACGATACAGAGCTGGATGGGGTTAGTGTCTTTCGTTTCAAACAAGGAAAGTTAATAAAACTCGAGTATGTGTTCTGTGATAGGCTCCTGAGAGATGGCTAAAGGAATAAAGGACTTGGGCCTTGTTTTCAAAAGACTGCTATGTTGTTGGGCGTATGAAGAAAAAACAGAAAATATGTAAATCTAGTGTTAGCTCATATGATATCAATTAAGAATAGGGGGAAAGGTGATAAAGGTTGGGCTGGAGAACATCTTACAGAAGAGGTGGCAGATGAGTTAGACTTTCAGTGATTAGCAGGAATTTGGATGAACCTGAGAAATAGGGAGGGCATTTTGCTATGTAAGATTCAAAGGAAACAAGGATTAAGGAAGCTGCCAAGCTGAGGAATTGATAGGTTAGAGTGGAGTATATGATTATATAACCAGGAGACTAGTTAAAAACTTACTGTATTCTAGGCCAGTGAGGTTGGACTTTATTAGTGAGGATAGAGAAGGTGCTTGCACAAATCAAGAGAATTTATTTTAAATCAATTGATTATATCTGTAATAAGAAGAAATGCTGAAGACTTGGAGACTAGTACATTGGCACATGAAAGGTCTTCAAAGCACTATGTATGATGAGATTTTGCATGACCCAGAAGAATTCATTCTTTTGGTGCCTCCATTGTGAATATTTAAATTCTCTACTTATCCTTGGGTAAACCAGACTCTGTGATGTTGACAAATACAGCATCTATTCAGACTAACAGGAGGTCTGATTCTAAGACAGTTTACCATGGTCTTTCTCTTCTGTTAGAAGGAGTGCATCTTTGTTGTTTAAAAAAGTAATTAATAAAATAACTTTGAACTTTACTCTTAGTTGAAATGACAATGTCTAGGGATTGAATGACTATGCTTACTGCTGAAAGTATTCATTTCTAAAGATCTTTGTAAACATTAGTACTTCCATTCATTTGTCTCAGTTGATCTGTTAGTCCAAGAGTGGCATAAAAAGGTTTACTGACTCTTAGCATTTTGATTCTTCAGAGGACTTAGGAATGGAGGAGTTTTTGTCCTATTTTCAAATGAATGTTTTCATGTAACTACATGTTCTGTGCCATTTCTGCTAGAGAAAATAGAGTTAAGTTGCCTGTTGATCAACTTTAGTGTTTGTTTTGGCCAGGCTTTCAGATTCGATGGTGTTCTGCCAGTCTTGTCTGTTGGCTTCCTGTTCTAATGTAAAACTATTGACTTGTTTTAACCTTGGTTGACTCGCTGAAAGTCCACATTTTAATAACTGACTTCTCAGGGTATCGCAGGTTCTTTAGGCAACTAAGTCATAAATGTGCAGATTATTGGATTCCAACTCTTAGCTATATTTTGCAAGCTTGTTCCTTTACCCTTTGTTCTGTGTAGTCACTTGGAAGAGTGAAGAAAAAAGAATGTATGTTGCTCCCCCTCTTCTTGGAGGAACGACACAGGACCCTGCGCTGTTCTTTTGTCTGCTCGGCCCTTCCCGGGTTTGCTGCTGGTTCTTCCCGGGTTGGCTGCTGTCCCTTCCACCTCCGTGGAAGGGCGGTTCCCCCTGCCACTTTCCCCACTTCCGTGGGGGAGCGGCACACCGCCGGCCAGCTCTCTCGGGGGCTGCTCAGATGTTATTCGGATGTTCCCCTTAGATGTTCCTGGTGCATGTTGTTTCTCTCCTCCTTTATAGTCCTCTTCCACCAATCCCAACTCTGCTACCCACACGCCGAGCACGCTGCTCTCCTCCAATCAGGAGCAGGATCAGCTCCTGCAGGTTACTGGTCGAACTGGAGGCAGCTGTGTAAAAGTTGTTTACTCCTCTCCCAGTGCCATTTTGTGGGAGAGAGCAGATGCATAGAATAAGTCTTAATTCCAGTAACTTAGTCTAGTCTGAGTTGCTCCCCACAAATGTAGGTCAATTTCTTTGAGATAGGTGTTAGGAGAAAAACAAAGAGGAAGTCCTTCCTAGAATCCAAAGCAAGATCAGCTCGTAAGTCATGGGTTGTTAAATGGGAAGAGCTTTGAATCCTAAGATTATTGAAGTGAGAAATTGCTCTACAGAAGTTTTTTTTGTTTGTTTGTTTTGTTTTGTTTTGTTTTGTTTTTTTGACAGGCAGAGTTAGACAGAGAGAGACAGAGAGAAAAGAGAGAAAGGTCTTCCTTCTGTTGGTTCACCCTCTAGATGGCCACTATGGCCAGCGTGCTGCGCTGATCCGAAACCAGGAGCCAGGTGCTTCCTGGTCTCCCATGCAGGTGCAGGGCCCAAGCACTTGGGCCATCCTCCACTGCCTTCCCCGGGCCACAGCAGAGAGCTGGACTGGAAAAGGAGCAACCGGGACAGAATCTGGCACCCCAACTGGTACTAGAACCTGGGGTGCCAGTGCCGCAGGCGGAGAATTAGCCTAGTGAGCCACAGCGCTGGCCTCTACAGAAGTATTAATTGTGAACTGCAGCCAAGCATAGGCAAGCTTTTGTTAGACACCAATGGGAGAGAAAATAGAATATGGTCTTCAGCCTTCTCACCTCAGCAAAGCCTTTACTCAGTGGGTCAAGAGGATACACTTCTTAACAGATAGAATCAAGGGGCGACTGTAACAGAACAGTTGTTCCCTGAAGAGGAGAGAGTGATATCTCAGTTTAAAAATGTCTGATTTCTATTCTTTTTCTTTCATCTATTTCTTCTTTATATACCGTTGAGGCCTCCTCATCTTAACTGCTAATCAGAGTTTCAGTTAGGCTTATCATATAAGCAGTCGTAACATGAGCTTCTCAGAGGCCGACGCATGATCTTGGTCTTTGTATAAACCTAGTATTAATTCAGGTAGTACTAGTAGTAGTAGTAGCAACCCAGTTCTATAGTCTCTTACCTGCCATTCAGAAATCTAAAGACTCCAAAGCCAAGGTTTTTTGTTTTTTCGTAAATAGCGTTACCACTTACTAAACTGCAAAATGTAACCTGAACTGAACATTTAGTTTTTATTTGTCACACTTAGTGTAAATATTAACTTGTTTTACTATAGAAATATTTATGTATTTGATTATGTGGTACTACTGAGAACATCTTGCATCCCAGTGTTTTAGATGAAAATTGTAGTAGGCCTGTGCATTAATTTAATCTGTCATTCTGAATGTTTCTAATTTAATCCTTGAACAACGGCCTCAATAAGATCCATGCTCTTATTATCACCATTCTACATCTGGAGAAACAGAGGCACAAAGAAGCTACATTAGCAAATGGAAGAGCCGGGATTCAAGACCTGCCAGAGCTCTTGCCTGAGCTATAAGCCACATTGCTTTTTTGAGCTTTTTTGTTGTTGCTGATATTGGATGCATTGCTGTTTAGAAAATGCTTGAGTAGATTTGTCCTTTAAGATTTCTTTTGTTCAACAGGATTAACTGAAGCCAGATCAGAAAATCTTTTTTTTTTTTTTTAAATAAGACATGGAAATATCTGTACTTAAAAGAACTTTGTGTTATGAGAGAATTTTAACTGTAGCTGATTCTAAAGGCCTGATAGAATTTAACAACAGATTACTAGTATTAAAGTTTAAAATAATGAATAAATACCGTGGTTTACTACATTGGAATTCTAACAGCACAATAACACATACCCTTTTTAAAAAATATCCTTTATATTAGACAGTAACCAATAAACTATAATTAGCAAGGAGACAGACTTAAAATGGAATGTCACATAGCAGTGAACTGCCTGATATCCCAGTTTACATGTTCTTTGATAAGATATTCTTCTATGTTGAGTTGGTCTTATAAAGTCCAACGTAAAGGCACATAGTTTGAAGACAAATCAGTATTTAAGACCCCTTACTAGGGAAATTCAAAATAGGTGCTATAGGTCTTTTGCTATTCCAATCTTATGTAATATTGAGATATGCAAACCGAGCTGTGAATGGCTAAAACACATATTGGTTAATGTTTCCTTCAACAACTGAATGTTACCTCCATCCTACTCACTGAAACACAGAGATCTACCTCTGGTGCTGGCTGTCTTATTTGTTGTTACTCTTTTTTTTTTTTTTTTTATGTTCCATATGGTATTTGATATTTATTAAGTGATCAATAAATACTTGTTGATTGAATGTCCTTGCAGAACTTGTTGACTGGTGGGAGAGTTAGAAGTGGAAATACACTTTTAAAAATTATAATTCAAATGAAATTTGTGATAAAAGCAATGAAGGAAATGTATAGCCACTAAGGAGTGAGGAAGTTTCACATCTCCAGTAGTATTTCCCTTCTCTTGTATTAATTTTTATAATTTTGGTAAGGAATATTGTCACTCAAACTTTCTGAGGAACAATGAAGTGTGCTGTGGTTTAAATGGTTTTCTTGTTTTTCTTTTTACCCAGATTCTCAGATGTTGGTTGTTTCTATGAAACCAGGCAGGAATTTGAATGCATTGTATTTTTAAAACTCTAAAACTGCATCTGTTCTGTTTGGCTGGCGTTTACTATTCTCTGTATTTCATTCTCTCATCTAATCTCTTCCTTTCTAACCTGCTTACTAAAAATGAAGATTTAACCTCAGAAGCCGGGCTCAGTAACTGCTCAAAGGGAACACTGAGATGCAGTCTTGTGGCGCAGTTTGGGCTGCTAACCTGCTATCTAAAGGTGATGCTTCACGTGGCTTTCCTGTGCATGCGCATGGATTTTGTGAATGATGGAGACTGTCGTAAAACCTGTGCTGTGGTGTGGGATGTAAAGTGAATTTGTTCTTCATGGGTGCTGTTTGACAAATAATGGACTTGATAAAAGAATTTTAATGTATAATACCACCCTTTAATGAGTGCCTGTGATCATTAAGTTCTGGCTAAATAGCATTTAAGATTACTACGTTTTCTAAACAGTTTAAAATAGGTTAAGCTTTGTAGACAGCTCCTGCAGTCTAGCTCTGACCAAAGGTAAGGGATTTCAGACTAAATGCACCTTTTTCTTCATAGGACTCTGATTTTAGCATCCTATCTTCCATTAAGTTTCCTTACTCCTTTCTGGTTCCTGAATGAAAATTTCCTTTATGAAAGTGTTGCTTCTAATGATTTGGATTTCCCATGATTTAGGTCACTATCAAATCAAGGATTTAATTGCCTGTCTAAGTCACCTTAAATCTTATTTGAAAACAAGGTGGGATATAAATTTTAAATGTTGCTGTGTCTAGAATCTTTTTTATTTTATTTTTTATTATTTGAGAAGAGCCAGAGCTCTCATCTGCTGGTTCATTCCTGAGAAAACTGCAGGGGCTGGGGCTGGGCCAGGAGCCAGGAACTCAATGTAGGTTTCCTGTTTGGGTGGCTGGAACTCAGTTACTTGAGCTATCACTGCTACCTCCCAGGGTCTGAGCAGGAAGATGGAGTCAGGAGCCAGAACTGGGCATTAATGTGGGCGCTCTTACGAGTGTCGTGGCCACTAGGCCAAACACCTGCCTCTATCTTCTTTTTCAAAATAAAAGTTGTCCCTCCTTATACATATTATAATCTATTCCATAATAGATCATTGCCTGCGATGCTGTGAAGCTCGTAAGTGCTTATTAGAGTACCAGCTACTCCACTTCTGGTCCTGCTCCCTGCTTGTGTGTCTGAGAAAGCAACAACAGATGGCCAAGTACTTGGACCAGGTTCCTGACTTGCCTGACCCAACCCTGGCTGTTGCAGCCTTTGACGAGTAAACCAGTAGCTGAAAGATATCTCTGTCTGTCTGTCTATCTCTCTCTCTGTACCTCTTTACTTGAAAGGCATAATGAGAGAGCCAGACAAAAATCTTCTATCCTCTGGTTCACTCCCTAAATGTCCATAACAGCCAGGTCTGGGCCAGGCTGAAGCCAAGAGCCAGGAACTCCATCCAGCTCTCCCACATGGTAACAGGGACCCAAGTACCTGGGCCATCTTTTGCTGCCTTCTCAGGCACCTTAGTAGGAAGCAGAACCAGAAGCGGTAGCCGACACTTAGATGTGGGAAGGTGGCATCTCAAGCAGTGGCTTAACCTGCTGTGTCACACCACTGGCCTCACTCCTTAAATTTGGATCTTTATGAGAATTATGAAGACTATGCTTAAAGGCTTAAAAATTAAATATTTGATTTCTACCATTTATTTCTTACTGTTTGTTTCTTGCTGTTTTTCTCCTCTACAGCTTGACTATCCAACACATGCACATATGCATATATCATATCCACTCCATATTATAACTAGTTTTTTAAAAAATATTTATTCATTTATTTGAAAGGCAGCATTACAGAGAGGCAGAGGCAGAGAAAGAAAGGTCTTCCATCTGCTGGTTCACTCCCCAGATGGTTGCAATGGCCAGAGCTGTGCTGATCCGAAGCCAGGAGCAAGGAGCTTCTTCTGGGTTTCCCACGCAGGTGCAGGGGGCCCAAGCACTTAGGCCATCTTGTACTGCTTTCCCAGGCCATAGCAGAGAGCTGGATGGGAAGTGGAGCAGCTGGGACTCGAACTAGCATCCATATGAGATGCTGGCACTGCAGGCAGAGGCTTTACCCACTGTGTCACGGTGCTGGCCCCTATAATTAGTTTTTTTAAATAAGGTTTACTTATTTACTTGAAAGAGTTATACACAGAGAGAAAGAGAGGCGGAGAGAGAGAGGTCTTCTTCCATCCACTGGTTCACTCCCCAGTTGGGTGCAATGGCCGGAGCTGAGCCGATCTGAAGCCAGGAGCCAGGGACTTCTTCCAGGTCTCCCATGTGGGTGCAGGGGCCCAAGAACTTGGGCCATCTTCCACTGCTTTCCCAGGCCATAGCAGAGAGCTGGATCGGAAGTGGAGCAGCTGGGACACAAACCGGCGCCCCTATGGGATGGTGGCACTGTAGACGGCAGCTTTACCCACTACACCACAGCACGGTCCCATATAATTTCCTTTTCTCCTTGATATGAAGAATAATAGCTAATATTTGGATTCCAGTATCCCAGTATGTAGACTATCAATGTTTCTAGGCATACTACCAGAGAATTCTAAGTTACTCCTCGAATTCTAAGTTACTGTTCAGTGACCCATTGAACTTAAATGAAACAACAATAAAAGATTCCCAGGCTATAAACCAAATGTACTGAAGCAAAATCTTCAAATAACCAGCTTTCTCTTATGGTCAGTCAAGTTTGAGAAATACTACCCTTAAAGCATTTAAGATCTTTTGGAAGGAAGGCAAATTAATTTCAAACCATTATTGCATTTCAAACACTTTTTAGTTCATGAACTTGGGTAGGCAGCCCCCTTGACAATGCCTTTGAAACATACAGCTTTCATCATGTTCCAACTTGGTAGGGAAAGCTTCAGAGTAATGGCAGGTGGCAAGGTGTGGATCAGTCGAAAGTCGTTACCTAGAGCGAAGGTACAGGAATAGAGACACAGAGTTCTCTTGAGGCTGAATGTTAGAAATCAAAAGCATTTGTTTTTGAAAATTCAAATTTTTATTTGAAAAATAAGGCTGATGTGAATATAGATATTTAATCTGGTTTCATAAACTTAATAATTAAGAAATCAAAAGCATTTTAAAATCATCTTAAACATACAGAACATATCATAACTGCATGAAAAAAGTGCATATATTTTCCAAACCTATTAGAAGGTAAGCATGCAATTCAATGCAAAGCTGTAAAGCATTCCAAAGTCAGCATTTTTTTTGTTTTCTGCCTTGATATTGGAAGAACATCCAGTCGTTTTAATGGGAGAAGAATTTGATAACCAATACTCTTCTTTGTTTATAGGTTATGCTTCAATTAAAACTCATTCACCTTACCATTTTAAAACAATTCATATGCATCTTTTTTAGGAGTGTACATTGGTATGAACACTTAAAAATTTATTTATTTATTTATTTGAGAGATAGAGTTACAGACAGAGAGAGGGAGAGACAGAAACATCTTCCATCCACTGGTTCACTCCCCAAATGACCACAAGAGCCAGAGGTGGGCCAATCCAAAGCCGGGGCTTCTTCCAGGTCTTCCCCATGGGTTTAGGGGCTCAAGCACTTGGGCCATCTTCCTCTGCTTTCCCAGGAGATAGCAGAGAGCTGGATCAGAAGAGGAGTAGCCAGGCCGTGAACTGTCACCCAATGGGATCCCAGCATCATAGTGCTGTCCCCTCATAATGCATCTTATGTCCCTTGAATCCAACTGTCAGAGGAAGAGTTCTCATAAGTGCTTAAGGAATTTTAAATCTTGCCTGTTAAGTTTGAGAAAGAGGTTGAGGCATGTGACTATCCCTTGAAAAACAGGAGCCTGCAAATCCTGTACCAGTCTACTGCCCTTTCTGGGCCAAGACTCTCAGAAGTACAGTATCTCACTATTCACTTTCCCACCTGTTTCACAATCTGAGCCCATTTCATATTTCATTCGTTAATACTTCTGGTTACTAACTTTCTGAAGACTAATATATGGTTGTTGTTGATTTGACAGACAGAAGGAGAAACAGTCTGAGAGCCCCCACCCACTGTCAGATCCCCAGATGCCCAAAGTAGCCTGTGCTGGGCCAGGGCCAATGCTGGGGATTTGGGGCTGAAGTTGTGGGTGGCAGTTTTAAGCTGCTGCCCATCACTCTGGCATCCCATACCAAAGTGTTGGTTTGAGTCCTGGCTGCTCTGTTTCCAATTGAGCTTTCTTTAATGCACCTTGAAAGCAGTGGAGGATGGCCAAGTACTTGGGCCCCTGCCACCCACACAGGATACCTGGATAGAGTTCCTGGCTCTTGGCTTTAGTGGTCTCAGCTATGGCTGTTGCGGCTGTTTGGGGAGTCAACCTGCAGGCAAAAGATCTTCATCTCTTTCTCCCTGTCACCTTTCAAATAAATAAATCTTTTTTTTCCTTAAGATTTATTAAATTTTGGCCGGCGCCGCGGCTCACTAGGCTAATCCTCCGCCTAGCGGCGCCGGCACACCGGGTTCTAGTCCCGGTTGGGGCACCGGATTCTGTCCCGGTTGCCCCTCTTCCAGGCCAGCCCTCTGCTGTGGCCCGGGAGTGCAGTGGAGGATGGCCCAGGTGCTTGGGCCCTGCACCCCATGGGAGACCAGGAAAAGCACCTGGCTCCTGGCTCCTGCCATCGGATCAGCGCGGTGCGCCGGCCGCAGCGCGCCGGCCGCGGCGGCCATTGGAGGGTGAACCAACGGCAAAGGAAGACCTTTCTCTCTGTCTCTCTCTCTCACTGTCCACTCTGCCTGTCAAAAAAAAAAAAAAAAAAAAAAAAGATTTATTTATTTTTTTGAAAGGCAGGGTTACAGAGAGGCAGAGGCAAAAAGAGAGAATGAGAGAGATCTTCCATCCACTGGTTTGCTCCCCAAATGGCTGTAACAGCCGGAGCTGGCCTGATCCAAAGCCAGGAGCCAGGAGTTTCATCTGTCTCCCACATGGGTGCAGAGGCCCAAGGACTGCTTTCCCAGGCCATAACGGAGAGCTGGATCAGAAATAGAGCACCTGGGACTTGAACCAGCGCCCACATGGGTTGCCAGCACTGTAGGTGGCAACTATACTGGCTATGCCACAGTAAAAGCCCTTCAAATAAATAAATCTTTAAAAAAAAAATGAAAAAAACAGGGAGTTGAATCCATTCAATCCAGGAATCCTATGTTATTGGCAGAAACCCAATTATTTAAACCATTACTGCTGCCTCCCAGTGTCTGCATTAGCAGGAAGCTGGAGTCAGGAGCCTGAGCCAGCTGTCAAACACAGGCAGTCCACTGTGGGACACGGTATCTTAACCAGAGTCTTAGCCACTAGGCTAAATACCTGCCTTGTTTATTTTGTTTTCTATCTACTACTCTGCTTTATAATTTTGCCTGGGGCTTACATGATTAACAAAGAAAACATGTAAATAGGTTTCAGTAAACTGACAGATAATTATATGAAAATATACATATAGGGCTGGCCTTGTGGTACAGTGGGTGTAGCCACTGCTTGTAACACCAGCATTCCATATCAGTGCCAGTTCAAGTCCTGACTGCTTTACTTTTAATCCAGCTCTCTGATAATGCGCCTGGGAAGGCAGTAAAGCATAGCCCATGTTGTTGGACCCCTGTCACTCATGTGAAAGACCTGGATGGAGTTCCTGGTTTTGACCTCACCCGGGCTTGGCTTTTGCCACCATCTGGAGAGTGAACCAGAGAATGGAAGATCTCTGTGTGTGTGTGTGTGTGTGCGCGCGCGCGTGTCTCCTTCTCTATGTCACTCTTTCAAATAAATAACTCTAAAAAAACTAAATACTCATTTAAAAATGTATGTCCCACCTTTTTCAAGGGAAGATTTAACTGTACAGCATAAATAGGAAATATAATTGCAACTTAAAGTGGAACCAAGAAAGGCAGTATGAGAACTAATTTTTTGGTGTTTATAAATTTGTTTAGTTTTGCAGTGCCTGTTATCAAAACAGGAAGTAGTACCCTTTCTGTAGCATTAATGGTTAAGAACAAAAATCCAATTATAGGTTTGCCAAAAATGAATACCCGTATGCCTCTGAAGGAAAGAGTCACTGTTTTCACAAACTTTCTTATCTCAGTTGTACCAGTTTGAGTAGTAATTCTCATGGTAAAATTCTGCCAATGACTAATTTTTGGCCATACCTATTACATGTAAAGCACATGCTTTTGCTTTTATTTTTAGAAGATCTAGACTTAGAATCTTTTTTTTAGCAACAAAAAAGTAAACTTTTTTTTTTGGAAGAAGGAAAAAAAAGCCCTCAACCAAAGGATTTGTAACTGGCACCAATGTGACCAAGGCTTTAGTTGTCCAATTTTTTTTTTTTTTCTTTTTGCAGGCAGAGTTAGACAGTGAAAGAGAGAGACAGAGAGAAAGGTCTTCCTTTTGCCATTGGTTCACCCCCCAAATGGCAACTAGGCGGGCGTGCTGCACCAATCCAAAGCCAGGAGCCAGGTGCTTCCTCCTGGTCTCCCATGCAGGTGCAGGGCCCAAGCACCTGGGCCACCCTCCACTGCCTTCCCGGGCCACAGCAGAGAGCTGGCCTGGAAGAGGGGCAACCGGGACAGAATCTGGTGCCCCAACCAGGACTAGAACCTGGTGTGCCGGTGCCGCAGGCAGAGGATTAGCCAAGTGAGTCGCGGCGCCGGCCTGGTTTTCCAATTTAGAAATAATTCATGTCTTTCATGATATTTCTTTTTTGAGAAATACTTTTAAAATTTCCTGCCAAATTGTAATTTAGAATACCTGATCAGCTGAAACAACCCTGGTTCAAGTAAGAGTAGGCACCCAGAGTTTAAGAATGGTCTCTTCAGCCTTCTTTATCATCCTTCCCACTGTGAGATGTCTCCAAGGAACTTGTTAAGGCATTTCAGAACAGCTTTCCTAGGGGACTTGTTTTTCTCTAGTGACCATTAACCTCTTTTCTGGCAAGTACCAGAAGCCAAGGGAACCTGAGAAAATCAAATGATTGCTGTTTGCAACTTGCTAACAGCTTAGTGAAGATTTGACAGAAGTACTATCTGGGCCCTTTAAAAATGATTTGATGTCAGTGGGTTTACTAATTCATCTTTTTCCTATCCCATGTTGCCATGAAGTGAAGCATAGATTCAGCAATATCAGCTTTTCTGCTAGATTTTAGGGTCTTCTTCAAGATGAACAGTACTAATTATTACAACTGTCCCTCTCCTGCTTTTTGGTATCTCCGTATTCCTGACTCTTAATAGGACGAAGAACTTTGAGTCTAGTAAGGCCTACAAGACAACATGGGGAGATGGTGGAGACAAGTCGCCTGGCAATGTGGTGTCTAAGCAGCCGGGCCGGGTAACAAATGGTCAGCCTCAGCAACCAAGCACCGGGGCAGCCAGCGGTGGATACATTAAACGGTATGCCAGCTCCTCCCTCTGTCTGCGCCTTTCTAATCTCTCACGTGAACCTAACTTAGCAAATAGAAATAGTGTTTTTTCCATTTTTGAAATATATTTCAGAATCTGCCTGTGACAAAAACGTTGACTGTGGTTGTTGCCTGTGGATGATGGAATTAATTTCTCCTTATACTTTTCAGTACTTGACTGTTACTGGAGTAATATTTTACTTCTGTAGATGGAAAAATATGTATCATGTAGAGCAGGGACCGGCTGGGTTCCTGTAAAGGGTCAGGCAGTAAATACTTCATACAGTTGCAGTTGCAGTTACTCGGCTCTGCTGCTATAGAACATAGCCACATAGCATGCATAATCAAATGAGCATGATTTATTTTTGGGGGCTGGCATGTAGCACAGCAGGTTAAGCCACTGCTTGTCTTCAGCATCCCATGTTGGAGTCTGGTTCAAGTCCTAGCTGCTCCACTTTTGATCCAGCTCCCTGCTAATGCATTCACTCCCCAAATTGCCTCAAGGCTGGGACTGAGCCATGCTGAACCCAAGAGCCAGGAACTCTATCCAGGTCTCCCACATGGGTGGCTGGAACCCAAGCACTTAGGCTGTCATCCACTGCCTTCTCAGGACATTAACAGGGAGCTGGATATGAAGTACAGCAGCCAGGACTCAAATTGGCCCTGTAATATAGGATGGGATGCAGGCCTTGAATAGGCCCTCTAATATGGAATGCAGGCATTATAAGTGCTGTCTTAACTTGCTGCACCACAGTGCTGGCCCCTGGATAAACTTTATTTACAAAATCAGATCGCAGGCCAGATTTGGCCTTTTAGCCGTAGTTTTCATACCTCTTTTAGAGCAGTGGTTCATTGTACCTAAGCATGCATTAGAATCACCCGGAGGGATTTATTAAAATATAGATTGCAGGGATGCAGTAGAACTAGAGGTTGAGTATGAGAATTAGTGTGATCCTGTGTCTAACAAGTTCTCAGGTGATGCTAGGAATCACATTTTGAGAAATACTGTTCTTGTTCTATAGTTGTTTTCTAATCTTCTCCTCCATGGTATTAACAAGCTGTGCTCTCCTTGATCAGTCTTTCAATTTTTATTATTCAATAAACCCCAAGAATAGTAACTTACATCCCCTTGAATATTTTTATGAAAATTAAATCCAGACTTAGGCCATTTTAATTGGACAGAAATAATTAACTATCTTTTTATCATAGTATCACTAATGATGCCAGAGAAGATGAAATGGAAGAGAACCTGACTCAAGTGGGCAGTATCCTGGGAAATCTAAAGAACATGGCCCTGGACATGGGAAATGAGATTGAAGCTCAAAATCGACAAATAGACCGGATTACAGAAAAGGTAAAGTCTTTTTATGACCACAAGAAAATGAGACATCCAATTTGTTTTTTTTTTTTCTTTTTTTTTTTAACTTTTATTTAATGAACCAATTTGTTTTGATAGTGGACATCTGTGCTCGATACTTGGGGGGAAAAGATTAGAGCAGATCTTGTCCTCCTAGGACTTACAGTTTTGATGAGGCAACATTTTCTAGCACACTGATAAACAAGAGCCACATCTTCCTGTCTCTTGTATGGCAGTTGGTTAATTTGAAAGCATGGCATCGCAATGACTTCATACATGAAACTATTATTATCTTTGATGGTGCTTTTATTTATTTTTTTAAAAACCCTGAATAAGTTCACTTTTTTGTTTTAAATATTTATTTATTTGAAAGGCAGAGGCAGAGTTACAGAGAGGCAGAAACAGAGAGGTCTTCCATTGCTGGTTTACTCCCCAAGTGACCGCAACAGCCAGAGCTGGGGAGATCCGAAGCCAGGAGCCTGTAGCTTTTTTTTTTCTTCTTACTTTTTTTTTTTTTTTTTTTTTTTTTTTTTTTACTTTTTTTCCTTTAAGATTTATTTATTTATTTATTTGAAGGGCAGCATTACAGAGAGGCAGAGAGAGAGAGAAAGAGAGAGAGATCGGTCTTCCATCCACTGGTTTACTCCCCAGATGGCCACAATAACTGGAGCTGCACTCATCTGAAGCCAGGAGCCAGGAGCTAGGAGCTTCTTCTGGGTCTCCCACATGGGTGCAGGGGCCCAAGGACCTGGGCCATCTTCTACTGGTTTCCCAGGCCATAGCAGAGAGCTGGATTGGAAGTGCAGCAGCCAGGACTGAAACCGGCACCCATTTGGGATGCCAGCACTGCAGGCAGTGGCTTTACCTGCTACACCACAGTGCCAACCCCTATAAGTTCACTTTTGAAATTTTATTTTTTTTAACTAATAAATTAATAAGTTCCTGAATCCTCACCTCCTGAAAGTGTTAGTAGCAAATATCATTTCTGCAGGATGGTGTTTGTGGAGTATTCATACAAGAGTGATATGATTAATGGAAAATAGATTTTATTTTTCATTTTTACTTCACATGATCAAAAAGATACTGAAAGTAAAATTATTTTCAGTGTTTGGATATGTCACATCTAAAGATCATACTTCATTTAAATCTCAGTTTTTTTTAAGTTTTGCTATCCAACCACTTTTGCTAGATTTCATTGAAGCAAATAATGGTTCATAAGGTACTTTCAATGTTGTGGTCTAGGTTTAGGCTACATATTACTCATCATTTAAATTCAGATATTGATGTGGGTGGTAATGAATCTGTCACAGAGATCTTTGGGAAGGTTATTTCAGTCTGTGTGGATTAGATCTAGTGTAGCTCCAGCTGAGATTCTATGATTTGGTTCTAATGATTCTCATTAAGATCCAGGTCTATAACAGATAAGGACATTTTTCTGTTTTATTTTATCAAAAATCCCATTGATTAGGGCTGGCACTGTGGCATAATGAGTTAAGCTTCTGTCTACAATGCCAGCATCCCATAAAGGCACCAATTCAAGTGCTGGCTGTTTCACTTCTGATCCAGCTCCTTGCTAATGTGCTTGGAAAGTGGTGGAATGGCCTGAATCCTTGAGTCCTTGCTCCCACATGGGAGACCCAGATGAAGCTCCTGGCTGTGGTCTGGCCCAGCCCCAACTGTTGTGGCCATTTGGGGAATGAACAACAGATTGTAGATCTCTTTCTGTAGCTCTGCCTTTCAAATAAGTAAAATAAATCTCTTAAAAAAAAAAAAAAGCCATTGATTATAAGGTGCATCCAGGTTTCAGACCTGTTACACCATGACAAATGTGTTATAGAACTCATGAAATACTGGTAGATTCTTCTGTTACACTTTTATGTCATATTTATATACTAGAGTTTTTCCAAATGAATTTCATGTTCTGTCATTTCTTGCCCAACATGAGTTAGGTAATTCCAAGTGTTTCTTGAATTTTCTCAGTGTGTTGATTACTCCAAATGTATAAACTTTAACTTTTATTAAAGTGACTTACCTTGTGAATTAATGTTGATATCTTCTTATTTTTTCAGGCTGACACCAACAAAGATCGTATTGACATTGCCAATGCCAGAGCAAAGAAACTCATTAACAGCTAAAGCTACTGCTGTACTTCTTTATCGTCTATTCACTTCTCTAGCTCCTCCTCCCAAGTCATTAGCTTTTCTGAGTTTGACATTTTGGTTCTGTGCTCTTCTGATGGGGAGACAATGTGGAAGAAGGGCCAGAGTGGTCACAGCCTCTACGTTTTCATTTTCTGTCTCGTGAGGGCAGACTGCTGCTCAGCCCCAGGGCTTGCTCAGTTCATACTTAGATCCATCTTCACACATCGCACACAGTGTGTTCATCCTTCTCATTCACTTTAACAGATTCTCTTGCTTTCACGGTCTGGAAGCATTGCCAAAGTGGCATGAAGAAGGCAGCTGTAGAGGTTGTTTTGTTTTGATTGGTTAGTTTTGCATTTGTTTTTGTGGTGGAAGAAGGGATAGAGGTTGTTACCTCAGTAAGCACCTGCAGCCATTAAGCAAAAAGTTGCATAGCCACCGATAAGATCTAGTTGGGTTTAAGTTTTAATTAAGTTGCAGTAATTGCCAGTTTAAGCTAATATTTGGCTTTGGAGCTCTTTTTCACAATATTTTTGTCATATATAACAAGTAAAATTGCTGCTCCAAAGAGAATAGAATGGGTTTTCTTAAAATGAGCTTAACTTCTGAAACTTTAAATGATTTTCTTATGTACATAGACTTTGTGATCCCATTCTTATTGCACCATTCAGGAACACTTTGTAAAAATGAATGACTTTTTATTTTCATATTAGTAGTAGTATCATGGTCCCATTCTAGGCTTATTAACCTCATAAATTTGTCAGTCTTTGAGGAAAAAATATGTAAATATATGCTTTGTGAGAATTTCTCTCGTAAAGCAGGGTTTAAGTTTTTTTGGAACAGTTTGACAGGTGTATCACGTGAATTTAAATTTACCTCAATGCCAAGAATTATGTTTAGATAGGGAAAAGGAAACTTACTTTGATCTCAGGTAGAAAATAGATTGCTTTGAGTTTTAAGTAGTTTTAGACTTTAAAAAGTTTAGAATTTATTGTTTTACTAAAAGTCATTTGGAAAATTACACCCATGGTTAATTGTTGGTGACTGCACTGTCAGTCTCTTAGCCTTGTGTATTGAACTCTGCCCAAAGTCAAGCGTTTGCACATCCTGAACAGTGTTCTGAGAATCTGATTGGCGTGTGTCACCTTCATTTAAAAATTAGCATCTGCACTCTTCACAGCTTTCAGTGTGGATTGGTTTGACCAATAACCACTGCTTGATCCTTATAATTAAATTGTGTCACTAACTAATGGTATTGTTCTTTCAATTAGGTAACGTATCTCTATGACTGTTATTTTGAAGGCAATAATTTCATTGGCTCCTGTTTAACAAATTGAATAAAGCAAAGGTCCATAAATTAAGAGGCACTCCAATAGAAAGCTGCCTTTGGCACCTATTTACTTTTGTTTTAATCATTGCCAATCTTTTATTTATTAGAGCTTAAATACACTAGTGACTGAAAGAATATTTCTTAGTGAGAATTATAATCTCCTTACTTGGAGAACACACAGTTAATATGGGAACTTTCAAAGGCTTAAGAGGAAAATAGTTAAATCAAGTGAGGAGGCTGTTTGGCGGGTGGAATAGAAATGCTCCATCCAGGTGAGAATGAGCAGTTTGCCAGTGATGGCGGACGTGTAAAGAAAGAAGACGTATAAAACAGTGGGGATTGTGTTAGACCTAATGCCCTTCCCAAAAGCTCTTAAAAATCTAACACTGTCTGGCTACAGGAAATAGTTCTGAGGAAGCCAGTATGTGGTGCCCAGGTTGATTGGTTAGGAGTATGAGTTAAAGCACCACATTGTCTGGACCTACTCTCTAGCTGTGCCACTTGCTGGCGTGGTAACTAATCCCATTTCTGTGCCTTGGTTTCCCATCTGTACATGGGATTCCTATGTCCTGCCTCATGGAGTTGTAACGCAGAGAGCAGTAGTGTACGCAAAGCACATCAAACAGTGCCTGGCAAGTATCTGAGCTTAATGACAGCTGCTGTTCTCTCCAGAGTGTGGAGCTCTTTTAGGTCAAGGTTTGCTTTGTGGCTTTGACGAAAGACAGCACAGCCCCCTTTCCCAGAGAAACAGGCACACGAATGTGAATCATGCATAAATAAGAAACGTGGAATTCTTGAAAACCAATTCATGATCCCAGGTTACAAACTTTTCCACAGCTTCTGCCTAGAAAGAAAGAGGTGAGGCATAGAAATTAGGCCTATAAGGAACTAGCAGCTCAAGCTGAAAGCCTTTCTGATTTTTCTCCTTTTACATTAGAAACTTGTTTGCATTTCTTTTGAAAGGTAGTAATGAGTGGTTAACACAAACTCAGGAGTTTGGGCTCAAATTTGGGTTTTGTCATTTACTAGGTATGTGACCTTGAGCATAATACTAGCCTATAAATAGTTAAAAGATACTATCCCTTTTTTTTTTTTTGATAACAGTAAGTTCCTTTTCAAGTTTCCAGTTTTATGACAGTGATCTTTATCCTCTACTATAGGAATGTGTAGTTTTTTCTCCCTTCAGTTTTGTTTCCACATTTCAACTCTAGATCTTTCCATGTCATAAGGATTATGAATCTTCCCTTAATTTAAACAGCTACATCCCAGATATCTTATATTCAGTTGCACTTTGAATTAGTTTTTAAGGGCTGTTTCATTTAGGTCACTCTTACTAAAATTCTAGGTTATACCAATTACATTCCTAATCAGATTTATATTTCTTAGATTAATATTAAAGTTTATTATCCTTGAGGTGGTTGTGTAGTGCAGTAGATAAGTAACTGCTTGGGACACTTGCATACTATATTGGAGTGCCTGGTTGGAATCTCCACTGTGCTTCAGATCTAGCTTCCTAATTTGAACCCCAGGACGCATCAGGTAATGGCCCAAGTATTTGGGTCCCTGCTACCCACATGGGAGACTTGGATGGAGTTCTTGGACGCTGGCTTCAGTCTGGCCCAGCCTTGGCTGTTGTTGACATCTGGGGAGTGAACCAGTGGGTGGAAGATCTGTCTGCCTTCCAAAATACAACAAATTTTTACAAAAGTTCATTGTCCTGTAGTCATTTTTTACCCATTTAATATTCTGTTTCAAGCCTTCCTATTTCCATGCCCTACAGATAAGGTACTATGCTTAGTGGTTTTATGGACTTTAGTACCATATTCATATCCTAATAACAAATCTGAGAAAGAAGAGGTATTCCTTATAAACTCTAAAGGTTTTTGTGGACTTAGGTTGGTGTCAAACTAGAATCTGGATTTCCAGACCACACTGGTCAGATCGCTTTGTTAGCTCACAGTTAAGTCTAAATCTTGTTCTCTATAACTTTGGGCATATTTGAGCCTCTGCCCTCAAGTAATTCAGTCTAGCAAGAAAGGGAGAGAAATATAAAAGTGTTTTAGTAACAGATGGGGGAGCAGTTAATTCGGCTTAGGGAAGGAGCTTAGACAGAGAGAAGGCGCACAGTAGGGCATTGCTGAGTAATCTTTATGGGTACATCAAAAAGTCCATGAAAATGTGTATGGTAAAAAAAACTGCATGGGTTTCAAAATAATTTGTACCAAACTATCTCCCAATTTCATTTTTCCATGAGCTTTTTGAAATGCTCTTAAAGAATAGGCTCTTGTAATCTCTTATTAATGGTTAAGCTAGGTTTAACCATTATTGAAAACTATCAGTAAATTAGTAATAATTCCTTAGCTAAGATAAAAACTCAGAAAATCAGAACAGAGTATCCTTCTAAATGTTCATATCAGTGATGATCTGAAATGTACCTTTGTACACTCAGATTCTCTTAATAAGCTGGTTACACTACTATGAAATGTTATCAGTCATATGAAGGTATTTTATTACTTATGTGTCCGGAACAACAACTTGAAACATCTTCCTAATCAGTCTTCTTTTAAAGAACAAAGGGCTATTTGCAGGTTAAAGTTCCTCCTTTAATGGATAAACATTGCTTGCAGCCAAAGTTCATTAAAAATTCTTTATTTTAGTATATTCTCTCAGAGAATACACTTGATAACATAGCTTGCTTTAAAATATTATAGTAATGGGTTTTTGATAGGTAATTTAATTAGTAGAGGTATAAATACAAAAAGGGGGAAAGATTACCAGAAATAAGACATTATTTCTACCAAAGCTTCACGGAAATCTTGATTATTAAAATCTGTTATATTACAAGTGTTGCATATACGGTTTTTGGCTCTTCTGAGCCCTCTGCCAATAAGGCACCTGCAGTAAAGAATTTGCTACTGCAGCCTTAGGGAACATCTCTTAGTGTTGTGTTTGAACTTCTCTGACAACGCACTTTTAATCAATACACAGTCACATATTTGTGTACATCCTAAGTTCCTGGTATAAAAGCTGGTAATTGAATGGATGGGCTACAACAAAATCATAAATTCCCAGATTAACCATAACAGTCTCAAAAATTACTTGAATTTCACAAAAATATGAAGTGTTAACACAGATGGAATGGCAACTGACTTTATGAAAGCTCACACATTGAAATTTAAGCTGTGGTGAGGAGCTGTTCTGTTACCAGGCAGCACCCCCTCACCGTATAAATAGCAACTAGCTACTGGTTTCATACAGCCAAGCTACTGATGGTTTTGATATCCAGGACAAAATGGAGGACTCTTCCTGTCTCCTCATTCCTTTTCTTTTAGCTTACTTGAGGTGAGCTTTGAAAAGGATCTAGATCATTGAGCGAAATATAATCTCCTGGAGTGTAATCTCCTTATGACAGATACCCTTGACGACAGCAGAGGCCTTTGATGCAGCCAGATTCCAACAGAGGTTCCATGTCAGTGTCCTGTAAGGTTTTTCCATGGCCCTGGGGAACATCATGCAAACTTCTTCTTGGTGGCTGTGAACCTCTCCATGTACTAAAACCAGAAAAGAATATTTATATAGTGTTTTGTCATGAGCAAATACAAGCTTAAGTTTTAGTTACTTAGGTTTCATTTTGGTTTTTATTGGATATGGTTCATTTCCTACAAAATCTACCTATTCAAAATGCAAATTTAAAGCACAGTTTTTAAAATTGTGTTTTATGTTTTAGTAGGAAATCTACCAAAAGACAAAGATGTTTTACAATATGTCATCTATAGAGAAAAAGTCATCTTGGCACAGTACCATTTGGCTGGTGGTTAGAGTCTGCCTTCCAAACAGGGGAAAACAGATCCAATGCCAAGAGCTCTAACATTCATGTGGATTATTTTGCCACTGTTTTCTCTGGGGTTGTGACTAGAAATGGAAGCAATGGGGCTGGCACTGGCATAGTAGGTGAAGCTTCCGCCTGTGATGCCAGCATCCCATATGAGTGCTGGTTCATGTCCTGGCTGCTCCTCTTCTGATCCAGCTCTCTCCTAATGGCCTAGGAAAGCAGTGGAACATGGCCCAAGTACTTGGGTCCCTGCACCTATGTGGTAGGCCCAGAAGAAGCTCCTGGCTTCGGAAAGCCCAGCTCCAGCTGTTGTGGCCATTTGGGGAATGAACCAGTGGATGGAAGACTTCTCTGTCTCCCCCTCTCTAACTCTGCCTCTCAATAAATAAATCTTTAAAAAGAAAAGAAAAGAAATGGCAGCAATATACTAATATATACCTTATCGTAGCCTTCCAGTTCTCGAAGTTTCTTTATTTCAAAAAGATTGCCTTCCACAGCAAGCAGACAGATCTGGGAATCACTGAGGATGCTTTGTGGAAGCATGCTGAGCTCAAGGCAATTCTCTTCCAGGCGAAGAACTTTGAGACGTGGACAGCAAGATATCCTTACCGAGATCTGAGATATCTGTTGAACATCAACGCAAAAGAATAATAGGAAAAAGCATGAGCATCATAATGGCTACCACATTAAAACAAAACAAAATCTTGATTATTTGTCCTAGTTCTTTTACTACCTTCATTTTCTCACTGTAATCACTACAGAAGCCTGTTGCATAGCTTCTGTTATTACTCCTCCAGTTAAAAATTTTTTTGTTCAGTTTTTAAAATTTTTTGAAAGGCAGAGTTACAAAGAGAGGAGAAACAGATCTTTAATCCACTGTTTCACTCCCCAAATGGCTATAATGACGGGGGCTGGGCCAGGCCAAAGCCAGGAGCTTCTTCCAGGTCTCCCACATGGGTGCAGGGGCCCAACCACTTGGGTCATCTGTTGCTGCTTTCCTAGGCCATTAGCAGAGAGCCAGATTAGAAGTGGAGCATGGGGCTGGCGCCATGGCATAGCAGGTAACACTTCCACCTGCAGTGCCAGCATCCCATATGGGCACCAGTTTGAGTCCCGGCTGCTCCACTACCTATCCAGCTCTATGCTTTGGCCTGGGAAAGCAGTGGAAGATGGCCCAAGTCCTTTGAGCCCCTGTACCCACGTGGGAGACCCGGAAGAAGCTCCTGGCTTCAGATTGGCATAGCTCCAGCCGTTGTGGCCAATTGGGGAATGAATCAGCAGATGGAAGACCTCCCTCCCTCTCTCTCTCCCTCCCTCCCTCCTCCTCCCTCTCCTCTCAGTGTAACTCTTTCAGATAAATATATAAATCTTAAAAAAAAAAAAAAAAAAAAAAGTGGAGCAGCTAGGTCTCCAGCAGGCACCCATATGTGATGCCTGCATTGCAGGCAGAGACTTAACCTACTATGCAACAACACTGGCCCTGAATTTAAAAACATTTTGAAGGTCACCAATTACTTTGTGGAAACAAAATTTTCAGACAATAAAAGCACTGTATGTTCATTATGGAAATGTTGAGAATCACACAAGGTTAATGAAAAGTCTACTTGCAACCCTTCACCCAGATTTAACCACCATACACACTTTGGTATATGTTACTGCCAATGTTTTTATAGCTGGTGACCACTACACTGCCAAAGTCAAGGATCACTCCCTGTTACATTTGAGTATATTACTCATCCTTTCCTTGAAACCCCCTTAGTATAAGTACTTGGTTTTCTTCCTTTCTTTTGAATTATTCTTGATATTTGGCTTCTCTTTAAGCAGCAATCCCTACTACTTCATTTGATCTTCTCTGTAAACTTTCTCCTGGAAAGTTAATTCATTCTTGAAGCTATCATTTATGTTATGACCACAAAATCTGGGTCTACATTCTCATCTACTCATCTTTACTCCATTCCTATGTGTTCAACTTTCACTAAAGCATTTCCATTCTGTATGATTCATCATATTCAATTGGGGCATGTTCAGTCTCCTCCATTCTTTTAGGTCCTTGAGTTCAAAACCAACTAAATTGTCTTTGACTCTTGCACCTCTTTTGCCCTTTAATTGTTTCAAGTTACCAAGTTCTATTGACTCTCAGACCATCACCTGAGAACTTGCTAGAAATGCAAATACTCAGTCTTCATCCCAGACCTGCTAAGGCAAAGACAGGATGAGGGCCCAATGATCTCTTTAAACAAACTCTCATTATTCTCATGCACATTAGACTCAGACCATTAACTGTGCTGTGGCGCAGTGGGCTAAACCTCCGTCTGCTCTGCCAGCATTCCATATGGGCATCAGTTCTTGTCCCGGCTGCTCCTCTTCCCATCCAGCTATCTACTATGGCCTGGAAAAGCAGTAGAAGATGGTCCAAGTGCTTGGACCCCTGCACCAGCGTGGGAGACCCAGAGGAGGCTCCTGGCTTGTGGTTTCGGATTGGCCCAACTCTGGCCATTGCTGCCATTTGGGGAGTGAACCAGCAGATGGAAGACCTCTCTGTCTCTCCCTCTCTGTAACTCTACCTCTCAAATGAAAAATAAAAAATCTTAAAAAAAAAAAATCCTATGGAGAAAGTTTTTTTTTTTTTTTTTAAAAAAGAACCATTGATTAGGCGTGAGTAAGGTGAATATGCAGTTAAGTCCTAATATTTGTTACTTAGCTGATTCAAGATTTTTTTTCCCCAAAAAATGCTTAAGAACATTCAATATCGACTTTAAGGGAAGGATGAAGCCAGTCTCCTCAAAGACTGAATCACACGTAAAGTCACTGCAGTCTAGAACAGTAATAACAGTACTGGTGGACTCTGCATAACTAGAAGCACAGATGGTAGAAAAACTAAAGGCCACAATCTCAGTGTTCACTGTCTCATCATTGGTGCCTTAGGCCTAGATCAAGGATTGTTTCTCCAGACAGGTAAGTATCAGCCAAAAAGTTTCCAAAGTAATAGAAACAATTCAAATACAACTAAAGCTGTCTAACAATGAAATGAGCTACCTCCAGAAAGCCTATCATTTAAGTTTCTTGGCACAAACAGGACACATTTAACAAATGTTACACAAAAACCATCAAGTAACCACTAATCTCCCACTCTCAAGACCTAAGCCTCATCCCCCCAATATATCCCTCATACAACTCCTTGCTCAATGGACACAGGCGTATGTAGAGAACTCCAGGATTTGAGAGACAGTGATTTGACTTTTGAAATTCTCTGTTACCCATTCCACTCTCCCCTGACACCAGCCTACACAATGAACACACTCAGTGTCCCAACCAGCTCCATGGCCCTTTGGGCTTTGAAATTTGTTCAGCCCATAGGATATACCTCTCAGCTAGCCTCTATCAGGGACCATAACACAAAGTATATACTCTAGAAAAAAGCCTTAAGCTCTAGACCTGGTTCTGGTTGAGATTGAGTTCGATGACTTGCAGTTCCCCCACTATGTCAGGTATACTCCGAATCTGGTTCTTGGAGAGATCCACTACATCCAGGTGTCGAAGGCTACAAAGTTGGGGTGGTAGTGTTCCCAGCTGGTTCCCGGACAGGCTCAGGGTCTTGAGGGCAGAGAGTTGCCCAAAGGTGGAGGGCAGCTCTTTCAGGTGATTGTTGTTTAGGCTTAGCGTCTCCAGTTTTTTCAGATTGCATAACTCATCAGGCAGAACAGCTGGCAAAGAAAAAAAATTTTCAAGACCTGAATCTGATTGAGCTGATGAATTTGTAAGGATAGAGATAAGGCAGCCTGCTTTGCCTCTTGTTAGGAGGCGTAGAACTCCCACATGTGCCATTTTCAGATATTGCATTTTACCAACAGTCTTCAGGTGAGGATGCAATCAAACTGCAGGAGAGCATTTAGGTGTCTAACGGGCTCCTTTTGTAAAGGGGCCTTGGCAAAAGCTGACAGCAATTTTGTGAGAAATCCTTTCCATTCCAACCCTCCCCCCTTCAAATTAGGCAGCTCTGTTTACATCACATCCCAAAGATGTTCTTCCCGTTCAAGTCCAAATTAACCCCGTAACAATCACTACGCCCCCCAAGGAGGCTTGTAGGTGTAAATACAGGAGGTAGAAAGCTTCAAGGGCTCTGGCATTCTGCATCTCAAGCCCCCTGAATGGTTTCGTAACAAAAATCAGCTTGTAAGAGAAAACCGCCCTTGGTGAAGGCTGATCACTAGCGAAAGCGTCCCAGGTGCAGAAGTCATACTCAGTTTGTTGTTGTTCAGGGAGAGGCTCTTCAGCAGGGTGAACTTCCCCATCAGCAGAGGCGGCAGGCTCTCGATCTTGTTGTTGGACAAGTCGATGGTCCTGAGATTGCTCGTCAGCTTCTGCAAGTCCGAGGGGAACTGCAGAAAGGAGTTCACGGCGTGGAGAATCCCTTACCGATTAGCTTCGCCGCCCCAGCCGTCCCTCTCCCTCTTGGTTCCCTGGTCGGGTCCCAACCCGTCTCACCTCGGTCAGCCCGCGGTCCTTAAGCTGAAAGACACCAGTTTTCTGCGCTGTTTCCACATGAGCGCGGAGGCCACTGTTTCCCATTCTGGCGCCGCCGAGGCTCAGGTCCCTGCAGGAGGGAAGTGCAGGAGGGAAACCAGCTATCACTAGCTGTATGTCCATGCATACAGCCACCCTGTCAGCCTCCCGTTTGGGTCTCCTGCCCCCAGCTGTCACCTCCTGCCGATCCCTGGATCCTGGGGGGCAGCCCAAGACTGGCAAGGAAGAAAGGGAAGCACAGACACCCCGACCACCAAGCCCTGCCGCTTTTGCAGCTCTGCGGAGGCCAGGCGCCTCTGGGAGCCTCTGGAGGAGCGGAGATCCCCGGACTCGCCCCCTACTTCAGCTCAGCAGCCGGACTGCTCCGCAGGGGAAGACCCGGGACCCGAGCTTGTCTAAGATGCTTTCCCGGGGCTTCCGCCCGGGCGGGAACGCCCTGTGACGTCATCGAGCGGCGCCGCGCGTTCGCCCTACGAAGTGCTTTCTCTCAGCGCCGGCGCGGGAGGCGCGTTGGAGCCATGGCTGCTGCCAACCCCTGGGATCCGGCGCCGGAGTCAAACGCCGCTGGGCTACTGTTGGGCCACTTCCTAGCTTCAGGGATGGTCACTGAGGTACGTGGGGGCAGCGACGGCGTCATCAAGAGGGTGCCCACGGTGGCGACAATACAGCTGTGAGGTGGTGAGGGTGCTGGCTGGGAGCTGTGCTGAAGTTAAGGCGCGTAACTTAACAGTCGGGGCTGCTCTGCCCTTGATTCTTCCCGAAAGCAGGGCTCTGGGTAGGTGGTGTTTCAAGTAGACTGAGAGGCGAGTTATCCTAGTCTGCTGTGTGGGAGATGAGATAGGACAATGTTAAGCCCCACTCCTTTTTTAAAAATTTAATCCGGGGACAGCGCCTTTGGGCGTAGTGAGGCGGCGTCAGGGAATACGGGTAGGTCGTGGAGACCAGCATCCCCAGCAGCGCCGCTTGTGGCAAGCACTGAGGCAGCTTTGCAGGCGCGACGTGCATGGAGAGCTCTTTTTTGGTATTTTTAAAGCCCCCGTTTCCTCCCCAAGATCTTGGTGAAAAAGACTTTGGAACGTGACTGGAGGAGGGCTCAATTTTGGGGAAAGAGAAGAGAGATTAGCTCAAAGGAAGGCAGTTTGGGACGAGAAGAACCCATAGAAGGCAAAAATGACCATGGGCAGGAATAACGGGATACAAGTGGCAGAAGTGACCGAAGGAGTCGGGAAAGATGGGATCTCGGGCATCGAGACTAGGGGAAGGGGATTTTGATTTGAAGAGGAAGTTAAGGAATTCTGCTGGGAAGGAGATTGAGAAAAGTTAGAAGGTAAACTCAGCTGCGGAAATTAGCACAAGTATAATGGGAGATTTACGGAAAACATACAGCTTTTTACACTTCAAAGTATCACTAGAGACTTTCTAAGACCTTATGGTATTTCTAAACTAAGAAACTTAATATGTGGAACCAGTGATGTGGCCTAGGGTAAAGCTGCCTGCCACGCCAGCATCCTGTATGGATGCTGGTTCATGTCTCAGATGCTCCACTTCTGACCCAACTCCCTGGTAATGACCTGGGAAAAGCATCGGAAGGTGGCCCAAAGGTTTGGGCTTCTGTCACCTACATGGGAGACCTGGAAGAAGCTCCTGGCTCCTGGCTCTGGCCTGGTCCAGCCCTGGCTATTGTGACCATCTGGGGAGTGAACCAGCGGATAGAGGATCTGTCATCCCCTCTCTCTCTGTATCTCTAACTTTTTTTTTTTGGTTAAGATTTTACTTATTTATTTGAGAGGTAGAGTTACAGGTAGAGGGGGAAGAGGGGGAAGGGAGAGGCAGACTGAGAGAGAAGTCTTCCATCCCCTGGTTCACTCCCCAGTTGGCCGCAACTGGAGCTGCACTGGTCTGAAGCCAGGAGTCAGGATCTTCTTCCGGGTCTCCCACGCAGGTACAGCGGCCCAAGCACTTGGGCCATCTTCCACTGTTTTCCCAGACCATAGCAAAGAGCTGGATTGGAAAAGGAGCAGCTGTTACTAGAACTGGCGCCCAGGAGGAGGGTTAACCTACTGTGCCACAGCACCAGCCCCTGTATCTCTAACTTTTAAAATAAATAAATCTTAAAAGAAACTAAGACCTAAAAGATAAGAAATGTCTGAGGTCATTCAACTAGTGTGGTAGGTTAGGTCCCAGAGATTTCCTTTTTCTGATGCCTTGTATCACCTCTTAAGATCTGCTGTGATAAGATGGTCTGGTACTGTCTTGAAAGATTGTAAGCTGTTGAAGACTCACTGTCTTGTTGGGGTGGTTTCAGGTGGTCTTAGTTAACCAGCTTTCCCAGGGGAGTCCACATTAGCGCTCCCCTGTTGTATCCTATCTCACTGTTGTGTTTTCTTCCTACCAAGTTTCCTAGTACTTCTTGCTTGTATTGTCTGGTTCTCCTGTCACAGAATAATCTGGTAAACTTACTGTGACACATTTGGGACCTGGTATCCCTCGAAAGAGTGTTGTTGATAGACAATTGCCTAAAGCAAAGGAGTAAGTCACCTTAGAGACTTTTAGGTACTGATGACTGGGCTACCTTCGAGGATAGTGGCTGCTTGGGGTGGTTTCTTCCTACTGCCAAGTAACACTAATTAGTTACCTATTTTTAATTTTTAAAAATATTTGTTTATTTATTTAAAAGGCAGAGTTACAGAGAGAGGATGAGAGACAGAGAGCTTATATCTGCTGGTTCACTACCCAAATGGCCGCAATGGCTTAAGCTGGGCCAAGCAGAAGCCAGGAGCCTGGAGCTTCATCTGGGTCTCTGACATGGACACAGGGACCCAAGCACTTGAGCCATCTTCTGTTGCTTTTTCCCAGGTCATTAGCAGGGAGTTGGATTGGAAGTGGAGCAGCCAGGACTTAAACCTGTGCCCATATGGGATGCCAGCATCGTGGGCAGCAGTTTTACCCACAATGCCACAATGCTGGCCCAGTTACCTGTTTTAGTTACAGTTAAGATCTGTCACTCCGTAGCTCCTTGAGATCCTCTTAAGATCTTACTGCAAAGCTACTCCCAATGGAGTAACTATTTATAGATTGATTGGTTGATCTTACTTTAAACAAAGTTTACATATGAGAAACAATTTTTTAGAAAGATTTACATTGATTATTTCTAAATGATTTGTCATATGATTCCTTTTAACAGTTCATATGGCATAGTGGGTTAAGCTGCTACCTGCAGCAGGAGCATCCCATTTGGGCACCAGTTCAAGTCTCAGCTGCTCCTCTCCAATCCAGCTTCCTGATGATGGCCTGGGAAAAGCAGTAGAAGAAGGCCAAGTTTTTGGGCCCCTGTACTCTCATGAGAGACCCAGATGAAGCTTCTGGCCTCGGTCTGGCCCAGCCCTGGCCATTGCGGCCATTTAGGGAGTGAATCAGTGGATAGAAGGCTTCTTTCTCTCTGCTTCAGCCTCAAGAGTGATGCTTTTAAAAGTGAAGGCCTGGGGCCAGCGCTGTGGTGTAGTGGGTAAAGCTGCCCATATGGGCACCAGTTCGAGTGCCGGCTGCTCGACTTCCCATCCAACTCTGCTGTGGCCTGAGAAAGCAGTGGAAGATGACCTGAGTGCTTGGGCTCCTGTACCTGTGCGGGAGACCCAGAAGAAGCTCCTGGCCATTTGGGGAGTGAACCAGTGGTTGGAGGACCTCTCTCTGCCTCTGCATTTCTGTAACTCTGCCTTTCAAATAAATAAATACACCTTTTTAAAAAAAAAAAAATATTTCAAAGGTAGAGAAACAGAGATCTCTTACCTGCTGATTGACTTCCCAAATGCTTGAAACAGCAGGAGGTGGGTCAGTCTGAAGCCAGGAGCCAGAACCTCAGTTCAGGTGAAAGGACTCACGTGCTGCCTCCCAGGTTGCACAATAGCAGGAAGCTAGAATCAGGAGTAGAGCTGAGATTTCAACCCAGGCACTCTGCATTGGATGTGGGCATCCTAAGCTGTATCTTAACCACTGAGCCAAACGCCTATCGTTCCCCCCTTTTTGAAGTGTAGAACTAATTGCAGTCCTCAAGCAGAATTTTTATTGACTAGGGGGATTTTGCCATTTCTTCTTTTTGCTCCTTTTTGATTATCTCCTTGAACATTCATTTTCCTGCTTGTTTCTTTTGCCTGATCTTAGCTAAGCATTATTATCCATTTATTGAACCCAACTGTTTGCTAGTTTGCCACATGTGCAGCTAAGATTAGTGTATGTGTGCATAAAATTGGAGATAAACCAGAGAGTGTGTTATAGTGTGATAAGGGAGATGTTTTCCGTCGTTTAACTTCTACCTAAGAATGAACAGAAGGAAAAATAAAAGTCAAGCTTAGGCGATAGAAAGGCAGTGCACTGGGGCTGGCACTGTGGCATAGCTGGTAAAGCCGCTGCCTGCAGAGCTGGCATCCCATATGGACACTGGTTTGAGGCCCAGCTGCCCCACTTCTGATTCAGCTCCCTGCTAATGAACCTGGGAAGGCAGAAGATGGCCCAAGTGCCTGGGCCCCCACACCCATGTGGGAGACCTGGATAATGCTCTGGCTCCTGGCTTCAGTCTGGCTCAGCCGCGGCTGTTGCAGCCATTTGAGGAGTGAACCATTGGATGGAAGATCTCTCTTACCTCTCTCTGTCTGCCTCTGCCTCTATGTAACTCTGCCTTTCAGTTAAATAAATCTTTTTAAAAAGGCAGGCAGGCAGGCAGTGCATTAGCTTTGTTCTCACTTCCATCCCAACACATGCTGGCAGTAATTTGGGCTGATACTTAATTTTTCCTAGTTCTCAATTTTGTCGTCAGTAAAGTATCTTGTGCTAACAACCAGAATTAATGGCTTAACTGTCTAGTCACTTGAAGATTCCTTGTATTGACTTAACTTCCTTCTTCATATCAATCGGGACTTGCCATTTTTTGTTTTTTTATATACACTTTTTTATTTATTTTATTGAAAGGCAAAGTGATGGAGAGAGAGGCCTTCTGTCTACAGGTTTATTTCCCAAATGGCTGCAGCAACTGTGGGTGGGCCAGGCTGAAGCCAGCAGCTAGGAACTCCATCTGGGACTCCCACATGGGTGGCAGGGACTCACATACTTAAGCCATCGTCTGCTTCATCCTGGGAGCATTAGCTGGAACTCAGACTAGCACCCCAATATAGGATATGGGCATCCCAGGCAGCAGACCCGCTACACCACAATGTCCACCACTCCTCTTTTACTTTTTAATTGCTAACTTAGTCTACCTTCTTTTTTGTTTTCCCCAAAGAAACCTTTTATTTAAAGAGTACAGACTTCATGCATTGATAAGTACAACTTTAGGAATATAGTGATTAGGCAAATAAAAGAGCTATCTGCACCTCAATGTTTTTTGCAGTTCAGCTCATTATGGCTAAGAAATGGAGTCAACCTAAATGCCTGCAACAGAAGACTGGATAAAGAAATTATGGGATATGTACTCTATGGAATACTACACAGTGGTAAAAAAAAAATGAAATCCGGTCATTTGCAACAAAATGGAAGAATCTGGAAAACATCATGCTGAGTGAAATAAGCAAGTCCCAAAGGGACAAATATATGTTCTCCCTGGTCTGTGACAAATAACTGAGCACCTACAAGGAAACCTGTAGAAGTGAAACTGACACTATGAGAAGCAATGACTTGATCAGCCCTTGTCCTGACTGTCAAGGGATAGCTTACCATTGTATTCTTTTTAGTATTTTCTTTTTCTAATTAATACCATTGGTTAAACTCTTAACACAGAATTATTCTTAGGTGCTTAAATCCAATTGAAAATTAATTCCTAGGTGGTGCTGCAGCTCACTAGGCTAATCCTCCGCCTTGTGGCGCTGGCACACCCAGTTCTAGTCCCGGTCTGGGTGTCGGATTCTGTCCCGGTTGCCCCTCTTCCAGGCCAGCTCTCTGCTGTGGCCTGGGAGTGCAGTGGAGGATGGCCCAAGTGCTTGGGCCCTGCACCCCATTGGAGACCAGGATAAGTACCTGGCTCCTGCCATCGGATCAGCGCGGTGCACCGGCTGCAGCGCGCCGGCCGCCGCGGCTATTGGAGGGTGAACCAACGGCAAAAGAAGACCTTTCTCTCTGTCTCTCTCTCACTGTCCACTCTGCCTGTCAAAAAATAAAAAATAAATAAAATTTTAAAAAATGAAAATTAATTCCTGTTAAAAAGAAGAGTGAGAATAAGAGAGGGAGGAGATGTACAGTTTGGCAGACGTTCCCTCGGACTTAGCCCTAAGGGTAAAGCTAAAAACTTGCCATGGGACTCCAAATCCCATTAAGTTGGCAATTACCAATGCCATCTTACTAGTTAAAGTGATAAGTTTAAGTTTCTAACTGATCATAAAGATAGAATTAAGTGTCAAAGGGATCACATAAAGACCAAGTGTCTGCTAATAATAATAATTAAAAAGGAGGGGCCGATGCCGTGGCTCACTTGGCTAATCCTCTGCCTGCAGCGCCGGCATTCCATATGGGCGCCAGGTTCTAGTCCCAGTTGCTCCTCTCCCAGTCCAGCTCTCTGCTGTGGCCCGGGAAGGCAGTGGAGGATGGCCCAAGTGCTTGGGCCCCTGTACCCATGTGGGAGACCAGGAAGAAGCACCTGGCTCCTGGTTTTGGATCAGTGCAACGCTGGCCGTTGTGGCCATCTGGGGAGTGAACCAGCAGAAGGAAGACATTTCTCTCTGTTTCTCTTTCACTGTCTGTAACTCTACCTGTCAAATAAATAAAATCTTAAAAAAATAAATAAATAAAAGATCCAACATGCGAAGTGGGCCACACAGCAGACTCACAGAATGACAAATGCCCTAAACAGCACTCTGACCTCAGTATCAGCTCTTAAGGCATTCAGATCTGGCTAAAAAGCCCATGAGAGCATTTCGGGCATGGAAAGCCAAGACACTGTGGCAAAAAATGACCTAAATGAAAGATCTTTGTGAGTGAGATCCCGGTGGACAGAAGGGGCCATCAAAGAAGGAGGTAACAGGCCGGCGCCACAGCTCACTAGACTAATCCTCCGCCTAGCGGCGCCGGCACACTGGGTTCTAGTCCCGGTCGGGGCACCGGATTCTGTCCCGGTTGCCCCTCTTCCAGGCCAGCTCTCTGCTGTGGCCAGGGAGTGCAGTGGAGGATGGCCCAAGTGCTTGGGCCCTGCACCCCATTGGAGACCAGGATAAGTACCTGGCTCCTGCCATCGGATCAGCGCAGTGCGCCAGCCGCGGCGGCCATTGGAGGGTGAACCAATGGCAAAGGAAGACCTTTCTCTCTGTCTTTCTCTCTCACTGTCCACTCTGCTGTCAAAAAAAAAAAAGAAAAAGAAAAAAAAAGGGAGTTACCTTTCTCTGAAGAGAGGAGAGAACTTCCACTTTGCTCATGGCCCTATCTAAATAATGTCAGAGTTTGTGGACTCAAGAGGCTTCCAATACCTTGGTACCTCATGACAAGAACCTTGGGTGATCACTGACATCATAAATAAGAGTGTCAATTGTTAAATCAACAACAGGAGTCACTGTGCACTTGCTCCCCATGTAGGACCTCTGTCCTTAATGTGTTGTACTATGAGAATTAACGATAAAACTAGTCTTCAAACAATACTTTATACTTTGAGTAAAAAGTGTTGAAATCTTTACCTAGTATAGAGTTGATCTTCTGTATATAAAGATAATTAAAAATGAATCTTAATGAAGAATGGGATGGGAGAGTTAGTAGGAGGTGGGACAGTTTGGGGGTGTGAGGGCGGGTATGGGAGGGTAAACCACTATAATCCAAAAGTAGTACTTATGAAATTTATATTTATTAAATAAAAGCTTTCTATAAAAAAAGGAATATAGTGATTCTTCCCACCATACCCGCCCCCCCACACTCTCCCCCATCCCTCTTCCTCCCTCTCCTATTCCCAATCCCTTTCTCCATTTTCGAAGAACTTTATACACAAAAGACCAACGCTATACTAGTAAAGAGTTCAAAAGTTTGCACAGAAAAAAGAAAAAAAACTGTTCCTCAACAGTTGAGAGGAGGGCTGTTCAGAGTCATTGCAACTTGAAGTTAACTTTTTTTTTTTAGAAAACTTAATTAACTTTAAAGAAGCACCCAAGGATGATACATCTTTTGCGAGCATGTAGACATAATTATAATATGACTCTTTGAGGACAGAGATCCTGCATGGGAACTTAATGCACAGTGACTCTTATTAATTTAACAATTAGCACTCATATGTATGACATCAGTGATCACCGGAGGCTCTTAACATGAGCTGCCTAGGCTGTGGAAGCCTTTTGAATCCACAAACTCCATCAGTATTTAGACAAGGCCATAAGCAAAGTGGAAGTTCTCTCCTCCGTTGAGAGAAAAGTACCTCCTTTGATGACGACTTCTTTCCACTGAGGTCCTTCATGTAGGACATTTTTGCCACAGTGTCTTGGTTTTCCATGCCTGAAATGCTCTTGTGGACTTCTTAGCCAGGAGAGAGTGCCTAAGGACTGATTCTGAGGTCAGAGTGATATTTAAAGTGATTATCATTCCATGAGTCTGCTGTGCGGTTAGTCCACCTTCTTACCTTCTCACCTATAATACTCAAGCAGCAACCAATTTAAATACTTAGCTACCAATCTTTCTACTGGTTTTTAAAATATATGCATAGTTATGTGGTAAAATATGCATAACACAAAATTTATCATTTTAACCATCTTTATATAATTCAGTCACATTAAATTATACTCAGTACTGTGCAACTATTTTTTAATTTTTTAAAAAATATTTATCTGAAAGAGTTAGAGGTAGAGATTAAGAGAAATCTTCCATCTGCTGGTTCACTCCCCAGAGGGCCATAATGATCAGGGCTGGGTAAGGCTAAAGCCAGGAGCCAGGAGCTTCTTCCAGGTATCCCACATGGGTGCAGGGGCCCAAGCACTTGGGGCATTTTCCACTGCTTTCCCAGATCATTAGCAGGGAGCTGGATCAGAAGTGGAGCAGCTGGGACTCGAACTGGCACCCATATGGGATGCTGGTGTCACAGGCAGCAGCTTAACCTGCTACCCCATGACACCAGCCCCACAACTATTTTCAAAAGATGTGTATCACCTAACATGGAAACCCCATACTCATTAGATAGTCACTCACCATTCCTTCCTCACTAATTCCTGGCTCTCCATTAGTTTTATTTTTCATTCTATTCCAGTTGGATTGCTAAAATGTGTATTATATTTGATCTGTTATTTTTTCACTGGAAATGGAAAACATTAATTTTTGTTCATTTGGTATAGCATTCAAGATCTTTTATGACTGTTAAGAAACTGTTTCCAGCTTCATCCTCCTCTTCTCACATATATATTAATACTGACAGTTAATGAGCATTTTTAAAAAGAATTTATTTATTTGAGAGGTAGAGTTACAGAGAGAGGGAGAGACAGAAAGGTCATCCATCCACTGGTTCATTCCCCAGATGGCCTCAAAGGCCAGAGCTGGGTTGATTCGTGGCCAGGAGCCAGGAGCTTCTTCCAGGTCTCCCACGGGAGTGCAGGGGCCCAAATACTCAGGCCATCTTCTGCTTTCCCAGGCCATAAGCAGAGATCTGGATTGGAAGAGGAGTAGCCAGGACACGAACCATCACCCATTTGGGATGCTGGTGCCGTGAACAGAGACTCAGCTTGCTATGCCACAGTGCTGGCCCCAATGAGCATTTGAAATTTTGTGTAATTTTTTTTTAAGATTTATTTTTTAAAATTTATATGAAAGCAAGAGATACAGAGAGAAGGAGAGAGAGAGAGAGAGAGAGAGAGAGAGAGATCTCTGTCCTCTGGTTCACTCCTCAGAAGGCTGCAACAGGGCTTGGCCCGGCCAAAGCCAGGAGCCAGGAACAACTTCCTGGTCTCCCACGTGGTTGTAGGGACCTAAGCATTTAGACCATCTCCCATTGCTTTCCCTGGTGCATTAGCAGGGAGCTGGCTTGGAAGTGGAACAGCCTGGACTCGAACTGGTGTCCATATGGGATGTCAGCACTGCAGGCAGAGGCTTAACCTGCTATACCACAGCGCAGGTCCCAGTGTTCTGTTCTTCCTATCTAAAATACTTTTCCTGGAACAAGTATTTAGCCTTGTGGGTAAGATGCCCATGTTCCACATGGGAGAATCTGGGTTTGTTTTCTGGTTCAAGCTCCTGACTTCAGTTTCCTTTTAATGTAGACTATGGGAGGCAGTAGTGATGGCTCAGGTAATTAAGTTCTTGCCACCTGTGTGGAAGACCTGGGTTGCATTTCTGGCTCCTAGTTTCAACCTTGGCCATTCCCAGTCATTGTGGGCATTTGTGGAGTGAAGCAACAGATGGGAACTCTGTCTCTCTGCCTCTCAGGTAAAATTTAATAAGATATCCTTACCCCCTAATCCATCATGAACTTCTTGAATGCAGTGAACTTCTTTCACTCATCCTTGTATCTTCCATTGCCTCACTCAGTAAATGTTTGTAGAACTGATTATTGTAGGTCAGTAAACTTTTACCATAGAGGGCCAAAGAATAAATGTTTGAGACTTTGTGGTTGCAGTTATTCAACTTGGCAGTTGTAGTGTAAAAGTAGTCAGGGAGAGTATGTAAATAAATACAAGAAGTTACTCAAATATATCTTCATTTCTAGATCATGAAATTGGAATTTCATGTAATTTTAATGTATTACAAAATAAGATTTTTCTTTCATAAAACTCCTTTGAAAATATGAAAAATACTTTTAGCTTATGGGCTGTTCAGAGACAGGCAATGGGTTACATTTTGTTCATGGGCTGTAGTTTCTCAATCCCTAGCCTGTATGATCTCTAAAATTCTTGTGTTAAGATTCTGGAAAAAAAGAGGATACAGGAAATTAAGAATGATGTCAAGAGTGAATAAGAGTATTTGTATTAGGAGATAAACTGCAACTTAAGAGGGTGATATAACAGACTGATAGAATCAAAGGGGGTGCCCGTGCTGTTAATTGACAATAGATCTTAGTTAAAAATAAGAATGGGAGGGGCCGGTGCTGTGGCGCAGTAGGTTGTTAATCCTCTGCCTGTGGCGCTGACATCCCATACGAGTGCTGGTTCTAGTCCTGGCTGCTCCTTTTCTGATCCAACTCTCTGCTATGGCCTGGGAATGCAGTGGAAGATGGTGCCTGCACCTGTGTTGGAGACCCGGAAGAAGCTCTTGGCTCCTGGCTTCAGATCGGCCCACCTCTGACCGTTGTGGCCATTTGGGGAGTGAACCAGCCAAGTGGAAGACTGCTCTCTGTGTCTCTCCCTCTCTGTAACTCTGCCTCTCAAATAAATAAATCTTAAAAAAAAAAAAAAAAAGATTAAAAGGATAAAAAAGAGGTGGTAGCCTTTTTAGAAAAATAATTATGCCTAGTCACAAACATTCCTTTTCTTTTTAAGATTTTATTTAGTTGAAAGGAAAGTTACAGAGAGGAACAGAGAGACAGAGGAACAGATCTTCCATCTGCTGGTTCATTCCCCAGATGGCTGCAATGGCCAGGGCTGAGCCAGTCTGAAGCCAAGAACCTAGAACTCCATCTCGGTCTCCCACAAGGGTGGCAGGGGCCCAAGCACTCGGGCCATCTGCTGCTGCCCTCCCAGGCACATTAGCAAGCAGGACTCAAAAGCAGCACCCATATGGGACACTGACGTTACAGTTGGCAGCTTAAGGCACTGTACCATAATGTTCCTTTGCCCCAAACATTCCTTTAAGAGAACAGGATTGTGCACAGAGACAATATGAATGACTTGTAACCAGTCAAGATCGTTTAGTTACTCAAGTAAGTAATTCCATAGGAGGGAATGAGATTTTAGCCCCAGGAAAGTCTGAGAGACTAGAGCTACATCATTTGGAATGGTAGAGGTGATTCTCCAAGAATCTCAGCCTTAGAATCCTTTGAGCAGCTATCAGTAGTGCAAATCTATTGTGTAGGTGCCTGAAGAAGTAGTTCTAGTGGTTGTCTTCTTTGTTTCTCTTTGCTTTTTAAATATTTGGGTAAGGGATTTGGGATATTCAGTAAAGTCACAAAAACAAGAAATACACGTTACTTCTGTTTTATTCTGTACTTCATGCTGGGCTTAGTATATTCTTATAGTTAGACCCATGGGCATGCTATTGCAATGTACACAGAAACTTTTGTGACTTACTGTTGCTTTTCCTGTTCATTTGCCAATAGGAGATCTTAAGTATATCTAAGAAAACAGACCCTTGCTTTGTGAACTTCTCTAGACTACAACAGATCACAAATATTCAAGCTGAAATCTCCCAGGTAAATTGTGTTGAACTTTTCACTTTATACTTCTGATATAGGGGGAAAAAAAAAACTTAATTGGCTCAGGAGCCAGCTCTGTGATGTAGAAGTTTCAGCCTCTGTCTGCAGTGCTGGCATCCCATACGCTGGCATCCCCAAAGTGGCTGCTCCACTTTTGATCCAGCTCCCTGTTAATGCACCTGGGAAAGCAGTAAGGATAGCCCAAGTATTTGGGCCCTGCACCTATATGGGAGACTTGGAAAAAGCTCCTGACACCTGGCTTCGGCCTAGCCCAGCCCTGGCCATTGCAGCCATTTGAGGAGTGAACCAATGGATAGAAGATTACTCTCTGTCTTTCTCTCCCCCCTTTTCTCTCTGTATTTCTGACTTTCAAATCAATAAATAAAATCTTTTTTAAAAAAAGACAAAATTGATTCAAACAGCATATTTCTTGCACTTAGAACAGTGTGTAGCATATACGTGGATAGGTGTTTGCTTGTAGTAGTAATAGCAGCAGCAGGACAAGAATACCAAAATAAAAAGCCTCTTAGAACAAATCTTCCTTGCATCTCACATAAGGAATATTCTCCTTCTAGCATGTTCAAAACTGTCTACGTTTGTCAGAATTGAAGCCTTTAACTTCAGGATATTTTCTGAGTGAGCTAATGTTAATTTTGTTCCAAATGCAGAAAAACCTGGAAATAGAACTCCTAAAACTAGAAAAAGATACAGCAGATATTGTCCATCCCTTATATTTGGGTAAGTACTTTGGTTAAGAGGGTAATCATTAGAATTTCAACATTTTCTTAGATTGTGTAAAGGAACACAAGGTAGCAAAATTATGATAAACTATAGTGCTTCCAAATATTGCCCCCAAATATAACAAATTCATCTATTTTAAAAATGTATTTCATTTATTTGAAAGACAGAGTTACAGAGAGGTAGAGACACACACAGAGAGAGAGAGGTCTTCCATCCACTGATTCACTCCCCAAATGGCTGAAGTGGCTGGAGATGGGCTGATCCGAGACCAGGAATCAGCAGCTTCTTCTGGATCTCCCACAGGGGTGCAGGGGCCCAAGGATCTGAGCCATTTTCTGCTAGCTGCCCAGGTGCGTTACCAGGGAGCTGGATCAGAAGTGGAGCAACTAGGACTTGAACCAGCATCCATATGGGATGCCAGCGCTGCAGGCTGGGGCTTTAACCCTCTGTACCACAGTGCTGGCCCCAAAATCATCTATTTTTATGCTCATTTCAAAGTACTGTTGGCTTGATACTGCAGATAGCATAAGAGAGTAACCAAGCTGCCTCCTCAAAGGCAAAAAAACTTGAGAGACAAAGGCTAGGAAATTTTCAGACTAAAGGAGACTAAAGGGACATGCGAACTGTATGATCTTGGACTTGACTATTTGATAAAAAAAATTCATTTTGCTATAAAGGATGTTATTGGCACACTTGGTGATATTTAAATATGTGCTGTATTGGTAGTGTTATGTTAAATTTTTTTAATATAATGAAATTTCATTTTTATTTATTTTTAAAGATTTTATTTATTTGAGAGGCAGAGAGTTACAGACAGTGAGAGGGAAAAACAGAGAAAGATCTTCCATCCACTGGTTTACTCCCCAAATGGCTGCTATGGCCAGAGCTGAGCTGATGTGAAGCCAGGAACCAGGAGCTTCTTCTGGGTCTCCCACGCAGGTGCAGCGACCTAAGAACTTGGGCCATGTTCCACTGCATTTCCAGGCCATAGCAGAGAGCTGGATCAGAAGAGGAGCAGCCAGGACTGAACCAGCGCTTCAGGCCAGGGCGTTAACCTGCTGCACCACAGCGCCAGCCCCAGAAATAGCTTTTAAGATGACTGTTTTATGATGCCCCCATGTAAGATATTAGAGACAGAGATAGGGAAAGAGACTTTATATGAAGAAAATGGCTATGGCTATAGAAACTGAATAAGAGGTAGAGTTGAAAAACATGAAAAAAATCTAGCACTGGATGTGGTTGCCAGTAGGAAAAATATGAGAAAGTAGATGAAAATGAAATTAGTTTTGGTATCAAAGATAGCAAAAGAGAAAGATTTAGGAGGGAAATGATAGGATTTTTTTTTCTTTCTTTTCAAATTTGAGAGGCATAGAGACAGAAGGATGGACAGACAGAACTCCCATCCACTGATTTCCTTTCGAAATGCCCATAATGGCTGGGACCAGACTGGCCAGAACTGGGGCTGGGAACTCAGTCCAGGTCTCCCACATGGGTGGTGGGATCCCAGTTATTTGAGCTATCACTGCTGCCTCCTACGGTCTTCTTTAGCAAGAAGTTGGAGTGAAGAGTGAAGCTCTTTGAACTCAGGCATTGAATTATGGTACACTCCTGTTAACTGCTAGACTAAATGCCCACCCTGTAGGATTAATTTTTGTCATTGGTAATGTCAGCTCGAAGAAGAAATTAATGATCCTAAACTTACTTGTTCTATTACTAACTATAATTACTTTTTCTGATTTGTGTAGCTCAGAAGTGTCATACTCTGCAAAGCATGAATAATCATTTGGAAGCAGTGCTCAAAGAGAAGAGGTCTCTCAGACAAAGACTGTTGAAACCCATGTGCCAGGAAAACTTACCTCTTGAAGCTGTTTATCACAGGTTAGACTGAAAAGTAGAAAGTAACAGTTGTCAGGTTTTCTGAGGGTAGTCTTTGTTTAGATTAACAGTTAGTTTGAAGCATAGTTCTTGACATGTATTTGTTATTATTGTTGTTAACATAAATGCTATTAAAACAGAAGGAACATCCTTTGTTTTTAAGGAATTATAGCCATGATGAAAAGAAAGGACTTTATTTTGCCATTGTATTTTGGAAATTCCAAGTAAAGAGTTTGGTGAAAGTAATTAGATTCATAATATGTAGAAAGATAGATAGCAGTGCTTTTTTATATGCATAGACTTTTCTGTGAAGTAAATTTGTTGAATTAATGGTACTCATAGTTTGTGTGTGTTTGTGTGTGTATTTCTAGTGGAAGTATTTACCAGGGACAAGTGAAAGCAACTAAGAGATTTAAAAAAAACAAACAAACCTGAATTCTAGTATTCTAGTCTCATCTCTACTGTTTATATGTCTCAAAGAATTGGGCAAGTTATTTAAATTTTTGCCTTAGTTTCGCAATCTATGGAATGGGGATTTTTTTTCTTTTAAGATTTAATTATTTGGAAAGTCATAGTTACAGAAAGAGAGGGAAAAACAGCGAGAAAGATCTTCATCTCCTGGTTTACTTTTCAGATGGCCACAATGGCTGGGCCTGAACCAGGCCAAAGGCAGGAGCCAAGAGCTTCATTGGGGTCTTCCACATGGGTGGCAGGGACCCAAATGCTTGGGCCATCTTCTGCTGCTTTTCCCAGGCCATTAGCAGGGAGCTAGATTGAAAGTGGAGCAGGGGTCAGCACTGTGGTGTAGCGGGTAAAGCCGCTGCCTGCAGTGCTGGCATCTCATATGGACACCAGTTCAAGTCCTGCCTGTTCTACTTCCAGCATCCATATTGGATGCCAGTGTTGCAGGTGGCACCTTTACCTGCTATGTCACAACATCAGCACCTAATTGGGATCATTTTTATTGCTGTCTTCCTCATTGAAGTATTGCAAGTATCAAATTGAAAATATAGCAAACTGTTAATAATAAATAATGAAAAAGAAATATTTAGACATCTGATTATTGACTTTCTCCACCACTACTTTGTTAGCTGACCCTAAGCAAATCAGTATCTTAAGTGCCAAACTTTTTATTTTGTAATAAAATAGTATAATAACCCCATTCTTGTGGCTATATTCAGTATACTACCATTAATGTAAATATACTACATTAAAGACTGAGTAATGATTTGAAAGCATTTTGCAAATGCAGAAGTGTAGCTTTATGTATAGAATATTTCAATGAGATATTTATTTTCTTCACTGAGAATTAATACATTGACAAAGAATGGGGAAATATCTTTTTTTTTTTTTTTTTGACAGGCAGAGTGGACAGTGAGAGAGAGAGACAGAGAGAAAGGTCTTCCTTTTGCTGTTGGTTCACCCTCCAATGGCCGCCGCGGCCGGTGCGCTGATCTGATGGCAGGAGCCAGGTACTTATCCTGGTCTCCCATGTGGGTGCAGGGCCCAAGTACTTGGGTCATCCTCCACTGCACTCCCTGGCCACAGCAGAGAGCTGGCCTGGAAGAGGGGCAACCGGGACTAGAACCCGGTGTGCCGGCGCCACAAGACGGAGGATTAGCCTAGTGAGCCGCAGCGCTGGCTGGAAATATCTTTTTTTAAATGAAGATTTAATTATTTATTTATTTGAAAGGCACAGTGACAGAGAAAGAGATCTTCCATCTGCTGGTTCACTCCCCAGATGGCCCCAGTGGCTGGGGCTGGGCCAGACCGAAGTCAGGAGCCTGGGATTCTTTTTGGTCTACAACCGGTGGGAGGGGCCTAGGTACTTGGACCATCCTCTGTTGCTTTCTCAGGTGCCTTAGCGGGGAATAGGATTTGAAGAGGAGCAGCTGGGACTCAAACCAGCACTCTGATAGGGAATCCTGGCATCCCAAGCAGCACCTCAACCTGCTACACCATAATGCTGGTCTTGAAATACTTTTTCTTAAATGAGAAAATTATTACCATTGTGGCTTGTGTAACATTAGGTGGGCTCAGATATGATTGGTGTTGCCTCTTTCTGTTTCTCAATGTGGGTGATGAATTTTTTTTTTTTTTTAAGATTTATTTATTTGAGAGGCAGAATTACAGATAGAGGGAGATGCAGAGAGAGAGAGGTGTTCTATCCCCTTGTTCACTCCCCAAATGGCCGCAGCATCCAGAGGTGGGCCAGTGCAAACCCCTCAGGAGTTAGGAGCTCCTTCTGAGTCTCCCATGTGGGTTCAGGGACCCAAACACTTGGGCCACTTTCCACTACTTTGCCAGGCCATTAGCTGGGAGCTGGATAGGAAGTAGAGCAGCCAAGACTGGAAATGAGGTCCATATGGGATGCCAGTGCTGCAGGTGGAGGTTTAACCTACTATACCATAGCGCCAGCCCCAACAAGTCTTCTTAAAGTGGATGTGAACAGCATTGTAGCATAGTGGACTAAGCTGCCCTCTTTATGCCAGCATCACATATGAGCACTGGTTGGAGTCCTGGCTACTTCCCTTCCAATGCAGCTCCCTATTAATGCATCTGGGAAAGCAGCAGAAGATGGCCCCAGTGCCTGGATCTCTGCACCCACGTGGGAGACCCAAATGAAGTTCCAGTCTCCTGGCTTTGGCCTGGCCCAGCCCTGGCTGTTGCAGGCATTTTGGGGAGTAAATCAGCAGATAAAAGATCTTTCTCTCTGTAATTCTGCCTTCAAATAAATAAATCATTTTTTTTTAAAGTGAAAGGACTTTTTAAAAAAATCCCTGCTATTTCCATAAATGCAGGAAGGTTATTGGGTTGTTAGGATGATGGAAATTCTTATCTCTGAGGCCTAATTTAAGAAAAAGAAAGAAAACACAAAACAATTAAACTAAAAAATAATTGATTTTTTCCTCCTCTTTCAGATACATGGTACATTTGCTGGAGTTGGCTGTGACTTTCATTGAGAAACTAGAAACTCATCTTGAAACAATTAGAAATATTCCTCATTTAGATGCAAATCTAAAGAAAATGGTGAGTATTAACACAGCTGTCTTTAGTTCTTTTATACTGAAATCTCAAATATGTGATTTCATTATTTAACTTTTTTTTTTTATTTGATTTATTTTCTTGAAAGTCAGAGCTAGAGAGAGAGAGGTATCTGCTGGTTCATTCCCCAGGTGGCCACAATGCCAGTGCTGGGCCAGGCCAAAACCTTCTTCTAGTTCTTTTACGTGGGTGGCAGGGGCCCAAGCACTTGGGCTGTCCTCTGCTGCCTTCTCAGATGCATCAGCAGGGAGCTGGACTAGAAGTGGAGCAGCCGACCATGAACTGGTCCCCATATGGGATGCAGGCATTACAGGTAGTGGCTTTACCTGCTATGCCATAATGCTGGTCCCCTTATTTAACTTTTGATAGCTAATTTTATGAACTAAGATTTTTTTTTTTAAGATTTATTTCTTTATTTGAAAGACAGTTACAGAGAGAGAGAGAGAGAGACAGAAAGAGCAAGATCTTCCATCCACTAGTGCACTCCTCAATGGCCACAACAGCCTCATCTGAGCCGACCTGAAGCCAGGAGCTTCTTCCGGGTCTGCCACGTGGGTGCAGGGATCCAAGGACTTGGGACATCCTCTGCTGCTTTCTCAGTTGCCTTAGAAGGGAGCTGGATCAGAAGTGGGGCAGCTGGGACTCGAACTGGCTCCCATATGCGATGCTAGCTCTACAGGCTGGGGCTTTAACCTGCTGTGCCACAGCACCAGCCTGTGAGCTAAGTATTTTTGAAATTAAGAAATATTTTCTTTTTCACATCATTGTTATATCATTTTACTTTGGAAGTCATATTAATTCTTTTATTTTGACATTAACATTACCTTCATTGTGCAAGAGCTATGCTTGTACAATAAACTGTGAAAGGTGGACATATATGACCAGTCCTGTCTTTAGATTCTCAAAGTTTGGTGATACAGCCTTAGGATACACATTTTTAGGATTATATTTGCCTCATAAGTTCCACATAGAGTTATAAGGAGATCCTATCTGTTGAACACAGAGAAGGGAGGGGTGACTTCCAGTTTAAGGGGACAGAGAGTAGGATGTGAGGTAGAAAGATGTCAATAAAGTTTTATGCAGGAGTTACTAGTGAGCTAAACCTTAAATAATCAGTGAAATTTGTGTATGCATCAAAAAGCTTATTTGCCTACAATCAACACGAAAGTCAAGGAGCACAGGTAGTTTGGAAGACACATGTTACCCCACTTTGGCTAATGTCTAAAGGTGTTGAGGGGGAGGGCCAGCACTGTGGCATATCAGGTAGGCTGCTACGTGCAGTGCTGGCATCCCATTTGGGCACCAGTTCAAGTCCTGGCTGCTCCACTTCCAATCCAGCTCTCTGCTATGGCCTGGGAACGCAGTAGAGGATGGCCCAAGTACTTCCCTGCACCTGCTTGGGAGACCTGGAAGAAGCTCCTGGCTCCTGGCTTTGGATTAGCTCAGCTCCAGCCATTGTAGCCATCTGGGGAGTGAACCAGTGGATGGAAGACCTCTCTGTCTGTCTGTCTGTCTGTCTGTCTGTCTCTCTCTAACTCTACCTCTCAAATAAAAAAACAAAATCTTAAAAAAAAAAAAAAAACAGACTAAAAACCTCTGGACATTACTGTCTGAGTACTTGGGAGTCACTGAATGGTTGGTCTTTTTTATTGTAAGAGCAGAGGAGTAACTTGATGAGGACTGTATCTTAATCATGGGCAAATACGGAGTAGTGTGATGAGCCTTGCTCCGCCGTTGCGGCCAGTTGGGGAATGAACCAATGGATGGAAGACCTCTGTCTCTCTGCCCCTCTTCTCTCTGTGTAACTCTGACTTTCAAATAAATAAATAAAGTCATTCAGATAAAAGATTTGAAGCATAAGAATCCAAAGTATTAGGTAGATTTAATTGTTGAGATTTTGGAACTTGAGATTTTAGAACTTGACTACTATTTGGACAAGGGACATAAACAAAGTAGTGAAGTTTCTAGCCTACTGAGGGTGAGTAGGATCAAGAATGGGTTAAAGAAATTAAGAGTTTTGTTTTTTAAGATTCATTTATTTATTTGAAAGGCAGAATTACAGTGAGAGGGAGAGACAGATCTTCCATCCACCAGTTCTCTCAAATAGCTGCAACGGTCTGAATTGGGCCAAGCCAAAACCAGGAGCCCGAAACTCCATCTATGTCTTCCATGTGGGTGGAAAGGGCCCAAGGATTTGGGCCATCTTTCACTGCTTTCCCAGGCACATTAGCAGGGAGCAGGATTGGAAATGGAACAGCAGGGATTTAGACTGGTGCTTGCACAAAATGCCAGCATTGGCGGCTGTGTCTTAACTCACTGCTTCACAATGCCAGCTCGAAGAATTTGTTTTTTGACAAATCTTGCTTCTGTAGTAAATAATCGATCATTGTTGAACTGCAGTTAGATTGAGTTTGCTATATTGATTGTCCATTTAAATGGAGATTGCCAAAGGCCTTAAATGTGGGACTGGCTTTTAGGTAGTGGGTTAGATTTGGTAACAATGAGAATTATCTATACTGAGGGGATAATTGAAGGCAAAGCAAAGATGAACTAACAGAGAAGGTAGATACTGTAAGAAGTGGGAGAACACAGTTTTAAGGATTTTTTGCATTATGAAGCGGGATAAAGCTCAGGTGTTAGCTTTTGGTATCATAACCATTTGAGATATAATAAATGACAGATGTAATCTCTCCATTTTCCCTTTTTTTCAAATGTTACAGAGCAAGGCTTTAGCAAAGATGGATATTTTGGTGACTGAGACAGAAGAACTGGCAGAGAATATACTCAAATGGAGAGAACAACAAAAGGAAGTTTCTTCTTGTATTCCCAAAATATTAGCTGAAGAAAATCATCTTCATGGGGCTGGTGCTGTGGCCTAGCGGGTAAAGCTGCCACCTGCAGTGCATCCCTTATGGGTGCCAGTTCGAGCCCCAGCTGCTGCTGTTCCAATCTAGCTCTCGGCTATGGCCTGGGAAAGCAGTAGAAGATAGCACAAGTTCTTGGACCCCTGCTCCCACATAGAAGACCCGAAAGAAGCTCCTGGTTCCTGGTTTCAGATCAGCCCAGTTCCAGCCGTTGCAGCCATTTGGGGAGTGAACCAGCAGGTGGAAGACTCTCTCTCTCTGCCTCTCTCTTTGTTAACTATGCCTTTCAAATAAATAAATATTTTTTAAAAAAAGGAACTCATCATCAGAAACATGATATTGTAATGCCTTCTTCACCTTTATTTTCTAAACTTCATATCCAAACTAATGTCAGGTGATCATTAGCTTTATTTTTGCTTAATTAAGTATAGTCATATGAATCCATATTTATAGGCTTTACTGCTGACAAGATGGAAGGGACTTCATCATAAAGTACCAGGATTTCAGGTTCATGAAGACCAAACTGACTTTTCCTTTGTTTTTCATATATTTTCATTCCACTTTTCAGTAAAGCTAGTGAAAATCCAATACTGCTTTGACAATAAGTGAATTAACCATTTTTTCAGGTGTTAGATTATCTGTATCTTTTTAAAAAAATGAATTAGAGGCCGGCACCGTGGCTCAATAGGCTAATCCTCCGCCTGCAGCGCCAGCACCTCGGGTTCTAGTCCCGGTGGCTGCGCCGGATTCTGTCCCGGTTGCTCCTCTTCCAGGCCAGCTCTCTGCTGTGGCCCAGAAGTGCAGTAGAGGATTGCACCAGCATGGGAGACCAGGAGAAGCACCTGGCTCCTGGCTTCGGATCAGTGCGGTGCGGCGGCTGCAGCAGCCATTGGAGGGTGAACCAATGGAAAAGGAAGACCTTTGTCTCTCTTACTGTCCACTCTGCCTGTCAAAAAAAAAAAAAAATTAGAAGTTTTCTTAAATCTGAAAAATGTGTATGGTGGTTATTTCTGTAGCGTTTTCACTAAATGTGCAGAATAAATAGTAATTGGGTCGTCACAATGCATTTTCCGGGAGAATGAAGCATATCCTTTGTGATTCCTGTGTCAGAGGACCCTGCTTTTCCCGTCTTTGCTCTATGCACTTTTTCCATTTGCTCTTTTGTTTCATATGTGAATATGGTGATATGCTTGAGTCCTGCAAATCTTATTAGCAAATTACTGGACCTGGGTGTGTTCCTACGGACCCCATCTCATTTCTGAGTGTGTTTACTGGCAGCCTTTGGAACACGCAAAGAACAAAGGTTTGAAGAAAGTAAAAAAAAAAAAAAGCACATTATGATGAAATAATTTTTAAAATGTTCACGGAATTTACCCATCAGATTTTTGTAAATAATGGTGAGTGGTGGAGACCGGCATTGTAGTAGGTCTTTGAAGCTGTTGCCCCATATTGGCCCTACATGTATCTTCAACTTCCAATCCAGTTCCCTGCTAATGCATCTGGGAGGACAACGGAAGATGGCCCAAGTGCTTGGGCCCCCTGTCACCGTGTGGGAGATCTGGAAGAAGCTCCTAGCTCCTGGCTTCAGCCTGACCCAACCCTGACTGTGGTGGCCATTTGGGGAATGAATCAGCAGATGGAAGATAGCTCTGTCTCTCCCTTTCTCTGTAACTGTACCTTTCAAATAAATAAGTCTTTAAAAGTGTACTGATACAAATGGCTCAGGGATATTCTCATTTGCATCAGTACTAAGCTATCTCTAGTTTATTTCATTTGCCCACTGGAGGTTCTATTTGGCCTTAAAATGTGTTTCGCATCAGGTGCGGGCATTTGGTTTAGCAGTTAAATATGATGCAATACCAGAGTGTCTGGGTTTAATGAGTGCCGCGGGCCTCCAGCTTCCATTACGTTTTTGCTCCTAAAATTTAACCATGACAAATCTCGCGCAGGGCGGTACCCATATCCGCAGCAGGTCTCCAAGGTGAACAGCCTCTGGCATGATCGAACAATGTAGGTAAGGGAAGTCCACAAAAAATTTAATCATGGCATTGACAGCTCTTGTCAGCGCAGCGAATACAAATATTTAGTGAATTATTTTTGTAAGCTTGGGACGTAAGTCAAAACAACGTACATACTTGACTACAGCACGGACGCAATGTTTGAAAGTGTAGCCATCTCACACTGGGGGAGGGGCGGGGCAGCGGCACACGATTAGAATGGAGGTGTGTGGGGTGGACCGAGAGGAGGCGGGGCTAGCTGTCCGTCCTCGTCCACTTGGCTCTGGATTGGTTGAGGCTAAGCAGGCACCGCCCAGTAGGCAGCAACACACAAACACACATAAGAGCCCCGGAGCGTCGCTTGGGGTGAAGCAGGGCGGGACAGGCGTGCTCCCGCCCACCTGGCTCAGGATTGGTTAAAGCTAAGAAGGCACCGCCCCATGAGCAGAGCCTCGCCCCGTGGGGCGGAGGCAACTCTGGAAGCCTGTCGGGGTGGGACGAGAGTGGGTGGGGCGAGCCGTCTTCCCGCCCTCAGCGTTCACCAGAGACCGAGGCTCCCCCTTTCGGGCGGTGGCGTGCGCTCCGGGGGAGGCGGCCAGGAGGAGGCGCGTGGGACGGGCGGGGCCGGCTGTAGCTGGGATTGTGGCTTGGGCCCGGGATGCCGCCTCTGGGTCCACCTGCTGGAGTTGAGTTGTGGCCAAGGAATGGCGAACGTGCGGGTGGCGGTGAGGGTCCGGCCTCTCAGCAAGAGGTGAGTCTGGGTGGGAGAGGGCACTCTGTTCCTCAAGAGATGCTGGCGCCGAAAAGTCAGACACAAAGTGCCCCGGGAGTTTCAGGGGCGGGAACCCGTACAGGCCTGGCGGACCCGGCCTCAGGTCGAGTTCTGGCAGCAAGTGCGCTGCGGGATAGCGGTTTCCCGAGTGCGTGTCGCTGGCGTCCTGCCAGCAGGAGTCTGGATGCGCAGGCTGGGGCGCTTCCCGCCAGACCGTCGAAAAGGACTAGGAGGACGGTGGACAGTGCCCTGGTCCCGGGGAACCGAGGCAGAAGGGTGTGTGCTCTGGGGTGCACAGGAGCTTCTCGGCAAAGATGTGCAGAAAGACTGTCAGGGGGTGAGGGGAGATTGAAGCAGACCAACGTGGTTTCGTCCTGACTTGATGAAAGGCTGATCCAAAGTAGGAGACGTCATTCCAACTCCTTCCCTCATCGTCCTGGGTGCCCACTTCCTCATGGGTGACTCTCATACTGCACCTCTCAGCCCCTGAAGCCTCCCCTGCCCGCCACCCCTCCTCGCCTCTCTTCCTCCAGTTTTCCACTCACACGTTTGGAAAATCAGGGGAAGCTTTGCCGAAGGGTCTGTGTTAAAACTACTTTTTAGTGATTGGAGTTTGCTGAGTTGTGGAGAACCTGTAGAGGGCCCGCTATGTAATAACATCAAGAGCAAAGACTTGGGCTGTTACAGAACACGGATGATTTTTGGTTGGGGGTGGGGATTGATTACAGCGGACAGAGTGTGTTTTGGAACCAGAAGGTAATATTGGAATTAATTGGGAAGTTAAATTTCCAGGGCATAGGATGATTTGACAGTTGGGAAGAAGGGTCAAAAAAGGCACTGTCTCCCATAATAAAAGTTGGTACTTAGTGGGATTTGCTTTGAAGGACTTGTATCTGACAAAATAATGATAACAATGAGATGGAGGACAGAAGACAAGGAGAAAAAAAGGAGACAGGCCAAAGAAGTAAAATGGGGGAGCAGGTGCTGTGGCATAGCAATTAAAGCCACTACCTGCAGCGCATATGGGCTCTGGTTCGAGTCCCGGCTGCTCCTCTTCCAATCCAGCTCTCTGCTATGGCCTGGGAAAGCAACAGGAGAGGCCCAAGTCCTTGAGCCCCTGCACCTGCATGGGAGACCCAGAAGAAGCTCCAGGCTTTGGATTGGCACAGCTCCGGCCATTGCAGCCAACTGGGGAGCTACCTCTCCTTCTCTCTCTGTGTAACTCTGACTTTCAAATAAATAAATCTTTAAAAAATAAGATTTATTTATTTTATTTGAAAGTCAGAGTTACACAGAAAGAGGAGAGGCAGAGAGAGAGAGAGAGAGAGAGAGAGAGAGAGGTGTTCCATCTGCTGGTTCACTCCCCAGATGGCTGCGATGGCTGGAGCTGTGCCGATCCGAAGCCAGGAGCCAGGAGCTTATTCCAGGTCTCCCACGTGGGTGCAGGGGCCCAAGGACCTGGGCCATCTTCTACTGCTTTCCCAGGCCATAGCAGAGAGCTGGATGGGAAGAGGAGCAGCTGGGACTAGAACTGGCACCCATATAGGATGCTGGCACTGTAGGTGGTGGCTTTACCTGCTATGCCACAGCGCCAGCCTCATACATAAATCTTAAATAAAAAAAAAAAAAAAGTAAAATGAAGGAAGAAAGAGGAGTCAGTGCCTGGACTTCAGTGCCTGGACTTCTGTATTTGGATTGGTAAATGGCTTCTGTGTAACTGGATGTGGTGGCTCGAGGCTGGAGGGTTTTCACAGGTGCAGCTGCTGGCCTAGAGGCAGCTTCTGCTAGATCCTTTTTTTTTTTTTTTTTAGTGGAGAGAGAGAGAGAGACAGAAAGTTGGTTCACCCCCTAATGGCTGCTGCGGCTGGCATACCACGCTGATACAAAGTCAGGAGCCAGGTGCTTCCTCCTGGTCTCCCATGCCGGTGCAGGGCCCAAGCACTTGGGCCATCCTCCACTGCTTTCCCCGGCCACAGCAGAGAGCTGGACTGGAAGAGGAGCAACCAGGACAGAATCCGGCGCCCCAACTGGGACTAGAACCCAGGGTGCCGGCGCCGCAGGCGGAGGATTAGCCTAGTGAGCCATGGCGACGGCTAGATCCTCTTTATTGCAAAACCGTTCTCTCAGTTCTCAGGATAACACCATGCCTCACAGTAACTTTGCAGTTCCTTGGGAACATACATCATTAAACAAAGTGACAAGAAAGGAAACAAAGAAACAAAAGTACTTATTTTTACCTCCAGGACTTCCAGTAGTGAGTGATAGGTCAAAACTGCAGATGTCCAGGTGTGAGCAAGTTGTAGCATGCGAAAGATTCAGCCTGGTACGGATCCCACAGAATCCTCCACTGATGGCAGCTCTTCTCCAAGATGGGCTAACCTCCCCGTTTCTTTTTGTTTGTTTGTTTATTTGTTTCTTTTTGTTTTTAATTTGGGAGGTGGAGAAAGAGAAAGCACTCCCATCTGTTGGTCATTCCCTAAATGCCAACAATGGCCAGGGCCCGAGTCAGGCTGAGGTCAAAAGCTGAGAACTCCTGGTCTCCTGTGTGTGTGGCAAGGACCCAACTTCTTGAGCCATCATCACCTGTTGCTTTCCAGGGTGTGCATTAGCAGGAAGCTGGAAATGAGCGTGGAACCAAGACTGAAACCTAGGCATTCCAGAAGGGAAGTGGGCATCCCAACCAACCAGTGGCTTAACCATGATGCTGCCCCTCTCTCTGTGGTTTTTTTTTTTTTTTTTTTTTTTTTTTGACAGGCAGAGTGGGCAGTGAGAGAGAGAGAGAGACAGAGAGAAAGGTCTTCCTTTGCCATTGGTTCACCTTCCAATGGCCGCCGTGGCCAGCGTGCTGCGGCCGGCGCACCGCGCTGATCCGAAGCCAGGAGCCAGGTGCTTCTCCTGGTCTCCCATGGGGTGCAGGGCCCAAGCACTTGGGCTATCCTCCACTGCACTCCCTGGCCACAGCAGAGAGCTGGCCTGGAAGAGGGGCAACCAGGACAGAATCCGGTGCCCCGACCGGGACTAGAACCCGGTGTGCCGGCGCCACAAGGCGGAGGATTAGCCTAGTGAGCCGCGGCGCCAGCCCCTCTCTATGGTTTTCAAGCCTAATTTCTATGGTATGGTTAAGAGCCCAGGCTTTGGCCGGCGCCGCAGCTCACTAGGCTAATCCTTTGCCTGCGGCACCAGCACACTGGGTTCTAGTCCCGGTTGGTGCACCGGATTCTGTCCCGGTTGCCCCTCTTCCAGGCCAGCTCTCTGCTGTGGCCTGGGAGTGCAGTGGAGGATGGCCCAGGTGCTTGGGCCCTGCACCCCATGGGAGACCAGGATAAGCACCTGGCTCTTGCCTTCGGATCAGCGCTGTGCGCCGGCCATTGGAGGTTGAACCAACAGCAAAGGAAGACCTTTCTCTCTGTCTCTCTCTCACTGTCCACTCTGCTGTCAAAAAAAAAAAAAAGAGCCCAGAGCCCAGGCTTTGTGATGAGACTATTCTAGGACTGCCACTGCTAGCCGTGTGGCCTTCAACAATTGTGTGATTCCTTTCAGGTTTAGTCCTCCATCTGTAAAAATGATACATTAGAAAGCTACAGTAGTAGGATAGGTTACAAGAATAGCGTAAGATGAAGGTGAGTGTACTTCTTACAGTGTAGAGTGAGCATGTAGAGTGCTCAGTAAGTGGTGACTCTGTTCCAGAGCCAAATTCATTTTTAAAATTAATTTTGTAAAATTAATTATGTGGAGTGTATGTGAACTGTGTATGTGAAATATATGAAAGGCAGAGTTGGAGAACCACAGAGAAGGGGAGAGATCTTCCATCCACTGGTTCACTCTCCAAATGGCCACAATGGCGGGGCTAGACCAGGTTGAAAATAGGGGCTCAGAGCCTTTTCTGGGTCTCCCACATTTGTGCCGAGGCCCAAGCACTTGGGCCATCTTCCACTGCTTTCCCAGGCGCATTAGCAGGGAGCTGGATTGAAAGTGGAGCAGCCAGGTCTTTAATCTGTGTCCATATGGGATACCAGTGTCAGAGGTGGCGGCTAAACTTTCTGTGCCACAGTGCTGGCCCCCAGAGCCAAATTCCCACGACCCAGCAATGCATGCTTGGTAGAGTGCTGCATGATATGATACTTACAAGTATTTATGGAGACAGACATTATAAAACAGGGAAACATTTTGTCCCACTAATGCTGGTCTTGATTTCTTAAAAATTGGTGTTTCTTATGTGAATTTGGTCTTGTTTCTAGGGAGACCAAGGAAGGGGGAAGAATTATTGTGGAAGTTGATGGCAAAGTGGCAAAAATCAGGAAGTTAAAGGTAAGCCTTAAATTGTTTTTCCATTTCTTGTCCCAGAGGAACTAGTAGAGTTACAGGGGTGTCTGGGTAGATATATGAATATGTTAAAAATAGAGGAATGGTGGAGGGAAGAGCATATAAAGGGAGTTGTGGGAAGATCTTGGGCCAATCATAAAGCAAATAAAATAAACCAACTAAGAAGTACAGGAGATGTGGCTACTTGAGGTCTATCCAATAAGGGTGCTGTTTTGGAAACTGGTGGGTTGCTACACTGGGGTAAACATGAGGGATGTGATTAGGAGCCATGGTCAGCTTGAACCACCTGGGCAATTCGTTTGTCTGTCTACCTCACCTGACAACAATTTAAACTCTTATTTGATACTACCTCATCTCTAGGCATTATGACAGATTTTAGTATGCACCTGCTAATTACTGTCCTGAGGTTCAAATAACACCCTTCAGATCCTGGAAGAGAGTCAGTCACTAGTTTCAGTCTTGTTACCAGTTCTCTTTCATAGATCTGAGGTTTGAGTCAGTCTCACAAGGAACTTGTTCTCCCATTCCTCACTTCCTCCTAGGGCTAATTTCCTCCATCCTTCAGGCCAGCAGAAGATGGAAGATTCTGTCTTTCTGGGCCTCAGGGAATAGATAGGGCCAGGGAAGCTGACCATGTGACTCCTGCTAGAGTCAGCTTGCAGGTGGTACTCAGCATTCCTGCTGAAGCTGACTGGCAAGAGGGATTGTCTGGACCACAGGTCTCGTAGCCATGCCCATGCCCGTGTTATTCCTGTGATGTCCTCTGTTTGCTTTTGTTGTTAACTCTCTAATAAAGAGAATGCAGCTTGCCAAACTTTGAATAGAAGCTCTCAAGACTAAGGACCTTTTATTCTCTGCCATCTCTTATTTATATCTCTGTTGCCTAAGGATTTTAGCCACTTTATTCTTAGAGCTCATATTTTGGTTATAAAGAATAAATCTTGGTCAAGATCCGACTTTAATCTGCCCCTACATACCTCCCTAGGTGCGTACTTCCCTGAGATCAGTTATCCATTAGGAATTTCTTGGTCATTCTGAAAGCCTCATTCTTCTGCATGTAATGATAACCAGTGCCAGAGTCCTCTCTCTATCCAGTAGTAGCACAAGACATTTCTGCGAATTATTCCATTCTCCTGAATACTTAGAGGTCCGTTCACTTCCAAGCTGTGACTCTATTGGCAGTTGTATTGCTCTTGGCTCTTTTTTCTAAAATGGTTTTTAAGTCACTGAGGATGAATACCTCAGAGATGACAGTGAAAGCCTCAGGTTGAAGGAGCCTGTCGGGCCCAGGGCTAAACTTCTGTATATTCCTGGTATCCCCTGCAGGAATACTTAGAGAAGAAATGTTAATAGTAATAAGAAGATGCCAGACAGAGAAAGGCTTTCTCTCCTAAGCTAGCCTATGTCTTAGATAGTTGGTTCAGAGGTGGGCAGATATGATACACATTTAGTTCTCTGGAGCTTTATTTGTACCGAACGAGATAGAAACAAAGGTTACCTTTCTTTCAAATATGTTAGGACCAGTCTGGCTCTCAATTACTGTGTTAGAGAATGATCAGGTGCCACTGTACAGATTCTGATATTATGGTAGAAAAGACACTGGATCTTGTGTTTGATTTTAGGTGAATAGTCGACCAGATGGCTTTGGGGACTCTCAGGAGAAGGTTGTGGCATTTGGCTTTGATTACTGCTACTGGTCAGTCAACCCAGAGGACCCCCAGTATGCGTCTCAGGATGTGGTAATGTCATGTTTTTTCATCACTCTCTTGATTTCTTTTATTGTTGATAGTTAAAATGTTTATTATGAAGATACTTCAAGATTATTATGAGACACTTGCACAGATTGAAAGCACTGTAATTGGCACTTTAAGAAAATTTTGGTATAGCTGACGTATTTTCAAAAGATAGGAACTCCATGAGGCCAGTGCTGTGGTGCAGTAGGTTAATCATCTGCCTGCGGTGCTGACATCCCATATAAGTGCTGGTTCTAGTCCCAGCTGCTCCTCTCCCCATCCAGCTCTCTACTATGGTCTGGAAAAGCAGTAGAAGATGGCCCAAGTCCTTGGGCCCCTGCACCCGCATGGGACACCAGGAAAAAGCTCCTGGCTCCTGGCTTCAGATCAGCGCAGCTCTGGCTGTTGTGTCCATTTGGGGAGTGAACCAGTGGATGGAAGACCTTTCTCTCTGTCTCTCCCTCTCTCTGTCTGTAACTCTGCCTCTAAAATCAATAAATAAAATCTTTAAAAAAAACAAACAAAAGATAGAAACTCCAGTACATCAAAAGACCATTGCCTTTTCAAGCAATTATTTCTGTAGTAGTGTTACTCAAAGGAAGTTATATAAAATGTGATGATTTCATTATGTGTCTCCTCAGTTCTTCATAATTGAATAATTATTGGAAAATTAACAGGGAATCTGGGCCCTGGCTGTTTCTTACTTTGGATATTTTGATCAGAAACATGGTTTTGGTCATCAGTTCCAGAAAGAGCAAAGGAGATAGGAAAGCCTGCTTAGGGCATAGGAGTTGCTGGTGTCCTTTTTAGACATGGCCCTCAGCATGATTCGAGTGCATACAAGTTCAGGTAATGTTGTGTAATGAGCAGCAGAAGGGCCCCAGGGATGCTAGAGGCTAATATTTTCTTTGGCCTTAGGCTTGTCCTTGTGATCCTAGGTAGAGTGAGAAACAGCTAGTCTGTTGGCCTCCAAGGGATATAGGAAGCAGATTCTGTTGATGTGCTGTCTGAGATGGAGAGGACCAATCCAGGCTTTACCAGCTGAAGCTTTGGCCACTACTGCCTGTGTCTTGTAGTTTTACTTAACACTCTCAGGTTTCTAAGGCAGCAGGAGGTATGGCCAGTGGGTCTACAGAATGTCTCTGTTTCTGTGAAGCAGTAGCGTTGTCTTGATTTGGGCATTGTCAAGCACCATGCATTCAGTCCCCATGATGGCCAGCAAGCTTTACCTCATTTACCTTTTTTTTTTTTTTTTTTTTTTTTTTTTTTTTTTTGACAGCAGTGTGGACAGTGAGAGAGAGAGAGAGACAGAGAGAAAGGTCTTCCTTTGCTGTTGGTTCAACCTCCAATGGCTGCCGCAGCCAATGTGCTGCAGCCCGCGCACCGCGCTGATCCAAAGGCAGGAGCCAGGTGCTTCTCCTGGTCTTCCATGGGGTGCAGGGCCCAAGGACCTGGGCCATCCTCCACTGCACTCCCTGGCCACAGCAGAGAGCTGGCCTGGAAGAGGGGCAACCAGGACAGAATCCGGTGCCCCGACCGGGACTAGAACCCGGTGTGCCGGCGCCGCAAGGCAGAGGATTAGCCTATTGAGCCGCAGCGCTGGCCCTCATTTACTTTTATGACCACAGACAATAGCCTTCTTCCCAGCAATCATTAGGATACTTTGTGGCAGTTGTCGCTCCCCCTCTTCGTGGAGGAACGACACAGGACCCTGCGCTGTTCTTTAGTCTGCTCGGCCCTCCCCGGGTTTGCTGCTGGTTCTTCCCGGGTTGGCTACTGTCCCTTCCACCTCTGTGGAAGGGCAGTTCCCCCTGGCCACATTCCCCACTTCCGCAGGGGAGCGGCACACCGCCGGCCGGCTCTCTCAGGGGCTGCACAGGTGTTCCCCTTAGATGTTCCCCTTAGATGTTCCTGGTGCATGCCGTCTCTCTCCTCCTTTATAGTCCTCTTCCACCAATCCCAACTCGGCTGCCCACACGCCGAGTACGCTGCTCTCCTCCAATCAGGAGCAGGTCCTGCTGTTTATTGGCTGAACTGGAGGCAGCTGTGTAGAAGCTGTTTTCTTCTCTCCCAGCGCCATATTGTGGGAGAGCAGGTGCATAGAATAAGTCTTAATTCCAGTAACAGTATAGTCCGAGTTGCTCCCCACAGCAGTGTGTCCCTAAAATGTTAAAAAAAAAAAAAAAAAAAACCTGTATCCCTAAAACTAGAACCTATTTGACCTTTTGTGGTTCATTATCATTATACTTACATATGAAAGAACACACTACAGGGGTGTTACCAGTGGGAAGTAGCATTGGAAATGGAAATATTCGGTTGCAGGGTGGGGAGTCTTGTTGCATATATTCCATTGAATAAAAAGCTGAAGTGTGTTTTTGGGTGAGAGTTGTAGTTTTTGTGAAACTTTTTCTAATTATGCAAAAGGAACATTACCAGGTCTGGGTGACTCAACTTTTAGAACTGGTTTGCTGTTGATATAGACTTCTGAAGATGATTAGATGCTTTTAAATGATGAAAGTGTAATGACCTCATTCCTTGCTTTTTAGGAGAATAAGTAGAAACGACTAGACCACTGGGTGGGATTTGTTTTTTCAGTGGGCCCCTTCTGTTAAAATATGAGCATCCCCCCTTCATGTTCTGATACATTTCCTATAAAATGTATCAGAAAGGGGCAGGGTGGACAGCACCTGGTAGGGACTATCCTTTGGAATAGGAGGATACTGGCAGGCTCAGGCTTGTCTTGTGGTACTTGACTTTTATCCCAGCACTCAAATGTATATAAGTTGTCTTGTTACTAGTATTTGTAACTGTTTCATTGCCATCTCCAAGAACAATCAGGAGCAGAACTGACTCCTAGAGAAGATGAGACTCCTATAGCAGCACACAGTGTGACTGTATTTGTGGCAACAAAGATGGTGGTCCTTGTATTAGAAAGTATGAACATTCTAATAGCTATATCAGACCTTCCTGGCCAAGGCATACCTATGCTATTCTGAACATAAGCATTATTAACTATTTTATGTAACTTAAGATAAATTATTTATTTGAAAGTTTGTTACAGAGAGCAAGTGCATGAGCTTCTATTTGTTATTTCACTCCCCAAATGGCCACAAATGGAAACGATTGTACGGAGCCCAAGCTAGAAGCTGGGAACTCTATCTAGATTTCCCACTTGGGTAACAGTGGCCCAAACACATTAGCAGGGAGCTATATAGGAAGTGGAGTAGCCAGGACTCAAATCAGGCACTCTGATAAGGGATTCAGGTATTCCAAGTGGGGACTTAAGAACTGTGTGAACATTTCCTCCTCCATCAATGAGCCTGGGTGTGAGTTTGGTCTGAGGCTTGCATTTTACATTTATGTGGCTTAATTGAATAAAGAATAACCTAGTGGAAATAAAAAGGTCATAGAAAATAATAATTTATAAACGGGATTCTTCTGTTCCCTGATAGGAAATTTACTACAAAGATCAAATGGGATTGAGACAGGAAGCCTGTCCAGAGAGATAAAACAGTGTCTCCTAAGGTTTATTGTAGCTTGTTTATTAGTTGTCTGAAGGCCTTATTGGTTCCAAGAAAAGTCAGATATGACAGGGAAGGAAGGGAACCATGGTCACAAGTTGGGGTAAGGACAGACGTCCCAGAATGGTTGCTAACTTCAATGCACAGGTTCTGGTCAAAGGGCTTAATTGCTTTAACATAGAAATTCAAACTGGACTTAACCTTGAGTGCTCTGACTCTGGTGCTGTCAGGGGTAGGAAAGATAGACTACCATAAAATATTAGGACTTGGGGTAGGAAAGAATTTAGATGTTACCAGGTCATCTTTTCCGTAGTGCTTATAATCACATTTGAGGGGAGAGGAGGTCAGTCTTACTGAAGTATAATTTATATACAATAAAATTGGCCTTTTTGGTGTATAGTTCTATGAGTTTTTTTTTTTTTTTTTTTTTTTTTTTTTTTTTTTTACAGACAGAGTGGACAGTGAGAGAGAGAGACAGAGAGAAAGGTCTTCCTTTGCCGTTGGTTCACCCTCCAATGGCTGCCGCGGCTGGCACGCTGCGGCCGGCGCACCGCGCTGATCCGATGGCAGGAGCCAGGAGCCAGGTGCTTTTCCTGGTCTCCCATGGGGTGCAGGGCCCAAGCACTTGGGCCATCCTCCACTGCACTCCCTGGCCACAGCAGAGAGCTGGCCTGGAAGAGGGGCAACCGGGACAGAATCCGGTGCCCCGACCGGGACTAGAACCTGGTGTGCCGGCGCCGCTAGGCGGAGGATTAGCCTAGTGAGCCGCGGCGCCGGCCATAGTTCTATGAGTTTTGACAATACAGGTGTGCAACTGACCTCCAATATATGAAATAGGCAGTATATAATGCAATCCATTCTGAAAATTGTTTGATGTCTCTTTATAATCCAGCTGTCTCTCCCACCACCAACATCTGGCCACAAGTGATTTATTTTCAGTTTTGCCTGTTCCATAATGTCATATAAATAGGATTATACAGTAAGTAGCCATATGAATCTGGCTTCTTTCACTTAGCATGATTCATCTCTGCTATTATTTATGTTATATCACATCTTCTAAACTTAATTCAGACTTAGTTAAATCACCTGCTCACGGAATAAGAATCTTGTGGCTTTGGAAGCCTGGATTCTGACTGCAAAGGGTGAAGGGCCAAGTTCCTGGAGGATAATGCCTCTCTCTCCCTGAGTCTCTTCTTGAAATAGAGCACTGATTTCATATATCAAATATCTGAGAAATACCCAGTTATTTTTCAATGAGTTTTGAGTGAGTGGATATTGAGTGAAAATCCAAATATCTGGCTTTAGGGGGACATTTTTCTTGGTGCTGTAACTAGTATCATTCATGATCATTAGACTATTGCTAGATTACTCACCTTTGTTACTACAAATTTGAAATGCAGGGAAAATTTCTATGAATTCATTTTAGGTCAGGGTTTCCTGGTACAAGGCCACACCCACAACTGGGTATTTTCAACAACACAAGAGCCTTTTCCCAGAGCGTTTCAGGAATTTGAGCAACATTATAAGACAACATTCACAGATAAGATGTTGACAATGATATCATCTGTTCAGTGTTGGTGCTGCCTCAGAGCCTGTTAGAATTGGAAGGGAACTTAGTTATCTAGGCCAGGGTTTTTCAAGCTCAACAGTATTGACATTTGACCAGATCATTCTTTGTTGGGGTAATCTATCCTGTGCATTATAAAATGGTTAGCATTCCTGACTTCTACACACTAGGTGCCAGTAGCAGACCTCCAGTTCTGGCAATCAAAAATATCTTCAAAGGCCAACGTTGTAGCACAGCAGATTAAGCCACTGCCTGCAACACCAGCAGCCCATATGGCCACTGGTGCAAGTCCTAGCTGATTCACTTCCAATCCAGCTCCCTGCTAATGGGCCTGAGAAAGCAGTGTAAGATGGCCCAAATTCCCCCCTCCCACCCATGTGGAAGACCCAAATGGAGTTCCAGACTCCTGACTTTGGCCTGGTCCAACCCTAGCCATTGTGGTCATTTGGGAGTGAACCAGTGGATGCAAGATATCTCTCTGTCTTTGTCTTTCCTCTTGCCTTTCAGATAAAAATAAATAAATCGATGTAAAGTGTCCTACCAAATGCTTGGCACCTAGGATTTCAATTAAGTAAGTTTAAAAATGCTGTGATTTGGATCCCTGTTCTGATAACAGTTGTCATAATGCAAGAGAATCAAGGCCTGTAGTTTTTTCTAAGAGTTGAATTAGATTTGGAAGTTTATTCTCTGTGGCCAGTGCTGTGGCACAGCAGGTTAAACTACCACCTGCAATGCTGGCATCATATGTGGGTGCCGATTTGAGTCCTATCTACTCCACTTCTGATCTAGTTCCCTGCTGATGCACCTGGGAAAGCAGTGGAAGATGGCCCAAGTGCTTGGGCCCCTGCTACCCATGTGGGAGACCTGGAAGAAGCTCCTGGCTTCAGCCTGGCCTAGCCTCAGCTGTTGAGGGCATTTAGGGGAGTGAACCAGTGATGAAAGATCCCTCTGTTTCTCTTTCTGTCTGTAACTCTGTGTTTCAGATAAGTAAATGTTTTAAAAAAAATAGAAAAAGAAAATCTCTGAATCTGGTTATGATCCCTTCTGGGCCCAGTGCACTCTGCTTGGAAAACCAAACCAACTTCCTTTTTTTTTGGTGGGGAACATCTGTTGGAGCAGCTTAAGTGTGTCGTGTTTGGGTGATGGTGTGTTTGTAAAACTTTCCATTAGGAGCATTAGCTCAGCTTTACCCACCAAGGACTGTAAGTGTTCAAAACAAATGCAGACTGAATCAACAAAAAGAATGTCCAAGAACAAAGAGCAGCCCAGCCCTTTGTGGAAAGCAGTTGTTCCTATTCTTCTGGGAATCTATCTTAAAATAGTTTATTTGGCTCAAACGAAATATCCAAAACACTTGCAGGTTTTCCAGATAAAGAATTGTGTGAGTGAATAGCAAGATTTTTTTCCTCCATAATCACTGAATCAAAAACTGAGATAATAGTATGATTGTGCTTTTTTGTTGCACTATTTGTTTGGTCCACAATACACTAAATACAACAGGGAGAGTACATCATTGCCCACCCTCAAAGAGCACTGATTGAGAGAGAGAAGAAGAGTTACAAATTCTTTGGCAAATATTTCCTGTAGTTCTAGGCTTCAGTATGAGGATGTCAGAGACTTGGAGAGGCTTTAGAGGAAAAACACACGTTCCCCAAAGTGTTTAAAAGGCTGGACTGCAGGAACCAAGAGGAAAGCCACTGTTAGCGTAGTAACCCTCATGTGTTTTTACACATGATCACTTAATGAAGGGCTGTTTGTCCAGAAATAGAAAACAGAAGTGATAATGTTCTGTAAGTTCAGAACACAGTGGAGTATGACAACCAGCTGGTCTTCATCTCCATAGAGGACTTCCATTCCATGGTAGAGAGTTTTAATAATTAGGACATAAGAGTAACTTGTGCAGAAGTTTTGAATCCTGACATGTGATTTGACTTCAGAGTTACAGAGTGTTACTATTAAAAGAAATGCTGTAGAGATTATTTATTATTCTTACTTTAAAACTGAGGGCCTAGAGAAAGAATCACAGAAAAAATTATTTTTTTCTTTTTTGACAGTTCAGTTGTTTTTTGATGTTTCAGGGACATGCATATTGCTTATTCTCATGGTAGGAGCCGTGAACAGCAACACAGAAGTTCAACATGGCAGTTAAGGTGTGGCTTGCAGAATTTCAAGCCAAGATCTTGTTTATTTTACTTTTAAAAGTTTAATTTATTTGAGAGGCAGAGAAATGACAGAGAAAGATCCTCCATCCATTGGTTCAGTCCTTAATTGGATCCAACAGGTCAAAGTGAGGAGCCTGGAACTCAATCCATGTTTCTCACCCGAGTGGCAGAGACTCAAGTATTTAAGCTGTTAAGCTGCTGCCTTCCAGGGGTACATTAGCGGAAAGTGGGAATCAGAAGTAGAGCCAGGATTTGAACTGCAACACTACAATATGGGATGTGGGCATCCTAAGCGATATTCTAACCATTATGTGAAGCACCTGCCTCTTATTATTTGAACTAGACCAATCCCCAGCTTTGTACTCAATAGAGAAGAAGAAATTCCACAACTGCCATCTAGAAGTATGGGGGTGCACTGAATGTCTGTTGTTATGGGCTGATTAGATACTGGTGCCACAGAAGCAGCGTTTCTAACTGGGGACCCCGAGCCATGACAATGACTTACTTGCTGACTCAGCAACTAAGTAAGGGGAGGTGGGGAGACTATGATCCTCCCTTCTCCTTACCTCCTGAATGTGGAGATAGGAATGAAGGCTTTGGGGAAAGAGTGCAGAAGGTGGAAGAGTTACTGAAACTGAAGGATGTCCTTGGAAGTGCAAAACAAGAGGGAAACATGAAGAAGAAACTAAGGTGAGGAGGAATTTGAGAGCTCACAAAACGGGCTAGTACCGTTAGGATCATACCACTTTTTGCAGTAGATGTTATCTATGTTATCTGCACTTTAGGGATGAAACAGGCCTTGCTTAAGGCCTCCCAACCTAGTGATGGAACCAGCAATCAAAACGCTTGACTGTGAACTCATGAGTCCAAGCTCTTCAACCCTATGCCTCACACAGCTTTATTTCTGCTTTTCTAGCACTACACATCTTAAATGATTAAAGGCTAATGTGTAAATTATTCAATGAATGGTTTGGTAGGTGACAGACAGTATAGGATTCTGAATATTGCTGCCTGTTTGGGGGAGGCGCTGGTTTGCCTGAGTGAGAGAACTGCAAGTTTCTCTGCACCCACTGTCTCTGATGCATGTGTCTGCCAGGGGAGCTGGGGTGTGCGTGGGTGTCAAAGCATTTCTCATGCATATTTGCAGAGCTGTGTACATTCCATCGTTACTACTGTTTCTTTCAAACCAACATGGAAGACAGAAGTAGAAGGGGCAGAAACTTATAAGAAAAAGCCTTTTTGTGCAAGAATTGGATGGGGCACTGCAGGCTGAGTGGGGGCAGGGAGACTACCATGAGTATTTCATTTCAGTAGGCTTCCTCTGCCAGCGGCACAGCTGCTCAACTCCATAAGCATAACCATGGGCTGGATTTTAAAGGAATAAGGTCATTCTTTTGGCTTCATCTGACTCTTTCTCCTCTTTAGAAACTTGACTGTGAATCTTTAAAGAATAGCTTTCAGACTCATAAAAAGATCTGAAGGAGGGAAATCTTTAACACTTGATGTTTGCTGTACAGTTGCCTGTACAGAAATAAACAACAAACTAGAGAAATTTAAAAATGCAAAAGGTTGTTTGGGTTTTCCCTCTGCGAGATCAGGGTGACAGGAATCCTAGTAGTAGCTGGAGCCCTTGAGATCCAGGTTGGTGAGAGCAGTTGTCTGTAGGGGCTGCACCCCCAGTGATTAATGGGCACTTGCCCATCCAGCAAAGAAATATACAGAGTTCCTAAGGCAGTTGTTCTAGACATTACCCACATGTTCTCTTGTTTACACCTCTAATGTGGAAAAACCGCTTATTATACTCCTTCTACCCCTTACACTTGGTTTATCCTGGAGTTTAAGGGGGTTCTCAGTTAAACACTTGAAGAGAGTGTGGTGGCAATGATTACTTAGAGAGTTCTTATAAAAACTGACTTGTAAAATCAACTAAACAAGAGGACATAATGTGAAAGCGGATCTGTATGTCCAACAGAGAAGACAAGCTTCTCCTGGGACGCTGCCGTGTGTTTCACCCAGTGCTAAGTTTTCCTCCCACAGAACTGCACAGTCTACGCCTAGGTACTCTCAGCACATTTTCCATAGCCAATGAAGCTGACCAATAAGAGGCATCTTTTACATGCACTGCTCAGGGAAGGAGTCAAAGTATGGAGAAATAAATAGAACTAGCTTCTCTCTAGCTCTGTGGTTAGCAGAAAACGGACAACAGCATTAACCAGTGTCAGGTAATTAACTAGTTTATAAATATTTTGTTATAAAGACAATAGAAGCTAATTGTGAAACAAACAATACAGGACATAAAAAGCCTTCTGCTACACCTCCCCACCTGCCACATTCTTTAAAGGTAACCACTGTCTGCATTTTCCCTGGTATCATCCTAGGTATCATTTTTTTTCCCCACTTCATATATTTATTTATTTGTAAGGCAGAGTGACAGAGGAAGAGCCAGAGATCTCCCATCTGCTGTTTTACTCCCTAGATAGACACAACAGCCAGGGCTGGATCAGTCTCTCACATTGGTGGCAGGGCCTTAGTACTTGGGTCATCATCTGCTGCTTTCCCAAGAGCATTAGCAGGGAGTTGGATTGGAACCTGAGCAACCAGGACTCAAACTAGCATTCTGATACAGAATGCCAACGTTGCAAGTGGCAGCTTAACCTTCTGTGCTGCAATGCTAGGCCCCAATTTTTCCCCTATTTTTAAGAGGGAATAAATAAAGAAATTGACATAAATAATATATATACCATAATAAAGAAATTGACCTGCCTGTCATACATCTTGCAGATATTTTCCCTGCTGATACTTTACTATTTTGCTTTTGATTTGCATATGTGCAGTTTTAAAAATGTTGTCAAATTTAGCAGCTCTTCTCTATGGATTCCTGGTGTGTTAAACTTAGAAAGGTTTTCTCTGGGGCTGGTGCTGTGGCGCAGTGGGTTAAAGCTCTGGTCTGAAGTGCCAGCATCCCATATGGGCGCCGGTTCTGGTCCCGGCTGCTCCTCTTCTGATCCAGCCCTCTGCTATGGCCTAGGAAAGCAGTAGAGAATGGCCTAGGTCCTTGGGTCCCTGCACCCGCATGGGAAACCTAGAAGAAGCTCCTGGCTCCTGGCTTCAGATTGGCACAGCTCCAGCCATTGTGGCCATCTGGGGAGAGAACTGGCGGATGGAAGACCTTTCTCTCTGTCTCTACCTCTCTCTGTAACTCTTTCAAATAAATAAAATAAATCTTAAAAAAAAAAAAAAGACTTTCTCACTCTGAGATTATACTCATAAATGTCTTTAGTGTGTGTGTGTGTGGTTTTAAAAATTTTTTCCTGGTATGCGAATGCATTTACCTCTTTTTTAAAATTTATTTGAAAGGTAGTGTGACAGAGAGAGAGATCTTCCATTTGCTGGCTCACTCTTCAAATGTCCACAACAGCCAGGAGCCAGGAACTCCATCTGGGTCTCCCATGTGAGTGGCAGGAATCCTGGTATTGGAGCCATCATAGGCTGTCTCTCAGGCACATTAGCAGGGAGCTGGATAGGAAACAGAGGTGGGACTCAATCCCAGACATTCCAGTATATAGAATTCAGGCTACCAAAGTAGTGGCTTAACCTGCTGCACCGCAGTGCCCACCCATGGTTTTATCTTTTTCTTAATTTAAATATTTGGTTAATTTGAAGGTTTTTGGTATAAGAAATGAAGCAGTATTATAACTTTTTGTTGTTGTTGTTGTTCCTGGATAGCTAGACAGTGTCCCAGTACCAATAATTTATAAGATTTTACATTTTTTGTGGTCAGTATTGTAGTGTAGAGGGTTAAGTTGCCGCGTGCAATGCTGGCAACCCATTTGGGGTGGGTTTGAGTCCTGACTGCTCCACTTCTGATCCAGCTCCCTGATAATGTGCCTGGAAGAGCAGCAGAAGAGGCTCAAGTCCTTGGGCTCCTGCACCCATGTGGGAGACCCAGATGAAGCTCCTGGGTTTGGCCTGGCCCAGCCCAGGCCATTGAGGAGTGAACCAGCAGATGGAAGGTTTCTTTGTCTCTATCTGTAACTCTGCTTTTCAAATAAATGATATCTTTAAAGAAAGATTTTACAATTTTATTTTTTAATTTGAAAAACATGAGAGAGGTAGAGAGCTCCCACATGCTGGTTTATTTCTGAAATGGTCACAGCAGGCTGGGCTGGGTTCAGCCTAAGCCAGCAGCCAGAACCCAGGAACTCCATCTTGGTCTCCCATATGGGTGGCAGGGACTCAACTAGTTGAGCTGTCACCCACTGCCTCCTAAGGTGTGCAGAACTAGGACTTGAACCAGGCACTCTGATATGGGATGTAGGTATACCAAGTGGTATCTCACCTCTTGTGTCAAACACCCACCCCAGGGTTTTCTTAAGAATTCTATTGTGTTTGATTGATTTTATTTTTTAAAGATTTATTTATTTGAAAGTCAGAGTTACCATATGTGGGGCTGGGAGATTGATTGAGATTCTGTCCACTGGTTCACTCCCGGAATGACCACAAAGCCTGGGGCTGGACCAGGCAGAAGCCAGAGCCTAGAACTCCATCCAGGTTTCCCTCATGTTGGCAAGGACCCTAGCACTTGGGCCAACTTCTGCTTTCCCAGGAGCATTCGTGGGGAGCTAGATTGGAAGTGGAGCAGCTGGGACTCAAACCTGCATGCTTATATAGGATGCTGGTGTCATCTCAGGCAGTGGCTAAACCTGTTGTGCCACAATGTAGGTTGCCATCTCCCCCTCTCCCACTGCCCATCCCCTGATATTTTTGTGCTACAGCAGCATCCTGTTGTAGAAGTTGTCAAATACACAGAAACCCACAATATTTTATACTACTATTTTTTAATAAAAAGCAGTTTTTAAAATATTCATTTTGAAAGTGTTAACAGAGGGGCTGGTGCCATGGCTCACCTGGTTAATCCTCTGCCTGCGGTGCTGGCATCCCATATGGGCACCGGTTCTAGTCCCAGTTGCTCCTCTTCTAGTACAGCTCTCTGCTGTGGCCTGGGAAAGCGTGGATGATGGCCCAAGTCCTTGGGCCCCTGCACCCACATGGGAGACCGGGAAGAAGCACCTGGTTCCTGGCTTCAGAGCAGTGCAGCTCCGGCCGTAGCAGCCATTTGGGGAGTGAACCAACGGAAGAAAGACCTTTCTCTCTGTGTTTCTGTCTCACTGTCTGTAACTCTACCTGTCAAATAAAAAAAAAATAATAACAGAAATCATCCATCTGTTGGTTCAGTCCCCAGATGGCCATAATGGCTAGGCCTGGACCAGGCCAAAGCCAGGATCAGAAGCGTCTTTCAGGTTTCTCACATGGATGGCAGGGGGCGCAAACACTTGAGCCATTCTCTGCTGCGTTTCCCAGGCCATTAGGAGGGAGCTGGAGCAGAAGTGGAGCAGAACTGGAGCCACTGCTCACATGGGATACAAGCATCTCAGATGGTCGCTGAACCAGTTGTGCCACAATGCCAGCCCATGTTATCCTAGTTTGGTTTTTGTGCTTCCTAAAAATGCCATGTATTTCTATGCTTTTGCTCATGTTGGTTCATCTTCCTAATGTGTGTTAGTTCATCAAACCCCTCCAGTTCCTACCATTCAAATTACTGCTTGTTCTGTTAAAATGATACTTTCTCCTTAAGTCCCCATCCTTGGCTTCTCATAGCCTCTCTTTTTCTTTTAAAGATTTATTTATTTATTTGAAAGGTAGAGTTACAGAGAAGCAGAGGCAGAGAGAGAGGTCTTCCATCCACTGGTTTACTCCTCAAATGTCTACAACAGCCGGAGCTGTGCCGATTTGAAGCCAGGAGCTTCTTCCAGGTCTCCCACGTGGGTGCAGGGGCCCAAGGACTTGGGCCATCTTCTGCTTTCCCAGGCCATAGCAGAGAGCTGGATCAGATGTGGAGCAGCCAGGATTCGAATTGGTGCCCATATGGGGTAATGGCTTTACCTGCTATGCCACAGTACCGGCCCCTCATAGTCTCTGTTACTCCCATGTAATACTTTCTCTTTATTAACAAAAATGGATTCTATTTGTGTGACTTAATTAGGTTGAGCGATCCAGGGCTCATCTTTCTTTGAAACTAGCACAGTAAGCAGTTACGAAGCTGCCATAGTTGACAACACGTTGCATTGAGTGCTTGGGGAATATGGAGTGATGGAAGATGTGATCCTGGCCTCACGAAGGCTTTAGACTTGTTAGAACTGTCAGGCTTTAGGCACAGAAAAAACAATAAGCAATACCAAGGTTTCCTATGTGAAGTAAATGGTACTGGGGCTGGTGTTGTGGTGTAGGCAGTAAAGCGGCTGCCTGCAATCATGGCTTCCAATCCAGCTCCCTGCTAATGGCCTAGGAAAAGCAGCAAAAGATGGCCCCTGTTACCCATGTGGGAGACGCAGATGAAGTCCCTAGTTTCAGCCTGGCACAGTGCTGACCATGTGAGTATCTGGGGAGTGAACCAGTGGATGAAAGATGTCTCTCTGTGTTGCTCCCTTTTTATTTGTAACTCTGACTTTCAAATCTTTTTTTTTTTTTTTTTAAGGTACTTTGAGTACATCAGGAATCTGGAGAGATAACTTACTTATTGGTTGCTTTGAATGAGTTCAGTGGAGGTTATTTTTGTCCAAGGGAATGGCCTATCTAAGGCAGGAATGTACAAGATATGTTTGAAGGGGTGAGATGGAGCCGCCCGAGTGGTGCTAAGAAGGTGTTGTCACAGTGCCCATTTCTCCAGGTGTTCGAGGGGACCAGGCTCCCACACTGCATTTCTGATAGGCTCAGACTCCTGGGGGATATGCAGTACCACAGTTTCTCAGGTGCAGTGGCAAAGTGACCTCATGAATATGCTGAACACTTTAGGTGAGACCTGCAGATAACGGCCACGTCATTACCCCATACCAGAAGAAGGAAATGTACTTTTTCTTAGAGGACTTTTTAACCTCAGGACAGGTAGCAGTATCTCTAAGATAAACAGTTAACAGTGTTAGAGAAACAGCATTCCTCACTCAGCAAACATTTATTTATCTAATGTATGCAAGTCATAGGCTAGGTGCTGAGTGTGGATGTGTGTGTGTGAGACAGGGAGAAAAAGGGGTTTGCTCAGTTTTTTTGTTTTTCTTTCTTCTTTTTTTAGATTTATTTGAGAGGCAGAGTTACAGAAAGACAGAGGTCTTTCATCCACTGGTTCACTCTGCAAATGGCCCCGATGGCCGGAGCTGGGCCAGGCTGAAGCCAGGAGCCAGGAGCTTTCTCCAGTCTCCGATGTGGGCGTGGGGGCCTGAGCACTTGGGTCATCTTCTTCTGCTTCCCGGGCCATCAGCAGGGATGCTGGATTGGAAGTGGAGCAGCCGGGACTTGAACCAGTGCCCATGTGGGATGCTGGCACCGCAGGCAGAGGCTTAACCTACTCGCCACAGCACCGGCCCCTGTTCAGTTCTTTTACCTTGCTTCAGTATCTCCTTTTCTACAGATGAGATTTTGATTTTCTAGATGTTCTAATAGGCGTTCATCTCCATGTAGTCTTCCTACCCAGATGCTTGTTGTTTGGAGACCACTATGCCTTCCTTTCTTTCCAAACCCTGGGCTTAGGACCACAGTATCTCTATCTTTGCTTCTCTCCTCAGGAGCCTGCCCCTGGGGCATCCCACAGATCTATTTTTGCTTGCAAATGGTGTAATTGTTATGATTTTAACATTGAAAGCTACTTTCTTGTGGAAAAATAGCCTCCCAGGAACATGGGACTGGCTTTTCCTTCCGGATGTGCGGTTGAGCATTACTGATGGCTTTATGTCCAGATGCCTCATTACCAAGAGGGAAACAGGATGTTCATACGCTTTCCGAGCACAGACTTCGAAAGCTTGGGTTTGTTCTGCCTTGCTATTCAAAGCGTGGATGTCTGGGCATTGAATAGAGTCTGTTAAAAATGCCTTTTTTTAGATTTTATTTGAGAGGTAGAATTATAAAGAAAGGGAGGGACTGGGAGAAAGGTCTTCCATTTGCTGGTTCGCTCTGCAGATGGCCTCAATGGCTGGAGCTGAGCCAATCTGGAGCCAGGAGCTTCCTCTGGGTCTCCCACATGGGTGCAGGGACCCAAGCATTGGTCCATCTTCTGCTGCTTTCCCAGGCCATAAACAGAGAGCTGGATCAGAAGAGGAACAGCCAGGACAGGAACCAGCACCCATATGGGATGTCAGCACTGGCCCCATAAAATGCTTATTTTCTGATCCAACAGAAAGGTACTGAGTCAAGATCTGCATTTTAAAGAGACTGCCAGGTGCTTAATATGCATGTGAAAATAAAGTTAAGATTCAGACCATGGGATTTGGGGATGGAGCTTAAGATGCTGCTAGCCTGGGGGGGAGGCAAGTTCTTTGTAACAAGATTCTAGAGTACATGTGTACCTCTCCTTAATTCAAAAAACTGTAAATGGATAATTCCTTTTTCTAGGCCCAGTTACTTGTGCTTTTGCTCTGGCTGAATAATGTGGCTTGTTCCTTGATTGACATTTCTCTTTTCTGTCTGGTGGACTCAAGACACTGTTAGACTTTGACGTATTTACATATCTGCCTTCTCAGGCAAACTTGATGGCTTTTGACCTTGTAGAACAAAACTTTATATGATGTAATTTAAATAGCCTTCATTTTCTTATCTTTCAAGATAGAATAGTAATTCCCCACCAACCAACATCATAGGAACTTTGTTAGACTACAATGAAGTATTAGGCTGGGGAGGACTTTGGGAAAAAGTTAGAAATATTATCAATTGGTATTGTTTCTGAATTACGTTCTTTGTTGTATCTGCAGCAGGAATGACACTGACTTTCTCTTTGTACAGGGTCCTATATGTTACCAAAGTAGCTGTTAATTCTCAAAAATATTTCTGAAGACACCATAATTTGCTATTTTTTAAAAATTAAGAGCCCCAGCTATTCTGTCCCCAGTATCCTCCTTCCCCTGTGCTGAGACAATCGCTGTTATCAGTTGCTTAGATATATAGTCCCAGAGATGTCTATAGAAATATAAACATGTAACTGTGTATTTTCATTTTTTTTTCAAAATCTTACAGTATACACATATTATTCTGCATCTCACTTTGTTTGCTTAATATATCTTTGAGACATTTCTAGATAGGTATATAAACTACTTTTTTTATTTTTGATGATCACATAGTAATTTTCTGTTTCAGTGTGCCCTAATTTATTTGCCACTATGAAATTTTTAAAAAAAGATATATTTATTCAAAAGGAAGAGTGCAAGACAGAGAGAGAGAGAGAGAGAGAGAGAGAAAGAAACACTGTGTGTGTGTGTGTGTTATCTTCCATCTGCTGGTTCATTTCCTAAATGCCTACAGCAGCCAAGGCTGAATCAGACCAAAGCCAAGGGCAAGGAACTGTATCCTGGTCTAACATATAGTGGCAGAGACCCAAGAACATGGGCCATCATTCATGCTTTCCCAGACACAAGCCAGAAGCTGGTTTGGAAGAGGAGCAGCCGGGACTCAACACTCTAATGTGGGATGTGAGTGTCACAAGCAGTGGCTTAACCTACTGTATCACAGTGTATGCCCCTGACCTTTTTTTTAATTATTACATTTTTATTTACTTTGCTTTGGTTTTTGAGAGGCGCACGGGGAGATTTCCATCCATTGATTCACTCCCCAAATGCCTACAATGGCCTGAGCTGGGTCAGGTGGAAGCCAGGAGCCCAGAACTTAATCCAGGTCTACCACGTGCATGATAGGGACCCAGCTACTTGATCCATCACCTGCTGCTTTCCAGGGTACATGTTAGCAGGAAAGTGGAATTGGAAGTGGAGATGGGACTTGAATCCAGGAACTCTGATATGGGATATGGGCATTCCAAACCATCTTAACCACTGTGCCCAATGCTCACCCTATTTGAACTTTTAAACTATGTATGAACTTTGGAACTGTTTATTTTTATAGACAGTGACAACCTTATAGGCAACATATATGTAGTTGAGTCTGCATTTTTTGCCTGGTCTCTCTTTTAATTTGGATTAATTAGACTATGTACTTCTTTTTTTTTTTTAAGATTGATCTATTTGAAAGTCAGAGTTACAAAGAGAAGGAGAGGCAGAGAGAGAGAGAGAGAGAGAGAGAGAGAGACCTCCCATCCGCTGGTTCACTCCCCAGTTGGCCTCAATGGCCAGAGCTGTGCCAATCCAAAACCAGGAGCAGAAGCTTTTTCCAGGTCTTCCACGTGGGTACAGGGACCCAAGGACTTGGTAAGCCATTTTTTACTGCTTTCCCAGGCCATAGCAGAGAGCTGGATTGGAAGTGGAACACCGGGACTCAAACCAGCACCTGTATGGGATGCCAGCACTATAGGCAGCGGCTTTACCCACTCCGCCACAGTGCTGGCCACAGACTATGTACATTTAGTGTAATTAATGATACAGTTATGTCTATCATGTTCCTCTTTTTTTTTTTTTTTTTTTTTCATCTACCTGAGAGGCAAGTTGACAGAGAAACCAACTTGTCATCTGCCGGTTCACTCCTCAAATGCCCATGGCAGGCAGGTCTAGGCCAGACTGAATCCAGGAGACAGGAACTCCCTACAAATTTTCCACAGGGTGGCAGGGGCCCAAGCACCTGAGCCATTATCTGCTGCCTTCCAGGATGCGTTAGTAGGAAATTGAATCAGCAGCAGATAGCTGGGACTTGAACTGGAACTCCAGTATGGGATGCAGGTGTCCCAACCAAATGGCAGTCTAACTTACTATGCCACAACACTGGCCCCATTTTTGCTTTTTTTTTTTTTTCTGCCATTTCTTGGATTGCAGATTTTTAAAAATTTCATCTTATTGAAATAGTTTTATTACCTGTACTCTTTTTTAAAAAGATCTTTAGGTTTTACAATATACACTTCTAACTTAACACAGTTTAAGGTGATAACACATTACTTTCTGCATGAAGTAAAAAACACTAGCATACTTTTATTTCTTCCCTCCCCGTCCTTATGCTATAAGGTCATACATTTTACATCCATGTATGTTACAAACTGTGTAATAAGTTAATTTTTTAAGCAGTAATTAAGAAAGATTTATTTACTTATTTGAAAGTCAACATTAGAGGGAGAGACAGAGATCTTCTTTCTGGTGGTTCACTCCCCAAATGGCCACAATGGCCAGGGCTGGGCCAGGCTGAACCAGGAGGCGTTAGCTGCTTCTGGGTCTCCCACATGGGTATGTGGGCCCAACTACTTGAGCCAGTCTTTGCTGCTTTCCCAGGTACATCAACAGGGAGCTGGACTGAAGTGGAGCAGCCAGAATTTTAGCAGGCACCTGTGTGGGACGTTGGCGCTGCAGACGGCAACCTAACCTGCTGTGCCACAGTGCTGCCCCTAAATACTTATTTTTAAAAATTTATTTCATTTATTTGAAAAGCGAAGTGACAGAGAAGGGGGGAGAGAGAGAGACAGAGACAGAGACGTATCTTCCATCTGCTGGTTCACTTCCCAAATGGCTGGAAAGCTGAGGCTGGGCCAAGCCAAAGCCAGGAACCCAGAACTCCATCTGGATCTCCCACATGGGCCCTTGTGCCACCTTCTGTTGCTTTCCCAGGTACATTAACAGGGAGCTGGGTCGGAAGTGCAGCAGTCAGGACTCAAACCAGCATTCCAATATGAGATGCCAGTATTACAATCAGTGCTAAACCTGCTGTCCCAACAGTAATTATTTTTTTAAAACAGAATTTAATAAGAAAAAAATCTTGTGAATTCAAGTAGTTTCCAGTTCTGGTGTTCTTCATACTTCTACTTGCTGTCATTTTCTTTTGTCTTTTAATAAATTCTTTAACTTTATTTCAGCTGTAATATTCTTGACATTGAAAAAATGGAAAGCATGTTTGATTTAAATCCCACAAACCATATAATGCTGAGTCTGGTCAGCAAATGATCCGTAATGGTTTCTGGTTTGTTCTGCAGACTCTAGGACAGATTTTAATTGAGCATTTATCTCCTAACCCACAGATAGAACCTTTAATCCACTTCTAATCCAGCTCCCTGCTAGTGTGCCTGGGAAAGCAGTAGAAGATGGTCCAAGTACTGAGGCTCTTGCCACCTATATGGATGACCCAAATGAAGCTCCCAGCCCCTGCTGTTGCAACCATCTCGGGAGTGAACCAGCAGATAGAGGATCGATTGATCTCTTGCTCTGTCTTTCCCTCTTTCTTTGTAACTCTGCCTTGCAAATAAATACATCTTAAAGAAAAAAATGCCAAGAATTATGCTAAGCACTGAAAATAGCCAGTAAGAACTGGGCATTTTATACTTGCCCTTTAAAAACTGATTACTTGTGGGGTAAGTTTTGTGCAGTGGGTTAACCTGCTGCTTGCTACACTGACATCCTATATCACAGTGCCCATTCAGGTCCCAGCTGCTCTGCTTCTGATCCAGATTCCTGCTATTGTGCCTGGGAGGTAGCTGATGATGGCTCATATACATGGGCACCTGCCTGACTTCAACTTGCCCCAAACTAGGCTGTTGTAGGCAATTAGGGAGTGAACCAGCATATGGAAGATCTCCTCCCCAGTCAACCTTCTTATTTCCATTGCTATTTCAAATAAATAACAATTTTTTTTAAAATGTAAATAAAAACCAGTAGTTCAGTGTGGGTTTGGTATAGCCAGGAACAGACTGCTTGGATTGCCCACATCCCATATCAGAATGCTTGGGTTCAAGTCCCAGCTCTGTGCTTGATTCCAGTTTCCTGTTAAGGCTGGTAGCAGGAGATGGCTCAAGTGATTGGTTCCTCGGGAGACCTGGGTTAAGTTCAGCTTCAGCCTGGCCAGCCCTGGCTGTTGTGGGCATTTGGGCAATGAACCAGTGGTTGGAAGATTGTTCTGTTTCTGTGCTTTTCAAATAAGTAAATTTTAACAAAAAAATTGCTACAGGAAGATTTTTTGAAAAAAAAAATAAGAGCTAGTCATTCTTAGGTCAGATAAAGAGATAGTACTCTGCAGATTGCTAAATATTGCAATACTTGTAAGTATTTTAATCAAGCATTTGAAGAAATTTCAAGAGGGTGATAGCTTGTTTTTGTTGGTGGAGGGGAGGAGAGTTTTCAAAAATGTAGTTCACAGAATGATTGCTCCATTCAGGATCAAATAGGATGTCTATCTGCAGATAATTTTCCAAAGCTTACAGGGGCATTTCTTGAGACTTAAAGGTGGTGGTTCACACACACAGACTTAGCTTGTGTTCCAACAAGATCAAAAGGCTTCTGAAAGCATTATATGAATCATTCACTAATGCTACTCGGGAGCTCCCTCCTGGATTTCATTTAGTGCTAAAAGGTCAATAAAATAGTTGTTTGATTTGATTGAGGCTGGCTTCTTAGCTTATAAAGTTCATAATCATATATGATCACTACAGAGGAAGCTGGGTTCAGATGTGTAACCTTCAGGGAAGACTTCTCTTCTTTCTGTAAGAAAGGCAGAGCTGACAGCTTATTTTTGAAAAGTGAGACGGAGCATGAGCTATTTATAGATTCACTTCCCCCCACGTACTGAACACAATGGAAGCCTGAAATCAAATGGTGACCAGATGGACCCAGGCATCTGCCAGTCTGGATTCTGAAGTCGCAAAATGCAGCACCTGTGGGGGTTGTGTCAGGACAGAAACCATGGACTAAGGTCTGTAAAATCAGGACTATAAACAGCCCCTCAAACAACTGGCCCTCAGCAGCAGAAGAGGTAAACAGAGAGTGTGCTCAGACTCATTTTTTTTTAAGGTTTATTTGTTTATTGGAAAGGCAGAGTTACAGAGAGGCAGAGGTAGAGAGAGAGGGAGAGGCAGAGAGAGAGGTCTTCCATCCACTGGTTCATTCCACAAATGGCTGCAGTGGCTGGAGCTAGCCTGATCTGAAGCCAGGAGCCAGGAATTCCTCCTAGTCTCCCATGCAGATACAGGAGCCCAAGGTCATCTTTTGCTTTCCCAGGCCATAGCAGGGAGCTGGATTGGAAGTGGAGGATCCAGGACTCAAATCAACGACTATATGGGATGCCAGCACTGCAGGTGGTGGCTTTACCCACTATGCCACAGCTCTGGCCCCTAGAATGATTTTTCTTGCTCCTCTTCCTATAACTGGGCAGTTATTCCTTTGTCAATCATTTCATTAACTTTTGTCTCTAGTTAGGCGGTTAGACAAGATACGACTGCTTTCTGGGTATATATACTGATTTGATGTAGGAGGAAGATTAATAAGCTTCCATGCAGTTGATAGAGATAGTAGTTCTGTTGAGAAAATATTTGAAAGGGATGAAACCATTAATTGCTTTCTCTTCCTATTAAACTAACCCCATCTTGGTCATGGTGATGTTTAAAGTGTAAACATGTAGTGGTCTCTGGCTTGTATTGCTTTCCCTTTTCTCCCACATCAGAGACTTGAAGAAAATACAAACAGCTTCCTCCTTTCAGTAAGTTTCTAGAAGCATTCCATGAAGTGTGAAGAGTCAGTTTCAGGATTTGAAAGAGTTAGGTTTAACTTTGGAACGTGTTCATAACTAGCTTGCATCAGTGAGAAGAGAGAAAAGACAATATCCCTTTTTGAGAACCTGCTGTGTTCCAGGTACTGAACTCTCAGTACTTATGTTATCTTACTCACTCTTCACCGAAACCTTGTTAGGTCAATTGTTGTTATCTGTATTTTATAGATAAAAACACAGAGATTTAAATAGTTTAGGTGGGGCCGGCACTGTGGCATAGTAGGCTAGGCCTTGGCCTGCAGCGCCAGCATCCAATACGGGCGCAGGTTTATGTCTCAGCTGCTCCTCTTCCTGTCCAGCTCTCTGCTTATGGCCTGGGAAAGCAGTGGAAGATGACCCAAGTGTTTGGGCCCTTGCATCTGCATGGGAGACCCAGAAGAAGCTCCTGGCTTCAGGTCGGCTCAGCTCTGGCCATTGTGGTTATCTGGGGAGTGAACCAGCAGGTGGAAGATCTTTCCCTTGTCTCTCCCTCTCTTTTTCTATAACTCTGACCTTCAAATAAATAAATATTTTAGAAGTAGATAAAGAAAGTAGTAAAATGAAATGGGAGATGCCGGTGAAAAAGTCTGGGGTCTATGCACTAGCTCTGTAGCTGCTGCACTCCCTTTCCCTTCCAGTACAACTCAACGTTTCTTTGTACATTTTTCTCTAACTAGGCTCTTTTGTCACTTGGGAAGTGCCCTGAGGTGTCCAGTTTCATATTAGGGAAGGAATGAATGCAGAACTTCCCAACTAGATCCAGGGAAAAAATATACAGACTCACACACACACACACACACACACACAGAGCAAGAGAACGAGACCATACGCCTCCATCTACTGTTCACTACAGGAGTGCCTGCGACAGCTGTGGCTGGATCAGGCTGTATCCAGGAGCCAGGAACTCCATCCACATCTCTCACTTGGGTCCAGGGGCTCGAGTACTTGAGCCATCATCAACTGCCTCCCAGGATACATTAGCTTGAGCTGGACTGGAAGCAGAGCAACCAGGACTTGAACTGACACTCCAGTATGGGACGCAGGTACCTGTGCCACAATACCTAACCCACACATATGTTTTTAAATTGAATTAAATACTATATGTATTTTCTAGGTTTGTCCTAATTTCCACCTGCTTTAATTTCCAATTTTTTTTTTTTTTAGCAAGGACGAACCACCTCTGATCTATATCTTCTCCCTAGATGTATTTATACAGCAGAAAAAATGAAAATCTTGGGCATTTTCAACTCCATTAGGAGTTTTAGAGGCTTACTAACTATGCTCCATTGAAAATCCTACCCAGATTCTTGAGTCACCAACCACATTTGTGTCGGTCATTCTCACTGTCACAAGCAAGAGATTGTTAAGCTGAGTATTCTCCCTGCCAAGTCTCTCCTCCCCGTTACTTTCTGTCTTTTGCGCACACTTCAGTGAGTGGCTGAGACCAGTCTGAGACGCAGCTTTAGCTCAGGCATATTGGCTAAGGGTGGGGTCAGGCTTTGCATACTTGGCTGAAGTGCCTTTATTCGAGGTGCTTATTAAGTGCCACAAGACCAGTGAGGTGACAGATCTTGTGACTCCAATGTGTAGCATTTCTCTTCGGCAAGCTAGTCTTCAGGTTTGTAGGAGGGAAATACGGATCAAGGGAAGAAGCTACCATGCCATAGAGATACTTGAGGCAGGTGCTGTTCGAATTAGTACAAAGCTGGGGCCGGCGCTGCAGCACAGCAGGTTAAAGCCCTGGCCTGAAGCGCCAGCATCCCATATGGGTGCCGGTTCTAGTCCCGGCTCTGCTATGGCCTGGGATAGCAGTAGAAGATGGCACAAGTCCTTGGGCCCCTGCACCCACATGAGAGACCCAGAAGAAGCCTCTGGCTCCTGGCTTCAGATCGGCGCAGCTCCAGCTGTTGAGTGAACCAGCGGATGCAAGACCTCTCTCTCTGTCTCTACCTCTCTCTGTAACTCTGTCTTTCAAATAAATGAAATAAATCTTTAAAAAAAATAGTACAAAGTTAATCTTTTTCCCCAGACCCTGTATCACTGAGAATGCTGTGAGCTTCAGCCGTACTGGCTGAATCCAACTATGAAACCGGAACTGCCTTTGGGGGGGAGGGGTATGGTTCACTTTGTTTCTCCAGCATTAAGATTGGTCTCCAGAGACCCATTCAGACTAAACAATATTCAAAACAGGAAATTTGCTCCTAGCAACATGGTCGCTGGAAAACTTTTTCGGCATAGGCAGAATAAGTGTTAATAACAGAAACTCCATCCATCAGGCTTGTTGGCTGTATAAAAGTATTAGTGACTCAAACAACTTGAAGCCACTTTGTCCTCCTTCACTTCAGGGTGCTGCCTGACATGACCCGTTACCAAAAGGTGACGAGTAGCCCTTGTGAATACATTCCAAAAATGTGAAAACTGTGCTGGGTGGAATCCGGGGTGAAGATTAAATATATAGAAATTAATGGGGGTCAGTGCTATAGTGCAGTGGGTTAAGCCACAGCCTGCAGTGCCAGTATCTCATATGGTTGTTGTCCCAGCTGCTCCACTTCTTTAAAAAAAATTTCCTTTCATTTTCATTTTTTAAAAGGTTTATTTATTTGAGGGGCAGAATTACAGAGAGACAGAGGCAGAGGTCTTCCATCTGCTGGTTCACTGCCCAAATGGGTGCAACTGCTGGAGCTGGGCCCACCTGAAGCCAGGAGCCAGGAGCTTCTTCTGGGTCTCTGATGTGGGTGCAGGGCCCAAGCACCTGGGCCATCTTCGCTGCTTTCTCAGGCCATAGCAGAGAGCTGGATTGGAAGTGGAGCAGCCGGGACTAGAACCACCTCCAGTAAAGCCACTGCCTCCAGGGCCGGCATCCCATATGGGCTCCAGTTTGAGTCCTGGCCGCTCCACTTCTGATCTAGCTCTCTGCTTTAGCCTGGAGAAGCAGTGGAAGGTGGCCCAAGTCCTTGGGCCCTTGCACCCATGTGGGAGACCTGGAGGAAGCTCCTGGCTTCGGATTGGGGCATCTCGGGCTGTTGTGGCCAATTGGGGAGTGAACCGGTGGATGGAAGACCTCTCTCTCTGCCTCTCCTTCTCTCTGTTTAACTCTGACTTTCGAATAAAATAAATAAATCTAAAAAAAAAAAGACTAGACTGAAAGCTGAAGAAGAAATGCCCTCTTCTTGCCCTGCTGTGATGTCATTCTGCCTAAATCAGTCCCCTGTTGAGGAAGGTTTTGGAAGCCCTCAGAACATGAACTGAACTCTCTGTAGCCACACCTGTCATTTGGTTCAGTCAGTATCAGGAACATGCTTCTGCAGAGGACACACAGAAGACACTGTGTGCTCAGAGGATGCTTTGGCAGATCTCTGGCTTTTGTTTTACTTGTGAGAAAACTGAATACTTATTTTAAACCTTCATAGAAATACATAGAAAAATGCATGTAAGTATACAGCACAGTGAACTTCACAAGCTGATTAAGCAAGCAGATTGAGAAATAGGACATTATCAGTATGTTAGCTGTTCCACTTGTAGAGTATTAAAGTACATTTTACAGCGGGTGGCACTGTGGTGCAGCTGGTTAATGCCCTGGCCTGAAATGCCGGTATCCCATATGGTCGCTGGTTCTAGTCCCGGCTGCTCTTCTTTTGATCCAGCTCTCTGCTATGGCCTGGAAAAGCAGTAAGAAGATGGCCCAAGTCCTTGGGCCTCTGCACCCGTGTAGGAGACCCTGAAGAAGCTCCTGGCTTTGGATCAGCACAGCTCCGGCCGTTGCGGCCATTTGGGGAGTGAACCATTGGGTGGAAGACCTCTCTCTCTCTGCCTCTCCTCTCTCTGTATAACTCTGACTTTCAAATAAATAAATCAATCTTTTTTTTTTTTTTTTTTTGACAGGCAGAGTGGACAGTGAGAGAGAGAGAGAGACAGAGAGAAAGGTCTTCCTTTGCTGTTGGTTCACCCTCCAATGGCCGCCGCAGCTGGTGCACTGCAGCTGGCGCACCACGCTGATCCGATGGCAGGAGCCAGGAGCCAGGTGCTTTTCCAGGTCTCCCATGGGGTGCAGGGCCCAAGCACCTGGGCCATCCTCCACTGCACTCCCTGGCCACAGCAGAGAGCTGGCCTGGAAGAGGGGCAACTGGGACAGAATCCAGCGCCCCAACCGGGACTAGAACCTGGTGTGCCGGCGCCACGAGGCGGAGAATTAGCCTAGTGAGCTGCAGCGCCAGCCAGAAAGGTCTTCCTTTGTTGTTGGTTCACCCTCCAATGGCCACTGCAGCTGGCGCGCTGCGGCCGGCTCACCGCACTGATCCGATGGCAGGAGCCAGATACTTCTGGTCTCCCATGGGGTGCAGGGCCCAAGCACCTGGGCCATCCTCCACTGCACTCCCGGGCCATAGCAGAGAGCTGGACTGGAAGAGGGGCAACCAGGACAGAATCCGGCGCCCTGACCGGGACTAGAACCCGGTGTGCCGGCACCACAAGGCGGAGGAGTAGCCTAGTGAGCCACGGCGCCGGCCGAACAACTCCTATTGTTAATTTAACAATTAACACTCTTATGTATGATGTCAGTGATCACCCGAGGCTCTTGACATGAGCTGCCTAGGCTATGGAAGCCTTTTGAATCCACAAACTCCATCAGGATTTAGACAAGGCCTTAAAGTGAAAGTTCTCTCCTCCCTTCAGAAAAAAGTACCTCCTTCAATTTAATTTTTATTTATTTTCATCTTACTTGAAAGAGAGATAGGAAGAGAACTTCATATCTCTGGTTCACTCCCCAAATCACAACAGCTGGAGATGGGCTAGGCTGAAACCAGGAGCTGGGGACTCAATCCAGGTCTCCCTTGTGAGAATCATAGATGCAATGACTTGATCCCTCACATGCTGCTTCCCAGGATGTACCTTAGCAGGGAGCTGAATCTGAAGTGGAGGGGTCAGGACTCGAACCAGGCATTCCAATAAGGGATGGGGGTGTCCCACCCAGTGACTTAACCATCGAGGCAAATACTAACCCTCAAAAAAAAAAAAGTTAAGAACAAAATATGGGCCAGTATAGTGTCATCTTGGGTTAAGCCACTGCTTGCAATCCTGATATCTCATATCGGAGTGACTGAGTCCCAGCTGCTTTGCTTCTGATCCAGCTCCCGGCTAATGCACCTGAGAAAGCAATAGAGGATGGCTCAAGGGCTTGGGTCCCAGCCACCCATGTGGAAGACCTGAATGGAGTTCCAGGCTCCTGCCTTTGGCTTCATCTAACTCCAGGCATTCTTGCTATTTGGGGAGTGAACCAGCAGATAGAAGATACCCCTCTTTCTGTGTGTCACTCTTTCAAGTAAATGTTAAAAAAAAATAAAAATCTCAATTGTTTTTAAAAAATGAATTTTTCATGAGTTTTTCTAGACCCCTTAGTCATCTGTTAAAGCCACCTGCACGATGCCTGACTCCATAAAGGAGTTGTTGCAACCTGAGGGCCGTGTTCCAGCGAAGCGGCATGGGCACTGACTTTGGAGGGTGAAAACACAGATCTGTTGAGGAAGTATGGACCCCCAAATTATGTTGGGGCATTGAGAGCCCTGGCTGGGCTTGGAGAGACCAACAACTAAACTTAGTCCTAACCCTAACCCTAACCCTAACCTTAACCCTTAGTCTTGTCTTCCCATGTGTAAGAATACAACTGGGAGGCGTAGATAGAGGTGAGCAGAAAAGCAGGATTTATTGAAGCACAGAGGGATAGTAGATAGAACGTGAGTGCTAGCAGCCTCATGCGGGAGAATTGCCCTTACCCAAGCAGGGGTGGCCATTTTTATATGACAAAAGCCTGATGATTGGGGCAGGGCCTGACTAAAGATTTAGTGAAGCAGGGTTTGGAGTGGGGCTGCAGCACATGTGGTGATCTGCAGTAAAGTAGCATGATGGAAAGTGAGGCTTAGCTGCATGAGGAGGAGTAGCTGTACCTGCCTTTTTTTTTTTTTTTTTTAAGATTTTATTTGAGAGGTAGAGCTACATACAGTGAGAGGGAGAGACAGACAGAAAGGTCTTCCTTCCGTTGGTTCACTCCCCAAATGGCTGCCCCGGCCAGAGCTGCGCCGATCCGAAGCCAGGAGCCAGGAGCTTCTTCCGGGTCTCCCACGTGGGTGCAGGGGCCCAAGGACTTGGGCCAACTTCCATTGAGAGAAGGAGAGGCAGAGAGAGAGAGAGGGAGAGAGGGAGAGAGGGAGGGAAGGAGGGAAGGAGGGAAGGAGAGAAGGAGGGAGGGAGGGAAGGGTCTTCCATCTGTTGGTTCACTCCCCTTTAGGCTGCAATGGCCAGAGCTGCACCAATCCAAAGCCAGGAGCTTCTTCCAGGTCTCCCTCAGGGGTGCAGGGGCCCAAGCACTTGGGCCATCTTCTACTGCTTTCCCAGGCCATAGTAGAGAGCTGGACTGGAAGAGGAGCAGCCGGGACTCGAACCAGCGCCCATGTGGGATGCCAGTGCCACAGGAGGAGGATTAACCTACTGCGCCACAGTGCTAGCCCTAGTACCTAGTCTTTAGCTATATTGATTTGGCATGGAAGGGTGATAGGATTTGGATGGTGCATGTAGCTTTGTTTTTGGCATTCCTTACCTCTTTGCCACACTCTAGCTACCTGCCTAAGCATGTCAAACCTAGTGTTCATGAGAAAGTACAAGGGTTCCAAGTGTATGGGTGAAATGACTCAGCAGGGAACTGAGGAGTTGGGAAATACATGCTGTCCCAAAGTGGGGTGTGGTAAGACCACTTCAAGTATCCTGTCCCGAGAACTTTGCAGGATAGCCATGCTCCTCAGGCAACTTCTGGTTAGATCCCATGGTCAGTAAATACTCAGATCAGTTGCCTAGATCTTCTGCATCTGCCATTGTGGACATTAGGAACTGATGGGGGGGCCAGCACCATGGCTCACTTGGTTAATCCTCCGCCTGCAGCACCGGCATCCCAAATGGGCGCCGGGTTCTAGTCCCGGTTGCTCCTCTTCCCGTCCAGCTCCCTGCTGTGGCCCGGGAAGGCAGTGGAGGATGGCCCAAGTGCTTGGGCACCTGCACCTGCATGGGAGACCAGGAAGAAGCACCTGGCTCCTAGCTTCGGATCGGGGCAGTGCCGGCCGTAGTGGCCATCACTATATAACTCTACCTGTCAAAAACAAAAACAAACAAACAAAAAAAAAAACAAAAAACAACCTGATGTGTTGTGATGCCTTAAGAGTCCTGCAATTTCAAAGTCCTTAATTTAAATGAAGGTGACAGTGGCTTCTGGCATACCATTCAATTAGGAATGTTTTTGAATAAGAACCTCATTTTGTGAGCATTTAACTAAAAGTGGCCCAGCCATTGCTATGTGGTGGTCATTCATGCTGCTTGTGAATATTCATAGCTCTTCATTTCCTGCTGCATGGTATGATCTCACTTCCTGGCCTCACTTGGTTAGATAAAACTGTGTGATGAATTTCCAAAGCCCTCTTTCCTTTGGCTTCATGGTCAGCAACATTGGAGATAGGTTGGTTCTGTCATTTGGTTCCTAGGGAAGCTAAACAATCAGAGCCCCCTACTGATTCACAGGTAATTTGAACCAAAAATAAGCTATTTTTCCCTGAAAAATTAATGTCACTCTTTTTAAAGTCTTTAAAAATTTATTTGGAAAGACAAAGAGAGAAAGAGCTCCCCTGTCCACTGGTTTGCTGCTCAGATGCCTGCAACAGCTGAAACCAGAAGCCAGGAACTGAATCCAGGTCTTCTATGTGGGTGGCAGGGACCCAAGTACGGGAGCTATCAGCGCTGCCTTGCAGGGTGCACATAGCAGGACAGAGGCTAGGAAGAGAGCTGAGGCTGGACCCCAGGTGCTCCACTGTAGGGTGTGGGAAGCAGAGCATCCCAAGTGGTATCTTAACCTCTATCCCGAACATTGGTCCAGAAATAAACTTCTGTTATTTTAAACCACTGTACTTTTGAGGTTTGCTCCAGTAAGCTAATTTAGCCTTTCTAGTTGCCTTACTGTTAGATTTAGCCTGCCTGATAGACTGTTCAGTGTTGAGCTTACTGTTTTGGCACTGATTTGAGCCCCGGGAACTTATTCTGTTCACGATGAAGAATGTGGCCGATGAACGAGCAGACAAGAACGCGATTTTAGCCTAGTTTATTGGAAAAAGGGAAGCGACAGAACTGGCTACACTTGGTAGACCAGGCGGCGTCTCGGAAGAGTACTGGGAGCCCAGTCTGGACCCATGAGTACAGGTCCCCCGTTTCTTCCATCCTTCCTCTCCTGGGAAAGTCTGGGGTGGGAAGTTTTGAATGTGGGATTCTCCTAAACAAGTCCCTCTGGATAGTACTGGTCGTCAGGGTTATTACCTATTGGAGAAGCAAATGACTCCTTCAGTCCAGTAGGGCCAGCTGTATTGCTCCCTGAATTCCGTGAATTCCCTTTGATAAAGGACAGGCAAGGACACCTTGGGCAGGGGAGACAGACCAGATGCTGAGTCCTGCTTTCAGAACTCGTTTCCTCGTTCCATTGCACGTCAATTTATTTGCTTCAAAATGCCTCATTTTCTTGAGCTCCTCCTACGTACATAGGCTAATACCTACCTAGCTACCTTAACAACTTAATGGTTCTAACACTGATGCACTACTAATCAGAGCAAGAAAGTGGATCATGGTGATCTATACCCATATTTTGAATTTACCTTAATTAAATGATAAGTTATTTTGATTCATTTCTGATAACTGAAAGGTTATTCACATATACAAGACTCTATTGTCCTTGTTCCCTTTTCCTCTTGAAACCCACAAATCTGCATGGTATTTTTGAAGAAGTTGGCTCTGAAAAAGACTTCTATATACTGTCATGGGGGTGACAAACCATGACTTGTGGGTCAAAACTGTCTACCACTTCATTAAATAAAGTTCTTATGGAAAAAAAGTCATGTCATTTGTTTTTGGATGCTTTTGTATATGACAAACATGGAGTTGAGTAGTTATGATAGAGACTGTGAGCCACAAATATAGCAAAAGTTTGCCTCCCTTGCCCCATAGGATATTTATATCTTTTTCCCCCCAAAAAAGATGTGTTTTTTATTTGAAAGGCAGAGTTAGGGAGGGACAGAGACAGAGATCTTCCATCCACTGGTTCACTCCCCAAATGACCTCAGCAACCTGGGCTGGGCCACCCTGAAGCACAGAGCCATGATCTCCATCCAGGTCTCCCAAGCGGATGTCAAAAGTCTAAGTATTCCAGTCATATGTTGCTGGTTTCCTAGGTGCATTAGGAATATGGGATGCTGGGGGTTGGTATTGTGGCACAAATTAAACTTACTGCCTGCAATGCCAGCATCCCTCATGGGCACCAGTTTGAGTCCTGGCTGCTTCACTTCCAGTCCAGCTCCCTGCTAATGGCCTGAGAAAGCAGCAGAAGATGGTTGAAGTCCTTGGGCCCCTTGTACCCATGTGGGAGACTCAAATGGAGTTCCAGCCTCCTGGTTTTGGCCTGGCCCAGCCCTATTATTGAGGTCGTTTGAAGAGTGAACCAGCAGATGGATGATTTCTGTTTCTCCTTCTCTCTGTGACTCTGCCTTTCAAATAAATAAATCTTTAAAATGTGGGATTCTAGGTGTTATATATTAATGTTAGCCATCGCAAAACACACCGGACACCGGAGTAAGGGAAAGGGTTTATTGGGGGGGGACACCCTACAGAACCCCGGAGTGAAGGGGCGGTGAAGGAAAAAGAGAGAGAAGGAGACTGCAAGAGAGAGAGAGACAGAGAGGAGGGAGAAGAAAGACGAGAGGAGGAGAGAAGCAAAGAGAGAGCAGGAGAGAAGGATCAAGAGAGAAGAGTCAAGAGAGCATGTGTTCAGGAACAGCCCTTTTAAAACTTTGCCTGAGGGCGGGCAGGGAAGCAGGAGCAGCGAATCCCATTAGGATGGGGGTGAAGCCTGGCTCAGGTAGCTGGGCTGTGCAGCCACCTGGCTAAAACTGCGCCAGTTTTCTAACACTGGGGTCACAGGCAGTGGCCTAACCTATGTGCCCTAATACCTGCTCCCTGTGGGATCCTTGTTAGAATGGAAATGTGATAGGTGATTTGCCCCAGTTGTTGCTGGTGTTCTGATGGAATAAAGGCCTTCTCCTGGATGTCCTGTGTCGCCTTATTTTATTTGCTATCCATTGTTCTGTCACCTGTCTTATTCCTCTTGGATCCTACCTGGGAATACAGACTTCTTCACTCCTGATAAATTGCCACCTTCATGTCCTTGTCCAGGCTAGCTACTAGGCACTGCTAACATTTTCACTTTTGGGCAACTGCTGTTCAGTGTTTTAGCTTTGTGCTTATTGCTGCTGACCATTAAATTTGCCATTGTGATAGGGCTTTTTCTGGCTCTAGGAAGAGAAGTGATTAGGTTATGTCATGTGGGAAGTCTTGGATATGTGGTCTGTGGGGAAATAAGGAAGCCGGCAAATCTCTGCAGACACACAGGCAGGCCACATGGCCCTGGAACGTCATTCATGACTGCTCAAAAGTCATCAGTTACTATAGAAGGTCAGTGGTAGCTTTCCATCCTGAGAGCTCCCCTAAGAGAGCTGATTGTGTCAGTTAATCTTTAGCCTATGTGGCATACCCTATTAGCATTCTTACAGGGTCATCTAATAACAGTCACTCTTATGCCCATGTAAATATGTTTACTCTATTTGGGGGTCCACTCAGGAAGGGCCTGGAAAGCAGGGTTGAAACTTGGCAAATTATGATCAAGGAATCAAAATGTTCCTGTCTTTTTATTTTTAAATGTTTGAGAGGCGGAGAGCTTGCATTCGTGAGAGCAAGCACAGCCATCTCTGGTTCATTCTCCAAGTGCCAGCAATGGCCAGGACTGAGCCAGACTGAAACCTGGAGCTAGGAACTCATTCCAGGTCTCCTATGGGGATGGCAGTGACCTAACTACTTAAGCCATCACCTGCCCCTCCCAGGTTCTACATTAGCAGGAAGCTGAAATTGGGAGTGGACCTGGACTTGAACCTAGTTACTACAGTGTGACGCAGACATCTAAGCCACTAGGCCAAGTGTGTGTCCCACTTTGCCTTTTTTAAAGAATCATTTGTTTATTTTAAAGTCAGAGAGACAGAGATCTTCCATCCTCTGGTTCACTCCCCATATGGCTGCAACAGCTAGCACTTGGCCAGGCCAAAGCCAGGAGCCAGAAGTTTCATTTGGGTCTCCCACATGGGTAGCAGGGGTCCCAACACTTGGGCCATCTTCTGCTGCTTTTCCCAGGGAGCTAGATTGGAAGTGGAGCAGCCAGGATATGAACCAGTGTCCATATGGGATGCTGGTGTCACAGGCAGTGGTTTTACCTGCTATGTCACGATGCTGGCCCTGTAGCTTGTCTTTTTAGAAGGGGCTATGGGAATGGCAGGAACTTAGAATCATCTGGACTCTATTCCAGTGAAGTCATATTTCATCATTCCTCACAGAGTCCTAGCTAATGAATTCATCTTTTTGTAGGTGGGAGGGAAGCATTAGAGCTAGATATCCATCTGTCCTATGAACTGCCTGCTTTTGTCCAGAGAGTAGGGCAGCCACATATGGAACCTACCAGATCACACATGCCATTCAGACAGATATCCCTGGGAACATTCATTAGCAAAAATGCGTTGTTTGAAGGCTCAAGATCCTGGGCCGGCATTGTGGTGTAGTGGATAAAGCCCTGTGTGCAACGCTGGGGTGATGGAGGATCTCTGTTTCTCTGTCTCCTCTCTCTGTAACTTTCAAAATAAATAAATTTTTCTTTGGTGATCTCAAAACTCAGGTTTTCTGGTTCCCTTTGGAACTAGGGGTTTATGCTTGGAATATGAACTTGTTTCTGTGTGTAAATATGTATCAATTAGTGTGTATGTTTATTCTGTATAAGCTTTTATTGCTATTTGTTATCTCCCTCCCCTCTATATCTTTTCAGAAAGGGAAGCACTAAACAGAGGGGACTGAGAGACTGACCTAGGAAGAGTAGGAATTGCTGTTTTTAATCTTCTAGTAAAGCTGATAAGAGTTACATTCACTAGAGAGACCCCAGACTCTCCTCCTTGGCATCCCATCCCTTCTTGGGTGAAATATCGTCAAGCATAGTAACTAAAAGTATAATTTATTTCCCAGATTCACAACTTAATGATTATGGTCCTGAGCAAGTCCTTTATCTCTTTGTATTTGAGTTATCTATAACATGGATATAATAAAGATACTTACCGTAGAGTTTTGTGAGGACTAAATTAGAAAATAAACAAACATGACTTAAACAGTTAATAACATAGTAACTGTCTATTATTTTGTGTTAGGCTCTTTTTTTTTTTTTCTAAAGATTTATCTATTTGAAAGGCAAGTTATGGAGAAGAGAGAGAAAGGGAGAGAGATCATCCATTCACTGGTTCACTCCCCAAATTGCCGCAACAGCCAGGACTGAGCCAGGCCAAAGCCAGGAGCCTGGAGCTTCATCTGGGTCTCCCACGTGGGTGACAGGGACCCAAGCACTTGGACCATCTTCAGCTGCTTTCCCTTGTCCTTTAAGCAGGGAGCTGGATCAGAAGTGGAGCAGTAGGGCCGGAGCTTTGGCACAGTCGGTTAAAGCCCTGGCCTGCAGTGTCACATTCTATATGGGCTCTGGTTTGAATCCTGGCTGCTCCACTTCGGCTCTCTGCTTATGGTCTGGGAAAGCAGTGGAAAATGACCCAAGTCCTTGGGCCCCCATACCCATGTGGGAGAACCAGAAGAAACTCCTGGCTTCAGATCGGCACAGCTCCAACCGTTGCAGCCATCTGGGGAGTGAACCAGTGGATGGAAGACCTCTTTCTCTGCTTCTGCCTCTGCCTCCCTGTAACTCTGCCTTTCAAATAAGTAAATAACAATAATAAAAAGGAGCATCTGGGACTCGAACTAGCTCCTGTATGGGATGCCGGCAAGGGCTTAACCTGCTATGTATGCTGCAATGCTGGTCTCTAGGCTCCGTTCTTAGTACCATAACCATTGACTCATTTAATCTTCATGATACATCTGTGAGGAACTTTATCGTCACTGCCTAATATTCATATTAGAAAACTGGGACCATGCAGCTAATAAGTATTATTATCATATAAAACCATTATATAAAATCAATGAAAATATTCTGGAGGTGGGAGTTTGGCCCGGCCATTAAGACAACTTTTCCCTATGTTAGAGTGCCTGGGTTCAATACCTGGCTCCATTCAGGACTCCAGTTTCCTGCTAGCACAAGTTGTGATGGCTAAATTATTGAGTTCCCTGCTCCCAGCTCTGGCCCTAGCAGGGGACTATTGGAAGCACTGAGGGCATAAACCTGCAGATAGGAGCTTGTGCTGCCTGTTTCTCAAATAAACACATTTTTAAATATACTGTGCTCAATAATGACATTTAATTTTTTTTCTCCTTTTGGGATGATATTTTGTTTCTTACTTGGAAGTGCTGGTTATACATTGTAGATCAGATTATACAATTATGAGAAGACAGAATACAATAAGTGCTTGCAAGCCTCAGCCTTTTTTCTTCTTTCTGCTATCTGAAACAATATAATGAATCCACTTGAATAAAGATAGATACTTTGTTCTTATCCAAATTTCTTCTGGTTCTATAGTCAAACGGTAACTATGTGATCAGAGAAATTTAAGTGGGAACATATGGAGGGTTCTTTAGGTCTATTTCACTATTAAGAAAAATGAAATCCTCTGTCTCGTCTTCTGTCTTTAGAAGAGAGGCCGTGAATTAATTCCCTTAAAGGGGAGTGGTGCCAAGAGGGCTAGTCTACAATAACCAGCAGAGAAGTGCTTAGAAGGTCCTGCTTTATCTGGTGACAGATTAATTTTTGTTTTAGGACTGATTTATTTTTTATTTTTACAAAAGATTTATTTATTTAAAAGGCAGAGTTACAGAGTGGGGGATATCTTGTATCCACTGGCTCACTCCCCAGTGGCAACAGCTGGAGCTTTTTCTGTTTCTCCCATGTGGGTACCGGGGCCCAAGCACTTGGGTCATCCTCTGCTGCTTTCCCAGGAGCATTAGCAGGGAGCTGGATTGGAAGTGGAGCAGCCAGGACTCGAACCGGCACCCATGTGGGATGCTGGCACCACATATAGCAGCTTAATCCACTATGCCACAGTGTAGGATGTTCTTCACAGCACCAAAGCAGTTGTGTAATGGGAATGGGTCACCGCCCCTACCACTGGGACCCTGCTGATGCTCAGAATATCTAGCCACTGACCATTCCTTTGTACATGTGCTTGCCTATTCAAAAAGAACTAACATGGTGAAACGGGGCACAGGGTTTTGTTGTACTGTTTCTAGGGTTACTTACCTGGCTGCCTGTTGTTCCTTAGGTGGGGAGTACTTATAAATATGAACTTCCCAAAGTTAACAGCCAGATTATTAATGGATGGCAAACTGGAGGTAGAAGGATTTTGCAGAGGAAGTACATTGACCTGGTTTTTCCACTGTTTCATCCAAAGCTCTGACTTCCTGAAGATCTGAAATGACAAGGATACAGGTTATATTTTATGTGATATAATCTGGGAACATTATGTGGGGCTTTAAGGCTAGGACATCTCTCAAAGCATGTTTTGAGATAAGCATAGTGTTGTCCCAGTATTCATTGGAGGTTGGTTCCTGGACCAAAATACCAAATATGAAAATCTGTGGATGCTCAAATTCCTTATATCAAATGGCATAGTGTTTGCATGTAATTTATGCATATCCCCTCATGTACTTTTTTTTTTCAGATTTATTTTATTTTTATTTGAAAGACAGAATTACAGAGAGAGGTAGAGACAGAGAGAGAGGTCTTCCATTCGCTGGTTCACTCCCCAGATGGCCACAACAACCGGAGCTGCGCTGATCCAAAGTCAGGAGCCAGGAGCTTCCTCCAAGTCTTCCACGTGTGGGGGGAGCAACTGGGACTAGACTGTTACTGGAATTAAGACTTATTTTATGCATCTGCTCTCCCACAATATGGCGCTGGGAGAGGAGGAAACAGCTTCTACACAGCTGCCTCCAGTTCAACCAATAAACAGCAGGACCTGCTCCTGATTGCAGGAGAGCAGCGTACTCAGCGTGTGGGTAGCAGAGTTGGGATTGGTGGAAGAGGACTAGAAAGGAGGAGAGAGACAACATGCACCAGGAACATCTAAGGGGAACACCTGTGCAGCCCCCGAGAGAGCCGGCCAGCGGTGTGCCGCTCCCCCGCGGAAGTGGGGAAAGTGGCAGGGGGAACCGCCCTTCCACGGAGGTGGAAGGGTCAGTAGCCAACCCGGGAAGAACCAGCAGCAAACCCGGGGAGGGCCGAGCAGACAAAAGAACAGCGCAGGGTCCTGTGTCGTTCCTCCACGAAGAGGGGGAGCGACACACGTGGGTGTAGGGGCCCAAGGATTTGGACCATCCTCCACTGCTATCCCAGGCCATAGCAGAGAGCTGGGTCGGAAGAGGAGCAGCCGGGACTCGAACTGGTGCCCATATGGGATGCCGGCACCTCAGGTCAGGTGTTAACCCGCTGCTCCACAGCGCCTGCCTCCCCTCATGTACTTTATATCATCTCTAGAGTACTTCTAATATCAAATACAATGTATCTTCTTTGTAAAATAGTTGCTAAACTGCATTGTTCAGGGAGTATATTAAGGAAAAAGTCTAGGGGCCAGCACAGTGATATAGTCCCATAGGGGCACCAGTTCAAGTCCCGGCTGCTTCACTTCCAATCCAGCTCTCTGCTATGGCCTGGGAAAGCAGTAGAAGATGACCCAGCTGCTTGGGCCCCTGCCAGCCACGTAGGAGACTGGAGAAAGCTGGTTCAGCTCAGCTCCAGCCATTGCAACCATTTGGGGAGTAAACCAGAGGATGAAAGACCTCTCTCTCTCCCTCTATATTCTGCCTTTCAAATCAATAAACTAATTAAAAAAAAAAAAAAACCTCAATGAGCATCATTACTTAAAAAAAAAAGAGTCCAATATGGGAGCCTGTTTGAGTCCTGAGTGCTCCACTGTTAATGTTAAGCTCCCTGTTAATGTGCCTGGGAAATCAACAAAGTAAGGCTTAAGTGCTTGGGCCCCTGCTACCCCCATGGGAGACTTGGATGGAGCTCCAGGCTTTTAGCTTTGACCTGGCCCAGCCCTGGCTGTTGTAGCCATTTGGAGAGTAGACCAGCAGATGGAAGCGTAGGTGCACATGCTCTCTCTCTCTTTCCCTCTCCCCTTCTCTCTTCCATCCCTCCCCCTGTCTCTCTCTTTGTAACTCTACCTTTGAAATGAATAAATCTTAATAAAAAAGGAAAAAAGGATGTACATGTATAGTTCAGATAGATTTTTTTCCTGAGTATATATTACTATTTTATCTGTTCTACTTAATATGACTGGTTTAGATCTGTAATTGATGCACAGTTATTCTTAAGTGTTGAAAATTAACTGAAATGTGATCCCTGTTGAACATGGTGGTGGGAATGGGAGAGGGAAGAGATGTATAATTTGGGACATGCTCAGGCTGACTTGCCCCAAGTGGTGGAGTTGGAAGCATACCAGGGGATTCCAATTCAATCCCATCGAGGTGGCATGTACCAATGCCATCTCACTGTTCCAGGTGATCAGTTTCAGTTCACAGTAGGTCATGGTGAAGGGACTGGGAGTCAAAGGGAGCACATAGACAAGTCTAGTACCTGCTAACGCTAACTGATGGAGTAAATAAAGGGGAGAGTGATCCAACATGGGAAGTGAGATACTCAGCAGACTCATAGAATGGCAGATGTCCTAAATAGCACTCTGGCCTCAGAATCAGCCCTAAAGGCATTCGGAGCTGGCTGAAAAGCTCATGAGAGTATTTCAGGCATGGAAAGCCAAGACACTCTGGCAAAAGATCTCTGCGAGTGAGATCCCAGTGGAAAGAACAGGTCATCAAAGAAGGAGGTACCTTTCTCTGAAGGGAGGAGAGAACCTCCACTTTCTTTTTTTTTTTTTTTTTTTTTTTTTCAAAAGGGATCACATATTTATTACTGAACCAGCCCACTGGTCACAGCCCTAATCAAACATGTCCAGCTGTCCAGATGATGGTGACATCTTCAACTTGATGTGGTGATAGTGACGTTGTGACATTGAGACAGAAGAAATGAGCACGCCATTCAAGTGCAATTCCTTATAGACCCAGCTTGGTTCTTCTCCAATGTCTCCTCTTGGAGTTATACCTGATTTTATTACCAGTTTTCATCCGAATCCATTGCGGAATGGGGCGGTTTTGTTTTTGTTTTTTGGCCAGGAACCTCTTGATTCTGAAGGTCTTGTGAGAAGACATGGCGAGGAAGAATCAGGGACACCCACCACGATGGCGGAGGAAAGGAGAAAGGAAGCAGAACCTCCACTTTCACTATGACCTGTCTAAACAAGATAAGAGTCGGAGAACTCAGAGGGCTTCCATAGCCTTGGAAACTCATGACTGGAGCATAGGGAGATTACTGATGCCATAGACAGGAGTGTCAATTGGTAAAGTCAACAACAGGAGTCACTGTGCACTTACTCCTCATGTAGGATCTCTATCCTTAATGTGCTATACATTGAGATTTAATGCTATAACGAGTACTCAAACAATATATTTCACTTTGTGTTTCTATGGGGGTGCAAACTGTTGAAATCCTTACTTAATGCATACTAAACTGATCCTCTGTAAAAAAAAAAAAAAAAAGAAAGAAATTATCAATTCCCAACTTGACTCTCACTGGGATTAAACATGACAATAGGTCTGCTCTGATTTCATCATCATTTAAAAAAAATCATCTATTATATTTCACTTTATGTTTCTGTGTGGGTGCAAACTGTTGAAATCCATACTTAATGTATACTAAGCTGATCTTCTGTATATTAAGATAATCGAAAATGAATCTTGATGTGAATGGAAGGGGAGAGGGAGTGGGAAAGGGGAGGGTTGTGGGTGGGAGGGACGGTATGGGGGGGAAGCCATTGTAATCCATAAGTCGTACTTTGGAAATTTATATGCATTAAATAAAAGTTTAAAAAAAAAAAACTAAAAAAAAAATTACTATTTTAGAGAGGGAGAGAAAATTGAAAAAGAGAGCTTCCATCTGCTAATTTACTCCCCAGATGCCTTCAATAGCCAGGCTGGCCCAGACCCAAGATGGGAGCCAGGATCACTATCTAGGACTCCCCCTTGGGTGGCAGGCACTCATAACTTGAGATCTCACCTGTTGCCTCCCAGGATATGTGTTAGCAGGAAACTGGAGTCATGAGCTAGAGCTGGGTATCAAAACTAGGCACTCTGAGATGGGACATGGGCATCTTAATTGGCATCGTAACTGCTAGGCTAAATGCCCATCCTTTTATTTTTAATATTTTTGACTGGCTATTGGTTGAATTGGTGGATATAGAACCTGTGGATATAAGGGACAACTGAAAAGCTTAATGCATAGTTCAAGTGTCAACTCTGTTCTGAAGATTTCTTTAATTTGTTTCATTTTGCTCCTCATTCAGATTCTACAATATACTGGCAATAAACTATTTATTGACTCTGTGGTCTCTTTGTGCAATTATGTGGTAAATTTGGTGTGGTAAATTAAAACCAAGACAGTGTTTTAAATGTTTTTCAGACCTCTCATAGTACTCCGTGCAATGATAACTTCTTGTTAGGAAAACAGCAAATGCTTTTTTTTAAAAAAAAAAAAAAAGATTTATTTTATTTATTTGAAGGACAGAGATGCAGAGAGAGAGAGAGAGAGAGAGAGCTTGCATCTGCTGGTTCACTCCCCAAATGGCTGCGATGGCTGGAGCTGTGCTGATCCAAAGCCAGGAGCTTCCTCCAGTTCTCCCACGTGGGAGCAGGGGTCCAAGGACTTGGCCATCTTCCGCTACTTTCCCAAGCCACAGCAGAGAGCTGAATTGGAAGTGGAGTGGCTGGGACTCGAAGCAGCGCCCAATGGGTTGTTGGCACTGCAGGCAGTGACTTTACCTGTTATACCAAAGTGCCAGCCCCAAGCAAATACTTCTTAAGGTTAAGAGACCCCTACCTTCTATTTTTAAAGACTGATTTCTTTAAAAATAATTGCTTTTCCTTCTCTCCATTTTGTATGGCATAGTTTTCAGTTGGTTTTGTTCATGTTTGCCTGTGTTTCAAAATTCCTGTTGTTGTTTCTTCCTCCTCTTGTTCCTTGGGAATTGTTTAAATACATACATGAACATGGGAAATGAATCTCTGTAGCTCACATTATAGACTGGAGACATGGGTTGACATTTGGCACAGCAGTTAAATTGCCACTTGGGGAAACCTGCGTCCTGTATCAGGGAGTGCCTGGATTTAAATCCTGGCTACCCTGCTTCTGAACCAGCCTCTTGCCAGTGTACACCCTGGGAGACGGCAGGTGATGATTCAAGTACTTGGGTCCCTGCCACCACCTGGGAGACCTGCATGGAGTTTTGGGCCCCTGGCTTTGATCCAGTCCAATTCTGGAAGTTGCAGACATTTTAGGAGTGAACCAGTATATGGAATACCTCTGTCTTTAAAATTAAAATAAATAAAAATTTTAAAAATAAATAAAATAGAGATAGCAAATGGGAACTCTAGATTCATCCTTCAAAGTCAAGTAGTTTTTTTTTTTTTTTTTTCCTGGAGAAATCTCCGGAAGACTAAGTACATTATCTGGTCTGTACTGGGGTCAATGCCCAAACTATGTTGGTTAACTCCCATCTAGGCTTACTGTGAGAACAGACATGTCTGTAAACATTTACTGGGTAAAGACCTAAGGATGAATGACCTACAGTGGGACTGAAGGAACAGCTCTGAATTTACCTGACATTTATGAAGATTGGAAGGTATTTCCTTGACATTCTGTGGGAGTAGGTTTGCAATGTTGGCACAGATGAGGATTGCTTTCTCTCACTAGTTTGCATTTCAAATAAACTGTTGAGTAGACAGTGACTTAAATTTGAGTACTTAATGAGCAGGGCTGTAGCGTGCTTTTCTCACAAAATTAAATTTAAAACCTTAATTTGTTAATATCTAATACTTAGCTAGCCATTAAATTTTAATTATTTCTGTCTAAGCAAAAACAAATACTGTACTTGGTAGGTGGTTGGCCTAGCAGTTGAGATACTGCCTGGGACATCTGTATCCCATATCAGAGTTCATGGGTTCAAATCTGGCTCTGATCCCAGTTCTAGCTTCCTGCTAAGGCAGACCCTGGGAGACAGCAAACAGGCATTGGCTCAAGTAGTTGTCCCTGCCACCCATCTGGGAGACCCATGTTTAGTTCCTGGCTCCTGGCTTTGGTCCAGCTCAACCTCAGCCATTGTGGACTTTTTTTTAAAATAGAAAGTTTTTATTTAATAAATATTAATTTCATAGGTACAACTTTTGGATTGTAGCGGTTCTTCCCCCTATACCTACCCTCCCACCCCCAAACCATCCTACCTCCTCCCTCTCCCATCCCATTCTTCATTAAGATTCATTTTTAATTATCTTTATATACAAAAGATCAATGCTATACTAAGATTTCAACAGTTTGTACCCACACAGACACACAAAGCATAATGTTCTGTTTGAAGACTAGTTTTACCATTAATTCTTATAGTGCAACTCATTAAGGACAGAGGTCCTACATGGGGAACAAGTGCACAGTGACTTCTGTTGTTGATTTAACAATTGACACTCTTATTTATGACATCAGTGATCACCCAAGGCTCTTGTCATGAGCTACCAAGGCTATGGAAGCCTCTTGTGTCCACAAACTCTGATATTATTTAGACAGGGCCATAGTCAAAGTGGAAGTTCTCTCCTCCCTTCAAAGAAAGGTACCTTCTTCTTTAACGGCCCCTTCTTTCTACCAGGATCTCATTCACAGAGATCTTTCATTTAGGTCATTTTTTGCCACAGTATCTTGGCTTTTCATGCCTGAAATGCTCTCATGGGCTTTTTAGCCAGATCCTAATGCCTTAAGGGCTGATTCTGAGGCCAGAGTGTTATTTAGGGCATTTGACATTTTATGAATCTGCCGTGTGCCCTGTTTCCCATGTTTGATCATTCTCTCCTTTTTAATTCTTTTTTTTTTTTGGACAGGCAGAGTTAGAGAGAGAGGGAGAGAGAGGGAGACAGACAGAAAGAAAGGTCTTCCTTCCATTGGTTCACCCCCCAAATGGCTGTTATGGCCAGCGCGCTGCGCTGATCCGAAGCCAGGAGCCTGGTGCTTTTTCCTGGTCTCCCATGTGGGTGCAGGGCCCAAAGACTTGGGCCATCCTCCACTGCCTTCCCTGGCCACAGCAGAGAGCTGGACTGGAAGAGGAGCAACTGTGACAGAATCCGGTGCCCAAACCGGGACTAGAACCCGGGGTACCAGTGCCGCAAGTGGAAGATTAGCCTAGTGAGCTGCTGCGCCAGCCTCCTTTTTAATTCTATCGATCTGAAGCCAGGAGCCTGGAGCTTCCTCCAGGTCTCCCACATGGGTATAGGAGCCCAAGGACTTGGGACATCTTCCACTACTTCCCAGGCCGTAGCAGAGAGCTGAATCAGAAGTGGAGCAGCCGAGACTTGAACTGGTGCCCATATGAATGCCAGCACCACAGGTGGCAGCTTTACCTGCTACGCCACAATGCCAACCCCAAGAAAGAATTTTAATTATTTATTTATCATAAAAGTTTGTTGAAGGGGTTTAGAAAATTTTTTTAATAAGTTAAAACTTGTTCCAAATAAATTGGACTATATTAAGGATGGTATCTATATTCATGTATCTTTTCCAGAATAAGTGCATTATTTTGTTATACGTTATAGTATTTTTATACTTTATTGTTATTATATTTTTTCCATTTGTATCCATAAGGACAACTCGAAAGAGTCATCTTTCTCTCTGACCCTTAAGTTATATGAGGGTACCTGAGAGAATGGGGAATCTTTTTGAATGGTCCTTATACATGCAAATGAAAAAAAATTCTGTGTGTGTAATAAAACATGTTTTTACTTTGTGCCAAACATTATTTTAAAGCTTCACATGTGTTAATATAGCCAGTCCTTTTAAAGACCCTGTGAAGCTTGGGCCAGGGTGAGGGGGCTGGTTGGGGGTGTGTTTGTGCACAGCTGACAGCTGAGCAGGTTAAGTCCAAATCCCCTGTGGAAGTACTGAATCCCATATGGGAGTGCTATTTGACTCTCGAGTCTCAGCTCCTCCGCTTCTGATCCAGAGTCCTCCCAATGCACCCGAAAAGGCAGTGGGTAATGGCCCAAGTATTGGGTTCCCACCACTCACATGGGAGGCCCAGATGGAATTCCTGGCTCCAGGCTTCAGCCCCAGCTGCTGTGGGTATCTGGGAAGTGAACCAGGAGATGGGAGATGTCTCTCATTGTCTTTCCCTCTCTATGTCACTCAGCCTTTCAAATAAATAAAGATCTGTAAGGTATAGGAGCTATTTTTATCTCCATTTCATAAATGAGGCAACTGAAATAAGTTTACTTGCATGAAAGAGCCAAGTTTGGAACCTAGACAGCTCCAAAAGCTGTCTTCTAGTGTAACTGTTTATAGGAAATGATAAATCATTCTAAGTCATTTCCCCAACTAAGTTAAGTCCTCATTAAATTGTATATTTTTACATGACTGCTCTGTCTTCAACTAAGGCATTCTAATTTTTTTTTTAAGATTTTTTATTTATTTGAAAGGTAGAGTTACAGAGAGAGGGAGAGATGGAGAGAAAGGTCTTCTATCCCCTGGTTCACACCCCAAATGGCCACAATAGCTGGAGCTGAGCTGATCCAGAGCCAGGAGGTTCTTCTGGGTTTCCCACACGGGTGGAGAGGCCCAAGCATGGGTGTCTTCTACTGCTTTCACAGGTCAACTAAGGCATTCTGAACCCTGCTTTTCTATACCACTATAGCAAGTTCAGAGACAGGATGGGTTAATAGAGCCACAGATGGTATTAACCTTGTCTCAGCATCTATGGGTGATAAAAAGTCTAATTACAGTTCTGGGTTACTTAAGGTTTTCCCAAGTAACTAATAGCGTTAGTGAAACCATATGTTTGAACAGTTTCCAGAAGTTGTCAGGAATCATTTTCCAGTTTACAGATTCCTGCTAATGGAGTTATGTTTTAGTTCCAGTGTTTTTTTTTTTTTTTTAATACTAAATTCTTTTGACCTTGAAATACATTTGTAGTTATCCCTCATGCAACATTCTGGTAACTGCATTTGAAATTAATGTTTCATTATTTTGAATCCTTTCTCATCCTAAAATGAAGTCATGTGGGACTTTTTTGTTATTAGTCTACTTGGGATTGGGAAGATAATATAAACAGTCATTATGTCATTCCCGAGGGTCAGCGCTGTGTGTGTGTTGGGTAAAGCCACTCCCTGCAGTGCTGGCGTCCCATGTGGGTACTGCTTTGAGTCCTGGCTGCTCCACTTCTCATCCAGCTCTCTGCTAATGCACCTGGGAAAACAGTGGAGGATGCCCCAAGTGCTTGGGCCCCTGCACCCATGTGGGAGACCCAGAAGAAGCTCCTGGCTTTGAATCTGCCTAGCCCCAACCGTTTGTGGCTATTTGGGGAGTGAACCAGTGAATGGAAGAGATCTCTCTTTCTCTCTCCCTCTCTCTCTCACTTTACCTTTCAAAATAAATAAATATTTTTTAAATAAATTTCCATGTGTCTGATAATGTGGCTGTCTCAAGTAATCAGGGAAGTCTATCCCTTAAGATTCATCTTACTGCATTTGGTTTTTTGAACTCTTTTTTTTTAAAGATTTTATTTATTTATTTGCAACTCAGGCATCTTATTTGCCATCTGTGTGTTTTCATTGGTAAGTATCTGTTCAGATCCTTTGCTCATTTTTTAAAAAGATTTATTTATTGGACAGAGTTAGAGAGAGGTAGAAAGAGAGAGAGAGGTCATCCATCCACTGGATTACTCTTCAAATGTCTGCAATGGCCAGAGCTGAGCTGATCCAAAGCCAGGAGCCAGGAGCTTCTTCTGGTCTCCCATGTGGGTGCAGGGGCCTAAGCATTTTGGCCATCTTCCGCTGCTTTCCCAGGCACATTAGCAGGGAGCTGGATCAGAAGTGGAGCAGGAGCCAGCTCTGTGGCGTAGTGGGTAAAGGTGCCACCAGCAGTGCCGGCATCCCATAGGAGCACCGGTTGGAGTTCCAGCTGCTCCACTTTCAATTCAGCTCTCTGCTATGGCCCGGAAAGCAGAAGACAGCCCAAGTCCTTGGGCCCCTGCACCCACGTGGGAGATCCAGGAGAAGCTCCTGGTTCCTGGCTTTGGATCAGCCTAGCCCCGGCCATTGGGGCCAACTGGAGAGTGAAGCAGTGGATGGAAGACCTCTCTCTATTACCTCTTTCTGCATATGCCTCTCTGTAATTCTGCCTTTCAAATAAATAATTAAATAATAAATAAATAAATAAATAAATCTATCTTTTTAAAAAAATAATGTCTGCTTAAAAAATGAAGCAGCTGGGACTCAAAGTAGTGCCCATATGGGACACCAGCGCTGCAGGCCTGGGCTTTAACCTGCTGCACCAGGTGCCGACCCCCTTTTTTGTTAATTTTTGAATTGGTTTGTCCACTTTCTTGTTGAGTTTTAAGAGTTCTTTATATATTTTGGATAATAGGCCTTTTTATAAGAAATGTGTTTTGTAAATATTTTCTCAATCTATGGCCCATCTAATGTTTTTGAAAACTTAATTGTTTTTATTTATTTGAAAGAGAGAGATGGAAACTGAGACTTTGGTTCCAATCTACTGACTCACTCCTTAAATATTGTAGAACAGCTAGGACTCAGCCACGCTGGAACCAGGAGCCAGGAACTCCATCCAGGTCTCCCAAGGGGGTGACAGGGTCTCAGTACTGGAGCCTCATCTGCTGCCTACACACGTTAGTAGGAAGCTAGATTAGAAGCAGAGGTGGAGGTGGGATTCTACCCTAGGCTTGAACTCAAATATCAGATTCAGGCATCCCAAGCAGCAGCTTAACCCACTGCACCATAATGCCTGCCTTTCAAAACGCTAAGGCTGATTTTTTTTTTTTCCGCACCAAGGAAGTTACAATGACCTAAGCCTCACAGTTCTTGAAGAATGTTATATGCATCTTAAACAGTTTCCACCAGTCTTAGGTTTGGTGTCTAGTGGTTTTGCCTGTTGACATCTTTTCTATCCAGTGAAAATGGCATTTTCAACGTTATTTTCATGAAACCTTCAGGCAGTTACTTGAATTTAGATAAAGACAAGGACAAAGCAACATTCTGTTGTTTTTCTCACAGTTCATACTGAGCTCATTCTCCTAAGCTGTGCAGACTGTGGAAAGAAATAACCCTTATATCTAGATGGTGGCCTTGCTCTGTGTGCACCTGCTTCTTGGGCACTAGAAAGAAAGGTGGAGTTTTATTAAAGATACTCCACCTAGTAAATGGATGACAGCCAACCTAAATGGTCTAACGAAGAGAAATACTCACATACTACCCATTCTTCAATCTCTGGAGATTTCACCCTGACAGATTTCAGGGAATAAAAAACAATCTTGCCCAATTTTCAGCTTTTCTAATAAAGAGTTAACAAATGGAGAGAATTACAGGGGAGATTGTGGAGGGAGTGGGACTTGTACAATGTCCAAGTCTTTCACTGCCCACTGTGTTCTTTTGGCCCTGTACCTGAATGAATACTGGATGCATTAAAAAACAGATAATTCACTATCCAAGAAGCACTATTGCAACTGCTAAAACATAGAGCAGGTAATACAGTCTTGAGGTAGCAGCTCTTTTTATCCCCAGGTACGTGTATTATCTCAGAAGTCACAACAAACCTGTAGTATAGATACAAAATATTCATTTTATGGCTACAGAAACTGAGTCTCCCAAGAGTTGAGTAACTTGCCCAATATTATATAGCAGGACTGGGAAACATCTGGTTCACAGGCCATACAAGGCCCACAGAATCATTTTTTGTCTGTCCCTGCCAAGGCAAATACAGGCAGGACTTGAAATTCAAAAAATCTATTGCAAGCTAATTATTTTTTAAAGATTTATTTATTTGAAAGTGTTACCAAGAGAAAGAGGAGAGACAGAGAAAGAGATATTCTATCTGCTGGCTCACTCCCCAAATGACCTCAATGGCTGGAAAGGGCTTCTTTCCCAGGCAATAGCAGGGAGCTGGATTGGAAGTGGATCAACCAGGACTCAAACTGGTGCCTCTCTGGGATGCTGGCACTACAGACAGTGTTTTTTTTTTTATTGTTTTAAATTTTATTTTATTTATTTGATATTTGACAGAGCTACAGAGGAGGTAGACACAGACACACACACACACAAATGTCTTCCATCTGCTGGTTCACTCCCCAAATGGCTGCAATGGCCGGAGTTGAGCCGATCTGAAGCCAGGAGCCAGGAGCTTCTTCCAGGTCTCCCACACGGGTGCAGGGGTCCAAGGACTCGAGCCATCTTCCACTGCTTTCCCAGGCCACAGCAGAGAGCTGGATCAGAAGTGGAGCAGCTGGGACTTGAACTGGTGCCCATATGGGATACCGGCACTGCAGGCCAGAGCTTTAAACCACTGCACCACAGCGCCGGCCCCCAGACAGTGGTTTAACATTGCGCCACAGTGCTGGCCCAGACCAGTTTTTAAGTGGATGATTTACAGTCTGCAAATGATGTTACAAGTGTCCAAATGGCCTTGACAGAAGAAAGGTTCATACAGCTTTTTTTTTTTTTTTGGCAGGCAGAGTGGACAGTGAGAGAGAGAAAGGTCTTCCCTTTGCCGTTGGTTCACCCTCCAATGGCTGCCGCGGCCGGCGCACTGTGGCCGGCGCACCGCGCTGATCCGATGGCAGGAGCCAGGTACTTCTCCTCGTCTCCCATGGGGTGCAGGGCCCAAGGACTTGGGCCATCCTCCACTGCACTCCCTGGCCACAGCATAGAACTGGCCTGGAAGAGGGGCAACCGGGACAGAATCCGGTGCCCCGACCGGGACTAGAACCCGGTGTGCCGGCGCCGCAGGTGGAGGATTAGCCTAGTGAGCTGCGGCGCTGGCCGTCATACAGCTTTGAAGTGTGAGAACCCTACTACAAAGTGGAGCCACATCAGGTAATTCACAGAATTGAAGGGAAAGTTGAAAAATGAGTAGGAAAGCAAGGGACCCTGGGTAGCAGAGACCCCAGACAAAGCCATGTCACAAAATAGTCTAATTTGAGCACCACATCTGGCATTTCTACCACTGTAATGTGACTCTGGGTGCCACCATAAAGAATATATCAATGATTACTTTGTGTCTCTTTTAGAAATGAAGTGGAGGCTGGCTCCGCGGCTCAATAGGCTAATCCTCTGCCTGCGGTGCCAGCACACCGGGTTCTAGTCCCAGTCAGGGGGCCGGATTCTGTCCCAGTTGCCCCTCTTCCAGGCCAGCTCTCTGCTGTGGCCCGGGAGTGCAGTGGAGGATGGCCCAAGTCCTTGGGCCCTGCACCCCATGGGAGACGAGGAGAAGCACCTGGCTCCTGGCTTCAGCAGCAGCCACTGGGAGGTGAACCAACGGAAAAGGAAGACCTTTCTTATATTTCTTTTTTTATTATTTTTAAATTTTATTTATTTATTTTTATTTTTTAGACAGGCAGAGGGACAGTGAAAGAGAGAGACAGAGAGAAAGGTCTTCCTTTGCTGCGGCTAGCGCACCGTGCTGATTCGATGGCAGGAGCCAGGTACTTCTCCTGGTCTCCCATGGGGTGCAGGGCCCAAGCACTTGGGCCATCCTCCACTGCACTCCCTGACCACAGCAGAGAGCTGGCCTGGAAGAGGGGCAACCGGGACAGAATCCGGTGCCCCGACTGGTATTAGAACCCGGTGTGCCGGCATGCAAGGCGGAGGATTAGCCTGTTGAGCCACGGTCCCGGCCAGGAAGACCTTTCACTCTGTCTCTCTCTCGCTGTCCACTCTGCCTGTCAAAAAAAAAAAAAAAAAAAGAAGAAGAAGGAAGGAAGAAATGAAGTGGAAGTATCTGTGTGGTTAATGTGCTTCATTGCATGTGCTGGTGTGGTAGCTGCCAGGAGTAGAGAGGAGTGTCTGGCCTGATTGGCCTCTGTCCCAGCGAGCCTGACATAATCAGAAGTTCCCTTCAAACTGGAAGATAATCTGGATGCTGGGCATCGGCAATACAAAGGGTAAACGTCTACCACCCAGCCGCGGCATGCAGATATGGCATTCTGCTGAGGACTTGTTGAGTGGGAAAGCCTGGCTGGGTTTTCCTGAGACCAGGATCTGCCCCATAGAATTCAGTGGGACTTCCAGGCAGTACACAAAATGCAGCAGTTTTCACAGGAGGACCTTTGGCTGTTTCTGGTTCATCACGGAGGTAAATGGCTGACAGAACCAGTTAGCTGTTAGGTTCATTCTGAGGAGGGAGCATGTAGAAAATAGACTCACAGGGAAAACCCTTTGTTTCCAGGCCCAGAGTGGTATCTCAAAATCCCAAGTTTGTATGATACTGGCAGTGTTTCACTGTAGCTTTATCTGATTAACCATATTAAACATTGCTTTTGGAAAGGGAAGTTATTTCACTTGCGTGTCTTTGCCCTTCTCCTAGATCTCTTGGCCTTCACACTAGGGACCATATAGTTTTTGTATCTTTAGTATCTTGTATTATGCCCAGCATAGAGTAGGCACTTTTAAAAATACTTGAATGTTTGACTTACTGGATTTTCTGAAGCTATCTTTCTCTGAAGCTGAATTGACTATTGTAAAATGGTGGGGAATTTGTAATCACATATGTTTTAAAATCTTACGATTTTTAAAAATTAAAGTAGTAATTCTAATAGCCCTTATTTTCCTGCTAGACTATGGTCTTTTTAACTGTTGAACTTTTTATCAAGTAAAGCCATTAAGCTTTTGACTACAATGTCAATTTAAGCACATTATCTCAAAAAATTAAGCTATTAAGTTAAAAAGGCTGTAAAAAAGTAATAAAAACTCAAAAGTAATAATTCTAAATCTGCCAGCAAAAGCAGGACCACAGTGACACGTGCTCTGCTCCTGTTGTTCCAGGTGTTCCGGGACCTGGGGGCTGAAGTACTCAGTGGAGCTACCAAAGGCTACAACATATGCCTTTTTGCCTATGGCCAAACAGGCTCTGGGAAGACATACACCATGCTGGGGACCCCAGTGAGTATGGTATTGTAACGAGCCCTCTTTCTAATGCCTCAGCAAGCCTAGATCTTGTGCTGTCCTCACCCCCGTGGGGTGGAATGTGATTTCCACAGAGTGAGTCTGCTTCATCAAGATGTAGTGAGCCCTCTTCTGTATTAAGAATGAGTTTTCAGCACTTCACTGAAATGTACACTTTGAATAATGAGTACTTTTTTATTAAAACCTGAAGGGCCTGAGGGTTTACCTCTCTGATGAAGCAGTCTTTGTCAGTGTTACTGAATGTCTCATAGTATTTCCAGGGTCATCACTTGAAATTTTTTTTAAGATGTATTTTTGTATTTGAAAGAGTTAGAGAGAGAGAGATCTTCCATCTGTTGATTCACTCCTGAAGTGGCTGCAAGATCCAGGAGCTTCGTCCAGGTATCCTACGTGAATGGTGGGGCCTAAACATTTAGGCTATCTTCTGCTTTTCCTAGGCCATTAGCAGGCAGCTGAATCAGAAGTGGAGCAGCCAGGATATGAACTGGCACCCATGTGAGATTGCAGCATTGCAGGTGGTGGCTTTACCTATATACTACAATGCCGCCCCCATTGTTTGAAAATTTTTAACACCTTGATTAGGGACAAGATTTAGCTTGAGCTTTAAATGCTGGCCTGGACTATGTGGAGTTGTTGTTGTGGTCGTGAAATCAGACATGACCCCCTAAAATTTATACAAAAATGTGGCCCCTTAGAGTTCCCCAGAATTGCTATCTGGGATGCCACATGTGCTATCGGAATTTGGGGTGCCATACGATTTCACCATATGCTTACTAATAAGTCCCCGATATTAGAAAGCCCAAGAGGGTTCTTGCCGAATATTTGGAGAAGAATTCTAAATACCTGCACAGACAATCGAGGCAGCATGGTACATTTAAAGCTTTATTTAGTGAGAAAGATGCATAGGAGAGTGAGAGCTTTATTAAGAGAAAGAGGTAAATTTTGGTTCATATCGAGCACCAGGAACCAGCCACATGGATGAGCATCTAGGCCAGGAAGCCTAGAGCACATGCCCGAAGGCCATGTGCCCTGGAGGCGCAGGGCTACAGGAAGCCTCCTCCTGGCAAGAGGCCAGGGAAGAGGAGGAGGCCTGGATACATCATGTCCTAGGCTTTTAACCCACTACCAAAGGGGTGTGGTTGGCACCCAGGTGTAGCCAGGTAGGGGGATGAGGTCACACAGGGGCGTGGTGAAGGTATCAGGGCGTGAAGTCACATAGGGGTGTGGCAAAGGCGTGTTCTTCCAGTTTCACAAATCTAATCAATTTTAGCCTGTATGCCTGCCTATTTCAGCTGAAGTTGGAAGCTCACAGGTTAGATCCATATATTAAAAGAAAGCAGGAGAAGCAGTTACTAGGCTATGAGCTGTAAAAATATTAGGGGCCTGGCACTGTGGAGTACTGTGCAAAGCTGCCACCTGCAGCACTGGCATCCCATATGGGTGCCCATTCCAGTCCTGGCTGCTCCACTTCTGATCCAGCTTCCTGTTAATGGCCTTGGAAAGCAGTGGAAGATGGCCCAAGTACTTGGGCCCCTGCACCCTCGAGGGAGATCTGGAAAAGGCTTCTGGCTTCGGATCAACCAGCTCCAGACATTGTGACCACTGGGGAAGTGAACCAGTGGATGGAAGATCTCTGCCTCTCCCACTCTTTCTGTAACTCTACCTTTCAAATAAATAAATACATCTTTAAGAAATTTATGATTTAATGCAAGCCTTCCTTTATCACAGAAAATTAGGAAGGCAGAGTTCCTTATGTATACTTTGTTGTAGGTTTAGAAGTATCATGGTGAGGTGAATTGGTGGAGTAGATGACCCATCTACTAACACCACACATGGACATTGTGTAGGACACTATTACTCCTGGAAGATTATCTGCTGCCTTGGGCCCAACTCCTTGTCTACTTTTTCTCTGTTCAATGTGATGTCACATATTTAAAATTAGTAAAAGAAATTTCCTACTCAAACAGGTAGAGCCTTTACTTGAATGCACATTAACAGTGGGTACATGATGGAGAAAGAAGCCAGTTTTATCTAAACGTATTTTGAACACCCGTGTATTCTAGTTCCCCCATGTGTAGAGTTAGGAGGTAGGAGGTCTAAAAGGGACCACATTAGTAAAATTGGTTTATCCAAGAAGGATGTAACCTTCATTGCATGAAAGCAGCTATGCAACTGAACATGAGCTTGAGGGTTTCCAGTTGATCCTTTCCTCTATTCCTTCTGGTGGTGATGACCTGCCTCTCCCATGAGTGTTTCTTAAGGGCACTGGCACACAGAATTTTTTATACCCCCAGAGGAAATGCCTGATGTGAAGGGGGTAGCACCAGGAGCCCACTGAGAGCATGGCTCTTTGGTTCCTGGGTGTTTAGTGAGAGACATCATCATCCTGCATAAGCAATAACATTTCCTGCTTTTTTTGTTCTCCAGGCCTCCCTTGGGCTGACACCACGGATATGTGAGGTACAGACTCTATTTTGTCTCTGTTCTTCCCCTCCAAGTAGGTCTCCTTTGTACCCTCCCTTCAGTAAAATCCCATCTCTCTGGTTTGTGTAGGGTCTTTTCATCAGGGAGGAAGACTATGCCTCATTGCCTTCTTCTTGTAGGATAAAAGTCAGGTAAGAACTATCAAGCTGTAGTACCTCAAGAATTTTGTTGCCACTCCTAATTCTAGCATGTTCCGCTGTCTTCTCTGCTTCTCGAATCACAAGAGGGGTGGAGAAAGATAAAGGGAAATATCTTGAATTCAGGGAAATGAGAAACATATAGGAAATTTAATTCCCTACCCTTGGCTTAATAAACAGGTCTCTTCTTTTGTGATCCAGCTCACCCTATCTGCCTACCTTATTTTTCCTTCACTTCTATTCCATTTCACACTAGCTTTGGGGATTTTTCTTTGAGCCCTGGGTGGTGCTACAGGGAAGTAGTTCTCAAACTATTTTTCAGACTAGCAGTGCTTGTTCCAAGATAGTTTTAACCAATCTTGAGTGAAATTGTTGGTGGAGGGTTACCAGTTTGCCTTTATTTCATGTTTGTTTAGAAAGGCAGAGTGATAAGGAGCTGTTGTTATGGTGTAGCGGGTCAAACCTCTGCCTGCAGTGCTGGCACTAGTTCAAGTCCTGGCTGATCAGCTTCTGAGTCAGCTCCCTGCTAATGTGCCTGGAAAAACAACAGAAGAGGGCCCTACTCCTTGGGCCTTGCACCCACATGGGAGACCAAGATAAAGCTGCTGGCTTTGGCCTGGCCCAGTCCTGGCTTTTGCAGCCATTTGGGGAGTGAACCAGCAGATAGAAGCATTCTCTGTCCAGCATGCCCCTACCCCCCATCTTTCTAGGTAACTCTGCCTTTCAAATAAATAAAATAAATCTTAAAAAAAAGGGGGTAGGTAGGAGGGCAGAGTGATAGAGAAAGGGAGAGAGAGAGAAAAAGAGAGAGAGGTATCGATCTTCCATCTGTGGTTCACTCCCCAAATGACTGCAATGGCCAGAGCTGGGCTGATCTGAAGCCAGCAGCTTCTTCTGGGTTTCTCACATAGATACAGGGGCCCAAAGGCTTGAACCATCTTCTGCTGCTTTCCCAGGGAGCTAGATCAGAAGCGGAACAACTGGGACTTGAACCAGCAACCCCCATTGGATGCCAGCATTTCAGGTGGCAGCTTTACCTACTGTGCCACCACGTCAGCCCTCATTCCAGGTTTTAATAATTACACCTGTTTCTCTTTATAAGGACTGATATGACAGTAGGTATCTACTAGATACTGTACGCCTTATACAGGATCCCGGTGTATGAAACGGATCACATTAGATTTGGTCTACTTGAAGCTGAGTTATCAGCTGTAACCCTTTGCACTTAGCTTCCCTCAGTGCTCAGCAGTGGCCCTTGAGTGCCTTCACAGAACAATAGAGCAGCTTAAGGATCACATTTGGAAGTCACTCCAGAGACAAGCTTTGTAGACTATGATACGGAGGCCTGATGCAGGTAAAGTCTGATAACAGCATGTGCTAAAATGCATGCTGAGATTGCCCCTTAATGGCTAAACTTGAATCAGCACCAACATTTTAAACCTGAAACTGAGAAGTAATGGCAGCCAGTGCTCAAAATTCTATTGTACACGTGCAGAAAGAGGCTCGAGTGGTCCTCTGAAGCCAGAGATCCAAGTCTTAGAGTGTCAGAGGTAGAACTGGAACAGGGATTAGGACCTTCGGGTTCTTGGCTTAGTGTTTTTTCTACTTTCCTCAAAATCTGATTATATTGCCCTTTCTATACTTGTCTCTAGTTTTCTGGAAATCTATAATGAACGGGTACGGGATCTGTTGAAACAGTCTGATCAAAGAAAGTCGTATACCCTGCGGATCCGAGAGCACCCGGAGATGGGGCCATACGTACAAGGTGAGCTCTGGTGGTCCTAGAAATCTGAGACCAAAGTCAAGCCTAGGGAGCCCTCAGTGTTCACCAGTTCACCCAACATATGGGCAACGAATACTTACCGTATGGAAGCTGTAGTACTAGACACTGAACATGTGCTAATAACAAGAGAAGACATAAGGCTGCCTTCATAGGCCAGCTTGGAATGTAGTGGAAACGAGTCAGAAAAGAAGACATTTAATTACAAGTTGTGATACAGGCTGATAAAAAGTGCTGGAAAGGCTGTTGGGAGGTGTAGGTGACTGAACCGCAAGGGCTGGTTGGGAGAAGCCCCTCTGAGGAGATAACATGTAAACCGAGACCTGAAGGCACCGCAGGAACCAGTCATGTGAGGAGAGGGGTATTTCACGTAGAGAAGTGGCGAGAGCAAGAACCTTGAGAGGAAGCCTTGATGCCTGCCTGCTTAGTGAGTGAAGGACAAGTGGCCTGGAATAAGGTGGGGTCGGTAGGTGCCAAGCCTGGCAGGGCCCTTGATTGGTTCCCAGATAAATCAATCTCTTTTCCAGGGTACTTTCTCTTCCATTGATGCTGATAGAGGGGAGGGTGAGAGAGACAGGGAGATGTCAGATGTGGTACAAAGTCAGATTTGCTTCCTCATGAAGCATTGACAGTTTTTAGTAGCATCCATCTTATTTCATTAGGCTGGGTCCTGCTACTAATCAGGGAAAGGTGGGTTCCTTTGTGAAGGAAGTTCTTATCGTTTCAGACTGGTTATATGACATAATATAAATATTGTTTTGTTCTCACAGCAGTATCCTAACTTAAATCCTGACAAGGAAAGGGACATCTCTTCTGATTGGGCCATGGCAAAGGGATGACCCGATATTTGTACCAGCTGCTGATTCTGCTACCTGTGTTTTTCTCAAAATATTCATTTGTAAATATCGGCCTGTAAGGACAGAAATACCATTTGCTACATTTAGAGCCACTTTGAGTTTCCTCAGTAAAATTCTATGGATGTACTTTGCTATGTAGAGTGCATACTTTCAAGGCAGACCACAAGATTATTCAGTAATGTCCAGCCTCTTATCTTAAATTGTCTTTTCACCAGAAGTGATTTCAGACATAGTCCAAATGTCCTCATTGTGTAGAAGATGAGATGAGGTCTTGGAAAAGTTAAGGGACATTCCCATTGTCACATGGTTAGTTGGCTTAGAGTTGGAACTTGGAACTTTGCCTGCAACTGGAAGAGAGGAATGGGACAGAATCCTGTACATTGAGCATCTGATAAACGTTAGGGTTGTAGATTCTTTATCAGTATAGTACCTGTAACCCAGAGAAAATAAGAACTCACAGTCATACAACTTGGGTCGTATATCCAAAGTTGGCAACTGGATCAGGATTAAAATTGCAGGGCTCATGATGGAAGGCTTAGGACTCTTTGGAATATCTTTAAGAAGTAAGGAGGAAGAATGTTGTGTAGAATATAAACTCTAAGCCAGCATAAAGTATCTTAGGTGCTTTGGACTTTGTCAAAGCATTACAAATATGGTAGGCATTGCTTCTATTTCTTACTGAAGGAGCTATGACCAAATAGTGTAGCCAAGAACCTAAATAGTCACAAGGAACTGTACTATCCCTGTTATTGCTGTCTGATGACATTTTATCAAACTTCATTTCCTAAAATATTGTCTATGTTTATACATCTGTCTTGTCTATTTACCTTACCTTTCTTTGGACTCATGTATTCTGTGACTATAACTCCAAAACAGAAAGTGATCTCTGCTTTGAAACATTCTATAGGAATTTATTGAGTACCTATCAGATACCTATTTGATAGTATTCAAAAACATGGGTAGAAAAATTAAATTAAAAAAATTTATTTTAGTGCAAAACATCTTTGAAATCCATGTATAGCTTTTTCATTTTGTGCATTTCCCACAAGCTTTTTGAAGTACTCTTGTGCTATTCAGGATATCCTGGGAAATAAGAGAGGTTTTCAGAATGTTCATGGAAAATGCGTTTTTTTAAGAAAACTGTACATATACTTCAAAAAAATTTTTTTAAAGATTTATTTGAGTTACACAGAGAAGAGAGGCAGAGAGAGAGAGAGAGAGAGAGAGATATCCTCCATCCGCTGGTTCACTCCCCAACTGGCCACAATGGCCAGAGCTGTGCCAATCTGAAGCCAGGAGCTTCCTCAGGGCTTCCCATGTTGGTGCAGGGGCCCAAGGACCTGGGCCATCTGGTGCTGCTTTTCCGGGCCAAAGCAGAGAGCTGGATTGGAAGAGGAGCAGCTGGGACTAGAATTGGTGCCAATATGGGATGCCGACACTGCATGTGGCCCCTCGAAAATTTTTTAAAGATTTTATTTATTTGAGAGGCAGAGATACAGAGAGAGGGAGAAATGAGACAGGACTTCAATCCTCTGGTTCACTCCCTAATTGGCCACAACAGCTGAAGGTGGGGTGATCCAGAGCCAGGAGCTTCTTCTGGGTCTCCCACGTGGATGCAGGGGCCCAAGCACTTGGGCCATCTTCCCCTGCTTTCCCAGCCATATCAGAGAGCTGGATTGGAAGAGAAGCAGCTGGGACTAGAATTGGTGCCAATATGGGATGCTGACGCTGCAGGTGCCGGCTTTATGGGCTGTGCCACAACGCCAGCCCCTCAAAGTTTTTTTGTACCAAAACACACTAAACTTGTTATGCCATGTCTGAACAGGATCTAGTTTGAAGCTTTAAGTAAGGTAGAACATCAGTCTGGAAAGAACCCCTGTCAAGAAATGGACTCTACTAAAACTGAAGAACAAACCTCAAATTGATGGTAAAGCCTGGATGGAAAAATGATGAAGTCAAGATGCTTTTCACAAAGTTCACGGAGACTGTGCACCAAAGAAATCAGGAGTATAGGGGCCAGTGTTGTGGCACAGCTGGGTGTGCCAACATCTCATATGAGCACTGGTTCAAGTTCTGATTGCTCCTCTTCTGATCTAGCTCCCTGTTCATGCATCTGGAAAAGCAGCAGAAGATGGCCCAAGTACTTGGGCCCTTGCCAACACATGGAAGACCCTGATGGAGTTCCAGGCTCCTGGTTTGGGACTGGCCCAGTCCTGTCCATTGAGGCCATCCAGGGAGTTAGCCAGTGAGTAGGAGATCTCTTTCTCTCTCTGTTTCTCTCCCCCTCTCTCTGTCATTCTTCCTTACAAAAAATCTTAAGAAATCCTGAAGAAGGGATGAGAATATTAAAGATAAAGTAGTAGAAGACAATTTGCATGAATTTTCAAGGAAAAAAGTTAATCTTGTTTGTGCTATAATTGAAGAGTACTGATGATTAGTAGCAGAAAAATAGCCTACACCATTGACATCACAATTGGTTCAACTTACACAATTTTTAGTGAACTTTCCACTTGATAGGTGCCAAAACTTTGGTGCCCAGATCAGCTGCAGAAAGGAGCTGAGCCATCAGTGGATCAAGGTTCTGAATTCTTTGAAGAATTTTAACAGGAGGTTTACCAGTGGAATCCTGAAAACAAAGCACAATCAAAATAATGTCTCTCAAGAGGTAGAATTAGGGACCAGTGTTGTGGCACGGCAGGTTAAGATGCTGCCTACAACGCTGGCTTCCCATATGAGCGACCATTCGTCTCGGCCCTCCACTCCCAATCCAGCTTTCTGCTAATGTGCCTGGGAAGGTACTGTAAGATGGCTCAAGTGCTTGGGCCCCTGCCACTCATGTGGGAGACCTGGATGGAATTCCTGGTGTCGGCCTTGCCCAGACACAGCTGTTGCAGCCATTTGAGGAGTGAACCAGTAGATGGAAGACTGATGGATCTTCCTCACCCCCTTCCCTTTCGCTCCCCTCGCTTCCCCTTCTCCCTTTCCTTCCCCCCTCTCTCTGTAACACTGCCTTTCAAATAAATTTAAAAATCTTTTTAAAAAAGATAGAATTGGTCCAAATGAAAGCAGACTGGTCAAGAGCAAAGGTCACACAGCAGGTTTTTAGGATGCTGACGGCATTTTGCCTGTTGACTTTCTGGAGGGCCAAAGAATGATGACAGCTGCTTAAATAGGAGAGTGTTTTGAGAAAGTTAGCCAAAGTTTTAGAGAAAAAATGCCTAGGAAAGCTTTATCAGAGATTGTGTCTACACCACAATTCTCACTTCTGTCATCAAACAAGGGAAGACAGATATTTGGCAAAATGTCCCACTGGAAGGGGATAGCACTGTCTAAATCTCAGGTAATTAGAGAGGCAAAAGAAAGAAAAGAGTAACAGATTGAATAATTACATTGAAAGTTTGATGAGGCTCTGACTTTTATGACCACAGGTGTGGTCACCCTCCTTCTGCATGGACACTGTATTCACCCTGCTCTGACTCTGCCAGACCGGGCAAAGCTGTGTGGATGCCCTTCTCATTCCTCTGGGGCACAGACCCCCTCACTGGGTCACCACAGGCCTTACCCTGACGTGGTTGCCTACCTTGGTGTGCTCTGCCCAATGACTTTAGGGCTAAATTGTTCAGGAAAGGAAAGGAAGCTAAGAATTTTTAATGTGAAAAACTACTGAATTTTTATAAGAGTTTTCCTTCATATTTTTTTGTTCTTTCTGTTATTAATGTGGTGAGTTACACTGGTTTTTAGATGTTACTTTGCATTGCTAGAATAGACTCAAACTAGTTGTGATGTATTGTTTATATATTGCTGGATTTGGGTTTCTAATATTTTATTTCAGGTTATGGCACCTATGGGGGAACTTCAAAAAGTTTGTAGAGTTAAAGTTTATTTTGGTGCAGAAAATTTGAAATCCATGCATATATGCGTTCAACAGTGAAATTTGCTTTTAATGCTCATCTTCATTTTCATAGTCGTCTGTCTTCCTCCGATTCCCTTCCTTTTTTCTACCTCCTCTGTTTCTCTGTCAGGCTTAGGTGTAAAAGCTGTGTGTTTCCTTAAATGAGCTGAGGGGTGAATCTCTTTTTTCTGAAACATTTTTAAATTTATTTGAGGCCGGCGCCGCGGCTCAATAGGCTAATCCTCCACCTGCGGCACCGGCACACCAGGTTCTAGTCCCGGTCGGGGCGCCGGATTCTGTCCCGGTTGCCCCTCTTCCAGGCCAGCTCTCTGCTATGGCCCGGGAGTGCAGTGGAGGATGGCCCAAGTGCTTGGGCCCTGCACCCGCATGGGAGACCAGGAGAAGCACCTGGCTCCTGGATCTGGATCAGCGCAGTGCACCGGCCACAGCACGCCAGCCGCTGCGGCCATTGCAGGGTGAACCAACGGCAAAGGAAGACCTTTCTCTCTGTCTCTCTCTTTAACTGTCCACTCTGCCTGTCAAAAAAAAAAAATATATATATATATATATATATTTGAAAGGCAGAGTTACAGAGAGAGATCTCCCATCTGCTGGTTCTCTCCCCAAATAGCTGCAACAGCCAGGGCTGTGCCAGGCGGAAGCCAGGAGCCCAGAGAGCTTCTTGCAGGTCTCCCACATGGGTTCCGGAGCTCAAGCACTTGGGCCATCTTCTGGTGCTTCCCCAGGTGTATTAGCAGGGAGCTGGATTGGAAGTAGAACAGCTGGGTTTGGAACTAGCACCCATGTGGGATGCTGGCATCACAGGCAGAGGTTTAACTTGCTAGGTCATAATGCTGGCCCTGAAAGGGTGTTTTTTTTTTGTTTGTTTAATAAGGTCAGGATTTTTTTCTTTTTTCATCTGTCTCTAAAGATTTATCTATCTATTTAGAAGGCAGAATGAGGGAGGGAGAGAGAAAGAGAAATACAAAGATAGATTAATAGATACTGCTCTTCTGTCCACTGATCTACTCCCCAAATCCCTGCAACAGCCAAGGCTGGGCTGGGCTAGGCCGAGGCCGGGAGCTGGGAGCTCAGCCCTGGTCTGCCGCATGGGAAGCAGGTTCCCAGTTATTTTGCAGCCATCAGTGCGACTTTGCAGTGTCTGCATTAGCGTGAAATTGGAGTCAGGATCTGGAGAAGATGAGCATGGGACCTGAACGTGCTCCTGACTCTGCTCCGGATTCGAGCTTCCTGCTAATGGCCTGGGAGGCAGCAGATGATGCCTCAAGAACTTGGATCCCTGCCACCAACCTGAGACTTGGGTTGAATTCCCAGCTCCTGGCTTGGCCTGGAGCAGCCCTGGCTGTTGAAGGCATTTGAGGCGTGAACTAGCAGATGAGAGTTCTCTTTCTGTCTCGATCTGCTTTTCAAATAAACAAAAGAAATAAATTTTTGAAGATTGATTTAGTTATTTGAAAGGCAGAATTACACACAGAGAGAGGGAGAAACAGTCTTCCATCCACTGGTTCACTCCCCAAATGGCCGCAGAGGTTGGAGCTGGGTTAATCCAGAGCTAGGAGCTTCTTCCAGGTCTCCCACGTGAGTGCAGGGGCCCAAACACTTAGGCCATCTTCCAGTGCTTTCTCAGGCACATTAGCAGGGAGCTTGACTGAAGTGGAGGAGCCGAGACTTGAACTGATGCCCATAGGAGATGCTGGTACTGTAGACAGCAGCTTTACCCACTATACTACAGCACCAGCCTTGAATAAATTTTTTTAATTAAAATGTATATAGCAATTTCTAGCCTGGTATACTAGTCAAATTTTATACCTTTTCCATATGTGCTTTAAAATAATATGTATAATATATATTATACAATCGTTTACACAGAATTTATATATTTCCATTTATCATATTTGCTACATGTGTTCAAATCTTCTGTAACACTGTTGCTTTTTCTGCTTGATTTACCAAATACTAAGAAAGAGGAGTTAAATTTCCTGCTGTGGCTAGGAGTGTCCTTTTCTCCTTTTAATTCTGTAAAGTTTTATTTTATGTGTTTTGAGGATTTATTATTACATATACATGGAATTACAATTCTTTTTTTCCCCTAAAGATTTATTTATGGGAGACAGAGTTATGGGGGTGGGGACGGAGGGCAGAGAGAGAGGTCTTCCATCCTCTAGTTCAATCCCCAAATAGCTGCAACGGCTAGAACTGGGCCGATATGAAGCCAGAATCCAGTAGCTTCTTCTGGGTCTCCCACATTGGTTCAGGGGCCCAAGGACTTGGGCCATCCTTAGCTGCTTTCCCAGGCACATTAGCAGGGAGCTGGATCAGAAGTGGAGCAGGTGGGACTCTAACTGGTGCCCATATTGGATGCCATTGCCACAAGTGGAGGCTTAACCTATTGTGCCACAGCCCCACCCCATGGAATTAGAATTCTTAAGTCTTCCTCATGAGTTGGCAACTTTTATCATTGTGAAGGAGTCGTCTTCAAAAAGTTTGTGGAAAATAGAATTAAAAGATCACTTTTTGGGGGTCTTCAAAATTTCATGTAAAATGCATATTATGTCAAAACTATGCATAGATTTCAAAACTTTTTTACATCCAAATAAACATCTTTTAAATTGTGTTTCCTCCAATTATTCGAGTACCCTCAGGTCTATTAATGTTTTTGTCTTAAAGTGTCCTTTGTCAGACATTTCTATAAACTAGTCTAGTTTTCTTTTGGTTAGTGCTTACATTTGTATCTTTTTTGCCTACTTTAACTTTCAATCTTTATAATATGTTTCAGATGTATTTCTTTTCTTTAAGGATACTGACTTCACTTTTATAAGGCAATTATACTTCATCTTCCAAGATGTATTTTTGGAAAAGTACTTACTTGCCTTTTACTGTGTTTTATCTAATGTTACTGTTTTAGTCTTTTGATTTGAGTTGTGGTCTATTATATTTAAAATGGTTATTAGTTTTATTTGGGCTTGAATCTGTTACCTTGTTTTTTTTTTTTTAAATAAACATCTTTTGATTTTATTTTCCAGAATTTTTTTTTGAAAGGCAGAGTTAGTTATAGAGCAAGAGAGATCATCTGTCCTCTGTTTCATTTCCCAGATGGCTGCAGTCACTGGGGCTGGGTCAGGCCAAAGCCAGGAGCTTCATCCAGGTCTCCCGTGTGGGTTGCAGGGACTGAAGGACCTGGGCCATCTTCTGCTTTTCCAGGTGCATTAGCAGGGAGCTGGATCAGAAGTGGAGCAGCTGGAATGCAAACCAGCACTCATGTGGGTTGCTGGCATCTCTGCTTAACCTGCTGTACCACTATGCCAGCTCCTACCTTTTTTTTTTTTTTTAATTTGAAGGTCAGAGTTACACAGAAAGAAAGAGAGGCAGAGAAAAAGAGAGGTCTTCCATCCGCTGGTTCACTCCCCAGATGGCCGCAATGGCCAGAGCTGTGCTGATCCAAAGCCAGGAGCTTCCTCTGGGTCTCCCATGCAGGTGCAGGGGCCCAAGGACTTGGGCTATCTTCTACTGCTTTCCCAGGCCATTGAAGAAAGCTGGATAGGAAGTGGAGCAGCTGGGACTTGAACTGGCGCCCATATGGGATGCCGGCACTGCAGGCAACAGCTTAACCCACTATGGCACAGCCCTGGCCCCAACCAGCTCCGACCTTGTATTTTCTCTTTACACTTTTGTGTTCCTTTTCTTTGTCTTTTGAGTTGATTATTTTAAAAAATATTTCATATTTGTTTATTATTTACACGATCTTATTATTTTGCTGGTTACCCTAGAGATTACAATATGAATTATTGAATTATCAAAGTTTTGGGGCTGGCACTGTAGTACAATGGATAAAGCCACCACCTGTGGCAGTGGTATCCCATATGGACACTGGTTCAAGTCCCAGCTGTGCCCCTTCCAATCCAGCTCCTTTCTATGTGCCTGGGAAAGCAGTAGAAAGTGGCCCAAAAGCTTGGGCCTTGCATCCACATGGGAGACCTGGAAGAGGCTCCTGGCTTCTGAATGGCCCAGCTCTGGCTGTTGCCGTTTGGGGGGAGCAAATCAGTGGATGGAAGATCTCTCTCTTTCTCTCTCTCTCTCTCTCTCTCTCTTTCTCTCTTTCTCTCTTTCTCTCTCTCTGCCTTTCAAATAAGTAAATAAATATTTTAAAAAGTCTATTAATTGGTATTTTACTTCACACCCAGTGATAGAACCCTGGAATATTTGAATACCATTGATCTTTTCTTGACTAATACACCTTTTTGTTTTAATATGTATTTATTTGAAAGAGAAAAACAGACATACAGAAGATGGAGGCCTTTGGGGGAGAACTCTCTAACAGCCAGAGCTGGGCTAGGCTGAAGTCAGGAGCTGGGCACTCAGTCTAGGGTGGGTAGCAAGGACCCAACTACCTGAAACATTAATCAGCTGCCCCCAGGGGTACATATTAACTGGAAGCTGGAATCGGGAGCAGAGCCGAGACTCAAACCCAGGCATTCTGATCTGGGACGCGGGCATCCCAAGCAGTGAGTTAACTGCTGTGCCAAACAACCATTCAAATGTACCGTTATTATTACTCTTAATTTATTTTTATTTTTCATTCCTTTTGAAAGGCAGAGAGACAGATACAGAGAGGTCCTCCACCCACTGTTTCATTCACTGACTGCCTGCAACAGCCAGGGCTGGGCCAGGGTGGAGCCAGGAATCCAGGACTGCATCCTGGTCTCCCACAGCTGCTCTGCTGGGACTCACAGCAGGCTCCCAGATCAGGATGTGAACATCTGAAGTGGCGACTTTTATGCCACATGCCCATTCCTTAATTTTTTTTCCACTTTCTGCCTTTTATTTGAGATTTCCAGAATGATCTTTAGTATTTCTTTAAATGTAGATCTTCTATTGACGATACTGTTGGCTTTTGATTGATAGAAAATATCTTTCTTCTTGACTCTTGAAGAAGTTCACTGGTGATAGAATTTTAAATTGGTGGCTGGTGATGTGGCTCACTAGGCTAATCCTCCACCTGCGGCGCCGGCCCACCAGGTTCTAGTCCCAGTCGGGGCGCCGGATTCTGTCCCGGTTGCCCCTCTTCCAGGCCAGCTCTCTGCTGTGGCCAGGGAGTGCAGTGGAGGATGACCCAAGTGCTTGGGCCCTGCACCCACATGGGAGACCAGGAGAAGCCAGGTGGCTCCTGGCTTCGGATCGGCGCAGCATGCCAGCCGTAGCAGCTATTTGGGGAGTGAACCAACGGAAGGAAGACCTTTCTCTCTCCCTCCCCCCCCCCCCAACTCTGCCTGTAAAAAAATAAAAAATAAATAAAAAAAAAAAGAAAGAACAAAAGCACTGGGGCTGGCCTTGTGGTGTAGTCTGTGTGGGTGCCAGTTCAAGTCCCAACTGCTCCACAAAAAAAAAAAAAAAAAAAGAAAGAAAAATGAATTTTAAATTGGTGATTATTTTCTTTCAGCAGTTAGGAAGTATCTTATTGTGTTCTGCTTTCCATTGTTTCTGGTGAGAAGTAATTTCTCAATCTAATTATGGTAGGGTTTTTCATTTTGTCTTTGATTTTCAGAAGTTTATCATGACTAGGGGTAGATTTAGATTTTTCCACATCTTGCTGAACTTCCTGAATCTGTGATTTCATATATTTTTATCAGCTTTGGAATGTTATTAGCTGTTATCTATTCTTTTTTTTTTTTATGTTTTATTTATTTGACAGATAGAGTTAGTGAGTGAAAGAGACAGAGAGAAAGGTCTTCCTTCCGTTGGTTAACTCCCCAAATGGCTGCTACGGCTGGCATGCTGCGCCGATCCGAAGCCAGGAGCCAGGTGCTTTCTCCTGGTCTCCTACGTGGGTGCAGGGCCCAAGTACTTGGGCCATCCTCCACTGCCCTCCTGGGCCACAGCAGAGAGCTGGACTAGAAGAGGAGCAACCAGGACTAGAACCTGGCGCCCATATAGGATGCCAGCACCACAGGTGGAGGATTAACCAAGTGAGCCACGGCGTCGGCCCCATTATCTATTCTAATACTGGTTTTACTGTGTTCTCACTCCTCTCTTTGGAAATCTCATTCCAGATGGTTAGACTTGTTCCCTATATATGCTGTGACTCAATCTATTCTATATTTCTTGTTCCTCTGTACTAAATTTGGATATGTTTCTAACCTTTCTGTTCACTGTTCTTTCTTCAGCTGTGTTTAACTTGCTGTAGTTGTGTATTGAGTTCTTATTTTTATTTGTAGTATTTTTGGTTTCCTGAACCTCCATTTGATTCTTTCATTGTAGTTTCCACTTTTATTTGGAATTTTACAATTTTGTCTTTTAGCTCCTTGAAAATAGTAAGCAGAATTATTTTAACTTCTGGTAACTCAAACATCAGAGTTTTCCTTGAGTATCTTCTTGAATATTTTTGCTGACTTCGTTTGTGTTGCCAGTTCTACTTGAGTGTGTATTGTGTTAAAAGTTTGTGCTGGGCAGTGTAGCCAAGGTGGTTGAACAGAAAGAGGAGTCACCAAGGCTTTGGTAGGAAACAGTACTTATTTTTACGATGGCATGAGGCTTGGTTGTATTAATATCCAGAAGATCCAGGCCTGAACAAAAAGGGGAATTTCCTTACAGAACTTTTAGCCCCTTTGTCTCCTTTATATGGCTACATACATTTCAGTTGGATGTTCTAATGCTATGTGGCGTGGCGACTTACAGGGATTGCTGTAAGTTTGCACATGTGTACACAGTTCTGATAATGTTAACTGATACAGGTCTAATATTCCTCCCACCGGCCCCCATAGAGTAAGCTGTACATTGGCTGGTGACAACGCCTAACACCACAGCCCCGTGCTGACAGGCAGGGGCTGGAATCACGAGCAAGTCTGCCACGTTCCTTTCCCAGCATAAGTCCTTCTTTCTGTGTTTCAGGAAGGGCCCGGGCACAGCAGTATTGGGGAAATTGCTTACAGAAACAATTTGAGAGTCTAGGGCAATGATGTTTTTCTCTACAGAGACTAATGTTTATTTGTACCAGGTCTCTGTACATATTAGTGGTCCAGAGTCACTTGGTACAGCTTAAGGATTGACAGTGTTCAAAGCTGAGTTGCAGTCCCTTCAAAGGCTTGTTTAATTCAAACACAACCTACTGCATTGTAGCCCTCTGAGTTTCCACCCAAAAGAAGTAGGGTTCCGAAGCGTTCATTCGGGGTGAGCTCTGGACTGCAAGCCTTGACCTCACGTCCTTGGAAGTATGTTAAGAAAACTGCTGCCAGCAGCTGCTTCTCAGAATGTGGTGAATACCCGCGGGATGTAAACGTCCCCAGTCGCTGGCCTTGTCTGTCTGGGCCTCCATCTTGCCTCCTGTGGCCGGGACATTTTCGCTATGCGGTTATGTCTGTGCTGTCAAGCAGGTGCTTTGCTTGTTCGTTCCAGTGTTTTTTCTCTTTAAGTAGTATTTAAGCAAAGGGTTCATTTGTATTACCTCATTTGTCAATATCAAAAGTAAAAAGTCTCCATCCTTGGTTAAATTTGTAAAACTCTTTCTTTATGGAGAAATTTGAAATATCACAAATAGACCAGTCTAATGAATCTCTAAATGCCTATCATCTAGCCACAGTAACCATTAAGTCTTGGCCAGTCCTGGTCTACATTCTTTTTTTTTAATCCAACTTAATATTTTTTGTAAATATGATATTTTTTAAAGATTTATTTATTTATTTGAAAGTCAGAGTTACACAGAGGAGAGGCAGGGAGAGAGAGAGAGAGAGAGAGAGAGAGAGAGAGAGAGAGAGAAAGAGAAAGAGAGAGAGGTCATCCATCCTCTGGTTCACTCCCCAGATGGCCTCAATGGCCAGAGCTGTGCCGATCCGAAGCCAGGAGCCTCTTCCTGGTCTCCCACGTGCGTGCAGGGGCCCAAGGACTTGGGCCATCTTCTACAGCTTTCCCAGGCCATAGCAGAGAGCTGGATAGGAAGTGGAGCAGCTGGGACTTGAACCACTGCCCACATGGAATGCTGGCACTGCAGGCATCAGCCTTACCCACTACGCCATAGCACTGGCCCCTCCAACTTAATATTTTATATATTGAGGGATAACATTTTTAATTTATATTATAGTCAAAACTTAATGGCTCCAGTAAATAAAGAGTTCAAATAAAAAGTAAAAAGACTGTTCTTATCCACCTTGCATCATCCTATATTATTTTCAGGTAAATTCCAGATGTCTTATCAACTCATTTACAGATACTTTAGTATGTACCCTTAAAAAAAAAAAAAAAAAGATGAGGAAAGCTTTCTTAAAAACACCAGGGGAAGGGGGCAGCGCTGTGGTGCAGTAGGTTAATCCTCTGCCTGCAGAGGCAGCATCCCATATAGGTGCTGGTTCTAGTCCCAGCTGTTCCTCTTCTAATCCAGCTCTCTGCAATGACCTGGGAAAGCAGTAGAAGATGGCCCAAGCACTTGGGCCCCTGCACCCATGTGGGAGACCTGGAAAGAAGCTCCTGGCTTCTGATTGGTGTAGCTCTGGCTGTTGCAGCCATTGGGGGATTGAACCAGCAGATGGAAGACCTTTTTCACTGTCTGTAACTCTACCTCTCATAGCATAGTTTTTAAATTCACATTGCGTATTAGAGTACCTGAGTTCAAGTCCCAGCTCCTGCTCATGATTCTAGCTTCCTATTACTGCAAGTGCTGGGAGACAGTGGTGATGCCCAGGTAACTAGGTTGTTGCCACCTAGGTGGAAGGCGTGGATTGAGTTCCTAGCTTCAGCTTTGGCCCAGCTGTCATGGGCATTTCAAGAGTGAAACAATGGATGAGCGCTCTCTCTATCTGTCAAAAACAAAACAAAAAGCAACCAACCAAACAAAAACCATGGAGGTACATGAGAGACCCGGAAGAAGGTCCTGGCTCCTGGCTCCTGGTTTTGGCCTGTCTTGGCTCTGGCTGTTGCAGCCATCTGGGGAGTGAACCAGTGAATAGAAGATCTCTGTCTCTCCTTCTATCTCTGTAACTCTTTCAAATAAATAAATCTTTTTTTTAAATGTGGAGGTTTTATAATATCTAAGTAATAACAGTAATTGCTTAATATAAAAAAACCCAACATTCTAATTTCTTTGTTTTTTGGTGTAATTATATCTAGCAGTAGGCCAAGAAATTACTTTGTTCCTGGATCTCTAATGCAGAGATTATCCAGCTGAGAAAGCCCTTTGGGACTTGGATGAAAGCTAGCTGTAAAGGTTGACTTCTGTGGCGTTAGGGTCTTCCTCTTCCACTATGCAAGGCCTGGCTGTTCTGTGATGGATAAATTCATGTCTCACTTCTAACACGTGGCCTCCTCTGACCACTCCTTTGATCTCCTCGACATTTATTCTCTCCCACCCTATGGCACTTGGCTTCTTTGTCTTGTATGTTATAGCCACTCACGAGTGTAAACTGTGGCAGGGAAGGGGTATGTGTACTGTATATTTTTGCCTGCCAAGGTGAGTCTGCCACCCTGTGGGGAAAATAGCACCTGCCTCTCTTAGGAATTCTATGGGGGCCAGATGAAGTAATATTTGAGAACACTGTAAGAGATGTTGTTGTTAGCACAGATGTGGATTCTGGACTGTCTCTGTGAGGGCAGAGATATGTTCCTAGAGTCATCACAATGCTCGACAGTAGGCTTCCAATAAGTATTTGTGGTTTTATTGTCAGAATGAATTTAGCCAAGCTCCCTCATTTTTGTCTAACAAATGGTATGAAATAGGAATGATAAAGACCTGAAGGAAAAGGCTAAACTTTACAAAAAAATTTAATTTCTTCCTCCTGCCTCACAAATCTGATAGGCTTATCTCAACATCTGGTTACCAGCTATAAGCAAGTAATCCAGCTCTTGGAGGAGGGAATAGCAAACAGGTAACAGGTTTATGTTTTCCTGCCATTGTTTGAGCCTCATTGTCCTGTCTGTGTTTTGTTCCCCTTTGGACGCTTGAAATTGTCTCTGTCTGCAGGTTCTTACATCTACCACTAGGCGGCCCTTCTCAGAACAGTTTTGGACCCAGGGTAGGGGGCAGGTTCTAGGGCGGGTGCTTTTCTCTAATAATGAAGTGCCCTTTGTTCTGGACATAATATTACCTGGATAAGCCCAGAAAATTACTCTATACTTGTACTTTTTCTTAAGTACAGTTTCTGCTATCATAATTTAAAAATTCTACTCAGGCTTCACAGATGTAAGGGCAAAATACACCCTGAACTGTGTCAGAAAACCATTTTCCTTCTAGTTATGCATATTTGTAAGGTCACTCCCCAGAATACTGTTTTGAACCTGCAGTGAATAACTAAGTACTGTAAACACTCGTAAATGCCACTGTAAATTGTGGTACTGTTCCATATTTTTAGTTACTCTGAAATATTCAGAATGTTATTAATAAATCCCTGGGGGTAGTGAAAGCCTTTTCTATTTCTGGAAGAAAAAAAGTGTTTGGAGCCCTCTGTGTTCCCTGTTAATAGCAGGCCCAAATTAACTGAATGTAAAGGAAAACATTTAAATGTAACATTTATTCCTGGAGTCTCATCATTATCTCCTGGATACGCTTGTTTCTGGTCTTCAGGATACCCTGAGCGCTCTCATCTTTAGATGTGAAGCTTTACCTTTTCCTTTTTTATCCTCAAATCGTGAGACTAGCCTTTGGATTTTGACCCTGTTCTTGATTCTCCAGCTCCAGTGAGAACAGAAGTCAGTGAGACAGTCTTAAATGGAATGATGATTGACTCAGATTTAGATAATGGGAAGATTCTTCTGACTTTTACAAGTGAACGCTGGAATGGATTTCAAGGGAAACTGAGAATTCCCTGTGGCTTAAACATGACATTGATAAGATTGAAGATTCCATTTTAGAGGCCTTTCTGACACTTCAAGATCAATGTTCTGTGTTTAATCGCAATTTACCCTTTCTTTGAGAATGTTGCTTCTACAAGCTCTCTACCTTCACTTGTCTTATTTCAGTGGGTCTGTCTTGGGATATTCTCCAGGTTGATTAAAACTATGGTATTTCCCCTTTTCACTGTGTGTTTTTGTTTCTGTTGCTCTTAACAAACTGTTTTTTTGGGTCTTAGTGTGAGACTGTACTTCCTTGTATTTATTCTCAGATATCAGCACCTAGAGTGCTGCTTCTGCTGCCTTTGGACCTTTTTCTTAACTGTGCTGGATTACATATGGATATTTTCTGATTCTCATCTGTGAGCTTCATTACTAACATTTATTGTGTTCCCTTGGATCCTTTAGGACCCACCATTCACAAACGATCCTTATGTGGTCTTTGCTTGTATACACAGAATCACAGCAGCCACCCACGTCCATGAGACGAGCAGCAGATCCCATGCCATCTTCACCATCCACTACACACAGGTTGGTTTCTTCTTATGTTGGATGAAGTTTCTTCCTTTCTCCATCCCTTTTGACCACTTCCTTAAATTCCTTCCTGTTTCTTTTTCTTTCTTCCTACTCTTCCATTTACAAGCCCTCTGTTAGCATATAATATTATCAAGAGGACCTACACACAAATCTATTAAGCTGTATCTTGAGATAGGATGGAAATGTTTCATAAAGAATGATCAAAATATCTTCTACTTATATTTTACTTTTAAATTCCAAAACACTTTCACTCCCATGTTATTAGTATGGGCGTTTCTAATGAAAATCAAGGTTGCAATTAAAATAAGCATTCAAATGAGAAATCAGAAGATTCATTTCCATTATGACCTAATGAGGTTGACAGGATTCTGTCCTCAGAAAGCAGCTATGAAGGCCGGTGCTGTGGTGCAGCGGGTTAATGCCCTGGCCTGAAGCACCGGCATCCCATATGGGTGCCGGTTCAAGACCTGGCTGCTCCACTTGCTGTCCAGCTCTCTGCTATGGCCTGGGAAAGCAGTGGAAGATGGCCCAAGTCCTTGGGGCCCCTGCACCCACGTGGGAGACCCAGAAGAAGCTCCTGCCTGGCTCCTGGCTTCAGATCAGCACAGCTCCAGCCGTTGTGGCCATTTGGGGAGTGAACCATCAAATGGAAGACCTCTCTCTCTCTCTCTCTGCCTCTCCTCTCTCTGTGTAACTCTGACTTTCAAATAAATAAATAAATCTTAAAAAAAAAAAAAACCAAAAAAAGAAAGCAGCTATGAAGGTGGACAAAACCATTTGTGTTCTGAAAATAGACTAAATGCATATAACAACTGAGAATCATTTCAAGAAAATTACTCCTAGTGTCTTTTAACTTAAATAATAAGATTATATAAGGCAATACCATTGTATTGTACATTGTCATGTATATATATATGTATATATACACACATTGCCATTTATAAGTGTGCTTCAAGAAGTTTCTAGAAAGTAGAATTAGAAGTTTGACTACAAAAAGTTTAAGTCTATGCATCTTTTTTTTTCATAGTGAGGATTTCCATAAATTTTTATCCCTTTTTTAAAAAAGGTTAATTTTATTTATTTGAGAGAGTTACAGAGACAGGGAGAGAGAGAGAGAGCTTCCATCTGCTGGTTCACTCCCCAAATGGCTGCAGTGGCTGGGGCTGGGTCAGACCAAAGCCAGGAGCCAGGAACTTCTTGCAGGGGTGTGGGTGTGGGTGCAGGGGCCCAAGCACTTGGGTCATCTTCCACTGCCTGCCCAGGTACATCAACAGGGAATGAGACTGGAAGTGGAGCAGCTGAGATTCGCCCATATGGGATGCTAGCGTCTCAAGAGGCAGCTTTACCTGCTCTGCTGCAATGCTGCCACCCCTGTGGATTTTTGGTGATCCCTCATATGTGTGGATTTTTAGATTATTTTCCCTCCAAATAAACTTTTAAATCCATTTTCCAGTAACTTTTTGAAGCAACCTCATATATGACAATAAAAAGATAACTTCAGATATGACAACAATAGGAGTATGGGGTAAAAGGAGATACATTGGAGCACAGTTTCTTAATGCGTAGAAATTAAGATAGTGTTGTGTTGGAGATCACTGATAACTCAGGATGCATTTTGTGATCCTAGAAAACAACTGCAGTGGCAGTAGCTCAAAATAATTTAAAAATCAATAGAAATTAACAGGGTACATTAAAAATACTTAATTTGACAAAGTGCAGTGAAGGAAGGACAGAGTAAAAAGAAAAAACATGAAACATACAGAATATAAAAACAACAGATGAGGTTCTGAACATATCAGTAGTTACATTAAGTGTGACTGGACTAAGATGGGAGTTGTCAGACTGGGTGAAAACAAGACCCAGCTATGTACTGTCTGCAAGAAACATTAGATTCAAAGTGAAAGGATGGAAAAAGATAAACTATGCAAATAATAATTGTAAAAAAAAACTAGAGTACTGCCGGTGCCGCGGCTCACTAGGCTAATCCTCCACCTTGCAGTGCCGGCACACCGGGTTCTAGTCCCGGTCGGGGTGCTGGATTCTGTCCGGTTGCCCCTCTTCCAGGCCAGCTCTCTGCTGTGGCCAGGGAGTGCAGTGGAGGATGGCCCAAGTACTTGGGCCCTGCACCCCATGGGAGACCAGGAGAAGCACCTGGCTCCTGCCATCGGATCAGCGCGGTGCGCTGGCCGCGGCGGCCATTGGATGGTGAACCAATGGCAAAGGAAGACCTTTCTCTCTGTCTCTCTCTCACTGTCCACTCTGCCTGTCAAAAAATAAATAAATAAATAAATAAAAACAAAAACAAAAAACTAGAGTACTGTATTAATGTTAGGCAAAAAATATTTCTCAAGACAAATACTAGAGACGAAGAGGGACATTTCCTAATTATATAAAGGATCAATTCATCAGGAAGGTGTAGCAGTTTGTACATTGGAGATCTCAAAAGCAGGGCTTGAAAATACATGAAAGAAATACAGAAGGGACCAGCGCTGCGGCGTATGGGTTAAGCTGCTGCCTACTATGCCTACATCCCATATGGGCACCAGTTCATGTCCTGGCTGCTCCATTTCCTATCCAGCTCCCTGCTAATGTGCCTGGGAAAACAAAGGAGAAACAGTTTAGCAACAGTTAGAGATTTCAGTACCCTACTTTGTGTAATTGAACAATAAGAAATAAGCAGGGATATAGAAAATTTGAGCCTTATTAACTAACATGGTGTAAGTGACACAGAACACACCATTTAACAACTGTTCAAGCATGTTATTTTCTCTTTTTTTAATGATAAAGTTTATTTTCATAAATACAGCTTAAGGAATATAGTGATTCTTCCCACCATAACCACCTTCACTCCCACCCATCTTCCTCCTCCCTCTACTATTCCCATTTTTTTTTTCTTTTTAAGATTTTATTTGAGAGGCAGAGAGAAAGGTTTTCCATCCACTGCTTCACTCCCCCAAATGGCTGCAATGGCCAGAGCTGGGCTGATCTGAAGCCAGAAGCTTCTTCCAGGTCTCCCATGTGGGTACAGGGGCCATCTTCCACTGCTTTCTCAGTCCATAGTGGAGAGCTGGATCAGAAGAGGAGCAGCTGGAGCCGGCGCCCCGGCTCAATAGGCTAATCCTCCGCCTTGCGGCACCAGCACCCCGGGTTCTAGTCCCGGTCGGGGCGCCGGATTCTGTCCCGGTTGTCCCTCTTCCAGGCTAGCTCTCTGCTGTGGCCAGGGAGTGCAGTGGAGGATGGCCCGAGTACTTGGGCCCTGCACCCCATGGGAGACCAGGAGAAGCACCTGGCTCCTGCCTTTGGATCAGCACAGTGCGCCGGCCGCAGTGTGCTGGCCGCGGTGGCCATTGGAGGGTGAACCAATGGCAAAAGGAAGACCTTTCTCTCTGTCTGTCTCTCTCACTGTCCACTCTGCCTGTCAAAAATAAAAGAAAAAAGTTAAGAAGAGGAGCAGCTGGGACTAGAACCGGCGCCCATATGGGATGCCGGTGCTGCAGGCAGAGAATTAACCTGTGCCACAGCACTAGCCCCTCCCATTCTTATTTTTAACTAAGATCTATTTTCAATTAACTTTATATAAATGATTAACTCTATACTAAGATTTCCACAAATTGTATGAAAAAAATAATTCACGTTGTTTTCAAGTGCTCATGGAATGTTCTCAAGGATAAGTCATATTCTGCACATATTCTGCACCATATTCTGTGGTATTAACAGTAAGATAGGTAAGTAGAGACAGACGCAGGCATAGCACTTAAGACACCTCCTGAGATGCCTGCCTCCTATAACAGAGTGCCTGGAGTCCTGGCTCCACTTCCATTTCCAGCTTCCTGCTAACGTTCACCTTGGTGGGCAGCAGGTGATGGCTCACATCACTGGGTCCTTGCCATGCACATGGGAGACTCAGATTGAGTTCCTGCTTCCTGGCTTTGCCCTGGCTCAGCCCCAGCTATTGTGGGCATTTAGGGAGTGAAGCAGCAGACAAAAGATTGATTGATCTCTGACTTACAAAAAAATTATTAAAATGATTATATTAACTACTGACAAGATCTGTTGGAATTCTAATATACTGTACTACTAATAGAAATGTAAAATGATATAGTTTTGGAAAAGAGTTTAGCTTATTAAAAAGTTAAGCATATACCTACCTTATGATCTAGCCATTCTACTCCTAGACATACACACATACATACATGTAAAAAATAAGAAGAAACACAAAGACTTACAAATATTCACAGAAGCTTCACTTATAATCTCAAAACTGGTAACACTGAAATACTCATTAAGCAGTTAATGGATAACCATTGTAATCCTCACAGTGCAGTACAGCTCTGTAATACAGTACGTGCCTCAACATGGGTGAATTTCAAAATGCTTACGTGCAGTGAGAGAAGTCACATAATATGATTCCACTTATATAAAATTTCATGAAATGGCAAATTTATTCAGCTAGACAGTTGAAGAGCAAACCCCGGAGCTGAGAATAGGAACAGAGAGATTGACTGCAAAATGACTTGGGGAAATTGGGAGTTACTTGGAAATGTTCTAAAACTGGATTTTGACAATGGATTCATAATGTTAAAGTTTTATGGAATAAAACAATAACGAAAGTCCCATGTTAAACTGGGGTAAGGAAAAGGAATGTACTTTGCTCTGTGCTCCTAAATAGAACATACAGAGGCAGAGATCCTGCGCTGGCAAGCTAACTTGTGAGAAGGGTAGCATTTGCCTGATAAAATGTCCAGAAATCCCTGGTTCCCCTGTAAATTATACTCAGAATACTTCACAGGGGTTGTCCCTACTTACTCGGTGTAAATCCTGCTAGTAATTTTAATGAAGTAATGGTCAGGGCTTTCTGATGATGTCTATCAGATACTGAGAATTCATGTGGTTCACAGCGTATTACAATACAGATTTCTTGAGCAAGTTGGATAAAAATTTGAAATATCACCTTGGTTAGGAGGGTACCTAAGGGGAAAGATATGAATTGTTGCAAATGACAAGCTTTAAATGTGTTTTCTACCTTAGGCAATCCTGGAGAACAACCTCCCCTCTGAGATTGCCAGCAAGATCAACCTTGTGGACCTAGCAGGCAGGTAATTAGGATTTCAAAGCCAAGGGGAAATACTCCCTTGACAATGATCTTGTTCTTGCCCATTTTATAGGGAATAAGATTGTTCCAGTCTGTTTCACATTTCAGTCATCATACGGAAATTGTAGAAGAAACTAGTTCTCTGAGTGCTAGGTTAAGAAGTTACAGTTTCCTAAGGGGCGAAGTATTCTGCTGCATCGGTGGTTCTCAGTCTCATGCCCCTTCTCCTGGTGGGGGTTGCAGGAGGGGCAGTTTGGCACAGTAGTTGAGCCACTGCTTGGGACTCCTGCATCCTGCATCAGAGTGTTGGAGTCCCAGCTCCCTTCCCACTGATGCACATCCTGGGCAGCGGCAGTTGATGGCCCAAGTAATTGGGACCCCGCCACCCATGAAGGAGGCTCAGGTTGAGTTCCAGGCTTCTGGCTTTAGCCTGGCCCAGCCCCAACTGTTGCAGGGTTTTAGAAGTAAAGCAGGCCGGCGCCGCGGCTCACTAGGCTAATCCTCCACCTTGTGGCGCCGACACACCAGGTTCTAGTCCCAGTCGGGGCGCCGGATTCTGTCCCGGTTGCCCCTCTTCCAGGCCAGCTCTCTGCTGTGGCCTGGGAGTGCAGTGGAGGATGACCCAGGTCCTTGGGCCCTGCACCCCATGGGAGACCAGGAGAAGTACCTGGCTCCTGCCATCGGATCAACGCGGTGCACCGGCTGCAGCGCGCTAGCCGCGGCGGCCATTGGAGGGTGAACCAATGGCAAAGGAAGACCTTTCTCTCTGTCTCTCTCTCTCTCACTGTCCACTCTGCCTGTCCAAAAAAAAAAAAAAGATTGAAGTAAAGCAGCAGATGGATGTTGGCGCTCTTGCTCTCTTTTTCTCTTCCTCTTCCTCCTCTCTCCCCTTTTCAAACAAAAAGGAAATCAACAACAACCAAAAATCTCCTGGGACATTTAAAAACTTCCAGTGCCTTCACCTGAAACGAACTGCATCAGATAATTAGTGATGTTGGGGGAGTGCAGCCACGAGTAGTTTTTAAAGCTGCCCAGGTGTTTGCACCTTGGCACAGCAGTTTAAACAGCAGCTTGTAATGCTGGCGTCCCAAATCCAGTGATCCTCTGGTTCACTCCCCAAATGGCCTCGAAGGCCAAGGCTGGCCCAGGTTGAAGCCAGGAGCTGGGAACCGTGTCCAAGTCTTCCATGTGGGTGGCAGGGGCCCAAGCACTTGGGCCATCTTCTGCGGTTTTCCTAGGCTCATTAGCAAGGAGCTGGGTCAAAAGTGGAGCAGCCAGGACTTGAACCAGCACCTTGACAGGATGCCAGTGCTACAGGCGGCTGTTTAACCTGCTGTACCACAGTGTCTTCCCTCAGATAGTAACACTTTTTTTGTGCACTGCATTCTGAAAGGAATTTATCATGTGACTCTTTTGCAACATAGTACAGAATAATGGATAGTGTCTTTCTACAGTACTGTAAGATTGGTGTGTTGTTTTTGCTTTTGTTCTCGTTGACTTTTAGTGAAAGAGCGGATCCCAATTACTGTAAGGACCGGATCACTGAAGGAGCCAACATCAACAAGTCCCTTGTGACTCTGGGAATTGTCATCTCCACCTTAGGTATCTTGCTGATTGGATGATGGGAGTGGGAGGGAAACTTTGAAAAAGAATTCATTATTGTCATTTTGCCAAAATATGGTAGGCAAGGTACTTTTCAATAAGGTAACCTACTGGTTTGTGGTTTTAGAACACCATGTGACAATCATCCCAATACAATGATTTCAGAAAGGGGAGAGGCTAAAAAGTTACATGGCTGGAGTACTGCATGTCATGACTCTAACGTCTAATTCAAGATTTAAACTTAAAGCATCTATTACACACAGAAGGGACTAGAAAGTGTGATACTCAAATCTGTGTTCTTACACTATTGTTTTGTTTTAATGCATTTGTTTCATAAATCATTCTTCCACTTTTTAAAATTTTTTTAAATCTGTTAAGCCCAGAACTCTCAAGTATTCAGCGGCTGCCAGAGCCTCAGTTATGCAGCCAGCAGCAGTGGGACGAGCGGCGGAGGGAGACCCCCGCGGAGGCAGTCTTACATCCCATACCGGGATTCTGTGTTGACCTGGCTGCTCAAGGACAGCCTCGGCGGCAACTCCAGAACGATCATGGTCGCCAGTAAGTGGGGTGCTGGGGCCAATTGTCATGGGGGCTGGCACTGTGCCTCAGTGAGAGGGTCCTGGCCACCCAGGTTCCTCAGTTTCTGAGGGCTGGGTTGGAAGGGCTGTTTTGTTTAACTTTTTTCCTTCAGCTGTGTCTCCTGCACACACTAGCTACAATGAGACCATGAGCACGTTGAGATATGCGTCCAATGCCAAAAACATCATCAACAAGCCACGGGTAAATGAGGTGAGGTGGTCATTGGAAGTCCTGGTCTGGTACAGTTTACACAAAGTTCTTTTTTTTTTTTTAATTTATTTTATTTATTTGAAAGTCAGAATTACAGAGAGAGACAGAGAGACAGAGAGACAGAGACAGAGACAGAGTGGTCTTTGCATCCACTGGTTCACTCCCCAAATGGCTGCAGCAGCCAGGCCTGGGCCAGGCTGAAGGCAGGAACCAGGAGCTTCTTCCAGGCCTCCCAGATGGATTCAGGATCCCAAGTACTTGGGCCATCTTCCACTGCTTTCCCAGGCCATTAGCAGGGACCTGGATCAGAAGCCGGCTCCCATATGGGATGCCAGCGCTGAAGGCAGTGGCTTAACCTGCTATGCCACAGTGCTGGCCCCCTCCTTAGATTTTTTCTCTTGTTGATTTCTTTCTCTTCATAGTTACTCTAACTAGCCAGACTTGTTCTCCATATGATGAGGGAGTGAAATTCTTTCATCTAATGTCATATCCTTCTCTGGTATCTTTACCGACTTAAGTCAGTAACTTTTCATGAATACTTTGTTTTAGGTATTACTTTGAAGCCATTCCTCTTAAGATCCTTGGTGCACCTGAGAAAGGTCATTGAAAAGTTTCTGTAATAGCTGCCTTTATTTCAAATTAATGTTCATTTATGCCTGTGTTTTTTAACGTAATATTAAAATCACAGTGATGTCTCTGTTCTGGGATAAAAGGGAACTATGAGGATACTTAAAAAGTTCATGGAACAGATAAGTTGTTATTTTGCCCAGCAGTTAAGATTCCTGGGTCCTGTATCGGTGTATCTGGATTTGATATTCAGCTCCAGCTTCTGACTCTAGCTTCCTGCTAATCCAGACAATGTGAGACAGCCATGATGGCTCTACATGGGAGACTGAGATGGAGTTTGTGGCTTGGCTTGGCTTGGCCATCGCTTGCATTTGAGGAGTGAACCCATAGATGCCGGCTAACACGTGCACTCCTCTCACCTCTACCTTTCTGTCTGCCTCTCAGATCATTTTTTTTTCCAGGAAACAGAACTTTTCCCATTTATTGCTTCAAACTTTTATAGTTGCTGTCAAAATTGTGCTCAGTCCTAAAACATGGAAAATTTGGAATGTTTAATTTTTAAAATATGTTTAGGGCTGGCACTATGGCACAGTGAGCTAAAGCCCTGGTCTTTACGCAGTGCCAGCATCCCATATGGGTGCCAGTTCGAGTCCTGGCTGCTCCACTTCTGATCCAGCTCTCTGCTGTGGCCTGGAGAAGCAGTAGAAGATAGTCCAAGTCCTCGGGCTCCTGTATCCCCATGGGAGACCCTGAAGAAGCCTCTGGCTTCAGATTGGTTATGTAACTCTGGCTGTTGCAGCCATCTGGGGTGGTGGTGAACCAGTGGATGGAAAACCTCATTTTCTCTCTCTCTGCTTCTGCCTCTAACTCTGCCTTTCAAATAAATAAACAATAAAAATGTCTATTTTGGTTTAATTTTGTATATCCATGCATAGCTTTTTCATAATATGCATGTTCCATGAACTTTTTGAAGACCCAGCTTATAAGGAATTCATTTTTTTTAAGATTTATTTATTTGAGAGGCAGTGTTAAAGAGGGAGAGACAGAGATCCTCCATCTGCTGGTTCTTCCCCAAATGGCCACAAAGACTGGAGCTGCGCCAATCCAAAGCCAGGAGCCAGCAGCTTCCTCTGGGTTTCCCACATGGGTGCAGGGGCCCGAGCATTTGGGCCGTCTTTGACTGCTTTTCCAGGCCACCAGCAGAGAGTTGGATTGGAAAAGGGCAGCTGGGACATGAACTGGTGCCCATATGAGATGCCAGTGCGGCAGGTGGAAGCTTAACCTATTATACAGTAGAAGATGTCCGGCCCCAAAATTAATTGGTTTTGAAAGCTGAATTGTAATGAGAATATCCTAAATGTTCATTATATTCTTTGTAATTTTAGTGAAAAGTTCTAGAACAAGATAACTGGTGTTCAGAACTATATGTGTGTGTGTGTGTGTGTGTATGTATATATATCTCCCATCTATGGACTGTTTTAAAAGGAAATGTAATTAAGCAGATATCTAGCTTAGAAACAACGGTGCTGTGGCATAGTAGGCTAAGCCTCCGCCTGCAGTGCCAGTATTCCGTATGGCTGCCGATTTGTGTGCTGACTGCTCCTCTTAAGATCCAGCTCTCTGCTAATGGCCTGGAAAAGGAGTGGAAGATGGCCCAAGTGCTTGGGCCCCTGCGGCCATTTGTGAGACCTGGAAGAACCTCTTGGCTTTGGAGTGAACCAACAGATGGAAGACCACTTTCTGTGTGTCTCCCTCTTTCTCTGTAACTGTGCCACTCAAATAAATAAATCTTTTTAAAAAAATAGATTAGCACCTATTATCTATACATACTGTGGAATTTGTGTTACCTGCCTGACCTCCTGCCCTAAGGCCATGATTCTTAAACTTTTTTGGACAGGCAGATTTAGACAGTGAGAGAGAGAGAGAGAGAGAAAGGTCTTCCTTTTTCCGTTGGTTCACCCCCCAAGTGGCCACTACGGCCGGCGCGCTGCACTGATCCAAAGCCAGGAGCCAGGCGCTCCTAGGATTAGCCTAGTGAGCTGCGGCGCCGGCTTAAACGTTTATTTAAGTATCACCTGGAAGGTTTGTTAACACAATTGGATCCCAGCCCTCAAGCGTTGCTGATTTAGTATGTCTGGGGTGTGTCCAAAATTTTCATTCTTAACAAGTGCTTCGGTGGAGTTACTACTACTGCTCCTGGCACCACATTTTGAGAACAGCTGCTCTAGAAGTTATTCTAAAGGTGTAATGCACTTCTTCCTAGCTAATTGCATGTGGTGTTGCATGTCAACCAGCTTCGTATTTAATTGCTTATAGTGATGCCTGTCAACCAGTGGTGACCAAGTTCTCTGTATTTCAGGATGCAAACATAAAGCTCATCCGAGAACTCAGGGAAGAGATTGAGAGACTGAAAGCCATGCTGCTGAGCTTTGAACTGGTATACCAGCAATCAGAACTTTCCCATGCTCTCCGCCTGAACCCCTTTGCTGCTGCTTAGAGTCTGAGCCTTCCTGCTCTGTGCGACACTCGTGGGGCAGAAGCAGGATTGCTTTGATTTCTGTGTGTGGCTTCAGAGAGGGTGGGCCTCCTCTTGCTGCATCTTGTCCAAAGAGAATCTCTGTGCAGGCAGATATGGAAAATGGGGCCTTCCAGAAAAGCTTTTTCTTCCTTGTATTGGTATGACCCCAAATACTTGGACACCTGGTTTTAATGGTAAAGTCTTTGCTTCATCTGTATATTATCTTCCTTCATGAGTACAGGGGAGTCATACCTGAAGTTCACACCAGGAAAACATCAAAGCGTATGTCTTTCTATCTCTGTGCAGAGGAACTTCCACTGGTTACACAGTGAAAACGATGGAAATCTGAAGGAGCTGGTTAGCCAAAGTGAAGTGAAGGTGGGTTGTGTTTCATGGCACCTCAGGAGCCGGTGTCATCTCCTTTCATTATTCTGGGGCTGAGACTGCTCCTTTGGCAGGGAAGCAGGTCAGGGTGACCTCTGACCTCGTTGGCTCCCCACGCCGTGTCTAAGATCACCTCCTCTACCTCCTCAGATAGACCAGCTGACAAAAGACTGGGCTGAGAAGTGGAATGATTGGCAGGCCCTCATGGAACATTACAGTGTGGACATCAACAGGAGGAGGGCTGGGGTAGTCATCGACTCTAACCTGCCGCACCTGATGGCCTTGGAGGACGATGTGCTCAGCACAGGTGTTGTGCTCTATCACCTCAAGGTGAGGACACTGGTGGGCCCTCATTCTTCCTAGGCCACTGGCTGCAGGGATCACGGATGGAGGAGCCAGGGCAGCAGCCATGTTTCCATGAATTGGAGTAGATGCCACGAGTTTGCTGTCAGAAAACTGGTCTAGTTGACAAATTGTGATCCATTCTGCTTTTGTATTAAGCAGAAGACTGGAAATCAGAGCAGTCATGTTTTCCAACTGCTGTTGCTCTTACATAGCTTCTGTCCTCTGTGCCTCAATTCCCTCATTTTAAAGTAAGGATGATATTTCTCATACTTTTTTTTCTGGCTTCCTGAAGCACAAGGGTGCAGTCATGGAGAGTGAAATCCTAACTTCAGGACACAGCAGTGCTTCTAACAGTGCAAGTACTGCTCAGATTCTGAAGGGAGAATTCAAGAGTTAAGAATTCTGATACGTCCTCAACTTCATTTAGCCCACAAGTTAATCTTAAAAATGCACCTCTCGGCCACCGCTGTGGCTCAATACGCTAATCCTCCACCTTGCGGTGCCGGCACACCGGGTTCTAGTCCCGGTTGGGGCACCGGATTCTGTCCTGGTGCCCCTCTTCCAGGCCAGCTCTCTGCTGTGGCCAGGGAGTGCAGTGGAGGATGGCCCAAGTGCTTGGGTCCTGCACCCGCATGGGAGACCAGGAGAAGCATCTGGCTCCTGCCTTCGGATCAGTGCAGTGCACCGGCCACGGTGGCCATTGGAGGGTGAACCAACGGAAGGAAGACCTTTCTCCCTGTCTGTCTCTCTCACTGTCCACTCTGCCTGTCAAAAATAAAAAAAAATTTAAAAAATGCACCTCTCACTTTTTCATTGCTACATTTACCTGCAAAAGAAGAGAGAGAAAGTAGATAAAGCTTACAGCATGAAGGAGGAGACAAAGAGTTGAAGTGGTGGTGGGGTGGAGGGATGACACATTCCATTTAAAAAACGGAATGGAGTTAAGGCCCTCAACTGGCTTTTTGTTACCTGGAAGCCAAGCCATCACTTCCAAATGAAGCAGCTTTGGGAGTTGGTGGCCCATGGTAGATAGCCCCATATCCTGTCATCAGATGTGCCCGGCCACGGAGGACAGTTCCTGTGGAGGGCAGAACATGCTTCACGTGGCCAACATCCCAGGGCTCACAGAAAACCCAATTTCCACGATCATAATTGTCCCCAGCTGATGTTTAAAAAGAACAGAAAGTTTGTGGGGAGTATGTAACACTGCTGTTATCCCTGGAGAAATTAGACACCTACTGCTACAGTGCAGAAGTTAGACATCAGCAGAGCTCATCCGTGTTCGTAGAATAAGCCCTTGGGGAACTTGTCAGAGACTGCGCCTCTCAGGAAGTTAAAGGAGCTTATTTGCTGGTACACTGGGCACAAATTATCTCAAATGAAATGCCTTGGGCAGAAGTGGCTGTCTGCTTTTACCTTAGCAACAAATTTGAATACCAAAAATATTCTTCCAAATTAAAAATCACAGGATGGAGTTGGGGGTCAGAAAGATACCAGGTTGATGGCAATGGTCAGTATTTGGGTAGAACTGATCTGAGTTGTTCATTGGCTGTAGGGTGGGCAGGTGAACCTAGAAGTCAAGCAGTAGACAAGTAGGGCAGCGCCAGCAGGTTAACAGCAGGACTGTTAGACTGAGCCAGGTGCTTGGAGCAAAGGGGTGACCTCGTCACACTACAGGAAGGCTGACTTTGCTTAGGCAGTGCACAGGGAGGGTTTTGTTCCCTCCTTGTGTCATTTCCAGTAGGCTTGACTGATGAAGTTTTAGCCCAGTTCTTAGCCAGGCATTCCTGTATTTTATGTATCTTAAAGAAAAGTTTGTGGGGCTGGCGCTGTGGCATAGTGGGTAAAGCTGATGCCTGCAGTGCCAGCACCCTAAATGGACACCATTTCGAGTCCCGGCTGTTCCACTTCTGATCTAGCTCTCTGTTATGGCCTGGGAAAGCTGTGGAAGATGGCCCAAGTGCTTGGGCCCCTGTACCCATGTGGGAGAGCCAGAAGAAGCTCCTGGCTCTGGCTGTTGTGGCCATTTTTGGTATCAACCAGCAGATGGAACACTTCTATGTCTCTGCTTCTGCCTCTCTGTAACCCTGCCTTTCAAATAAATAAATCTTAAAAAACAATTTTTTAGGATGGCCCAGGTGCTTGGGCCCTGCACCCCGTGGGAGACCAGCAAAAGCACCTGGCTCCTGGCTCCTACCATCGGATCAGCGCGGTGCGCCGGCCGCAGCGTGCCGGCCGCGGCGGCCATTGGAGGGTGAACCAACGGCAAAGGAAGACCTTTCTCTCTGTCTCTCTCTCTCACTGTCCACTCTGCCTGTCAAAAAAAAAAAAAAAAACAATTTGTTTATTTGGAATACAGATCTAAAAAGGAGGGGAGGGGGTAGGAGAAAGCGAGAGAGTGCTTTCATCCTCTGGTTCACTCTCCAAATGCCTACAACAGTTAGGCTGGGCCAGGCTGAAGCCAGGAGGCAGGAACTCCATCTGGGTTTCCCACATGAGTGACAAGAACCCAAATACTGGGCTGTCATATGTTGTCTTCCCAGATACTTTAGCTGGGAACTGGTTCTGAAACGCAGGAGCCAGGATTTGAAGGTCCCAAGCAGTGTCTTTTTTTTTTTGGACAGGCAGAGTGGACAGTGAGAGAGAGAGACAGAGAGAAAGGTCTTGCTTTGCCATTGGTTCACCCTCCAATGGCCGCCGCGGCCGCTGCGGCTGGTGCACTGTGGCTGGTGCACCGCGCTGATCCGATGGCAGGAGCCAGGTGCCTCCCTTGGTCTCCCATGGGGTGCAGGGTCCAAGCACTTGGGCCATCCTCCACTGCACTCCTGGGCCACAGCAGAGAGCTGGCCTGGAAGAGGGGCAACTGGGACAGAATCCGACGCCCCGACCGGGACTAGAACTCGGTGTGCTGGCGCCGCAAGGTGGAGGATTAGCCTAGTGAGCCGCAGCGCCAGCCTCCCAAGCAGTGTCTTAACCTGCTGCCCTGCAATGCCTGCCCCTCTCTGTATTTTTATTTACTTTGCGAACTTGGACCTTTTTTCTGGCAGTACCCTGGAAGCTATTTTCCTGTGGCTCACCTTGAAAATTCCCTTGATTAGGAAAGGGGCAGAGGGAAGTTTGGGAAAAACAGAGGTTACTGATTCCCTAGATCTCACCTTGAGAATGGCTTCTGTGCCACTAACTCTCCTTGCATAAGGGGCGCAGTAGGCAGCTAATACAGGCACAAGCTCAGCTCCTTGTGATCTGAGAGGCCATCACTTTGGCTGGTAGTTTCTGCTCTGTAAATACAGGAGTTGTGTTATGCTGTGGCCTTTATCCTTTTGTAAGGAATGTTCCTTATCATCAGGGCTGCTCCTGAACCCACTTTACAGGTTTTGACCTCCTACCCTTGGACTGCCCTCTGATTCGGTTTCACTGCATAATGGAGGCTGCATCCATTGATGCTTACTGGTTCTCATGGATCCGGCTTCAGCACAGAAGGCTGGGCTCTGCCTGTCGGTTTGCATGCAGGCAGGAGGGTTAGAGGGAGACTGTAGGCAGTAAGACCGCAGCCTCGTCTGTTACTAACCAGGATTCTTCCTTCTCACAAGCTATTTTTGGGGCAGTTAAGGGATCTCCCTCTATAGGGGAACTGTAGTCACTCTGAACACATATCAGTTACTGCAGAAGTGGTATGGTGAGGTTGGAAAAATATGAGCTTAGGACCTAGGAAGTTTAACTTCTAGTAATAAGTCTCCTGATTAGTAAGCAAATTTCTTGGGCAGTTTTTCCTCTATTAGCTTCAAATTCCTGGTGTAAGAAGACAGTGATGTCTATTTTTTATAGAAAGCTTTTATTTGATAAATATAAATTTCATAGGTACAACTTTTGGATTATAGTGGTTCTTCCCCCCATACGCGCCCTCCCACCCCTAGGTGTCTACATTTGAGTGGCTAAGGGATTAATTAGCATGTCTATAAAGCACTCAGATTGGTTATTTACCGAATGATAAAGATAGATCTGGAACAGAGCATCTCTGTTGCCATGCTGCCACTTGACCCACACAGAGCTTTATGATCTGAAGCAGATTTAGTATCATCTGGGGACCAGAAGGCCTTGTGCTCTGCTAATCTAGTGATGCATTTACGCTAACTACAGTTTCCTTCTCCTCTCTCATACTCTTCTAGTTCTTTTGATTCTCAAAGTGCTTTTGTCCTATATATACTTTGCCCTTCTTAGGATCTGGTATTATTAAACTTCATCTGTGGACTGAAAAGGTAAAAATTCTGTTTCTATAAATCCTCATAAAATATTTGTCTATTTGAGACTTACTGGATTAAACTTGCCCACACTAATCTTAGCCCCTTGGGGAAAAGCTGTATTTGTGTGATAACTTCTTCAGGTTGGGCTTTGTAAACAGCTGGCGCTGCTTTGTGTGTGTGTGTATGTATACATATATTTGCGTGTGTGTATACATACATACATGTGTATACATGTATATACACATATGGTTTTTGTTCTGTCTCTTGTCAGAGGCTTCCTGGGCTGTAGAGGGTCAGGTCAGCTTGGACAAGAGTTAGGCAGTGGTACAGAAAAGGGGCTGGGATGGTAATGGGAAGGTAGTGCTAATAGTCACATGTGGAAAAGCACTGTTCCTTTTTATTCTCATTAAAATGCCGTTCTGTTTTTTTGTTTTTTGTTTGTTTGTTTGTTTATTTTTAGGAAGGGACAACAAAAATTGGAAGGATTGACTCAGATCAGGAACAGGACATTGGTAAGTGATGGACCATGAGGATCTGACAGTGTGGTAGATACTGGTCCCTGAAATGTTTCTTTTTCTTTTTTGAAGATTTATTGCTGGCACCGCGGCTCACTAGGCTAATCCTCCATGTGTGGCGCTGGCACACCGGGTTCTAGTCCCGGTTGGGGCGCCGGATTCTGTCCCAGTTGCTCCTCTTCCAGTCCAGCTCTCTGCTGTGGCCCGGGAGTGCAGTGGAGGATGGCCCAAGTGTTTGGGCCCTGCACCCGCACGGGAGACCAGGAGAAGCACCTGGCTCCTGGCTTCAGATCAGTGTGGTGCGCCGGCCTCAGTAGCCATTTGGGGGGTGAACCAACGGAAGGAAGACCTTTCTCACTGTCTGTCTCTCTCACTGTCTAACTCTGCCTATCAAAAAATTTTTATTTTATTTATTTTTTATTTATTCTTTTTTAAAGATTTATTTTATTTGAAAAACAGAGTTACAGAGAGAGGTAGAGACGGAGAAAGAGGTCTTCCATCCACTGGCTCACTCCCCAGATGGCCGCAACGGCTGGAGCTGTGCCGATCTGAAGCCAGGAGTCAGGAGCTTCTTCCAGGTCTCCCACGTGGGAGCAGGGGCCCAAGGACTTGGGCCATCTTCTACTGTTATCCCAGGCCATAGCAGAGAGCTGGGTCAGAAGAGGGGCAGCCGGGACTAGAACTGGCACCCATATGGGATGCCGGCGCTTCAGGCCAGAGCTTTAACCTGCTGCACCACAGCGCCGGCCCCGAAATGTTTCTTGAGAGCAGTCTGATGGTGCTCTGAGAAGAAGGGACTCTCTGAAGTATTAAGGGTTTGCTTTCCTTTCTGCTGCTGGGCTTTGGGTCTGGGACATGATAGGAGGAGACCCAGATGTTGAGGGGATTTCTGAATTCTGATCTCATCGAAAGAATGGAGGGGGTGTTTCGCTGGATTGTCCCCACACCCAAGTGACCACCACGTCTTCTGTAGTCCTACAGGGTCAGTGGATCGAGAGAGATCATTGTACTATCACCAGTGCCTGTGGGGTAGTCGTTCTCCGGCCTGTCCAGGGGGCCCGCTGCACAGTCAATGGCCGGGAGGTCACTGCCTCCTGTCGTCTGACTCAAGGTAGGACTTTATGAACAGTGCTGTGTATGCCAGGATGAATCGTGGGCCAGTTCCAATGATCATCTTCCCATTAACAGATCCCAATTTCAGGGTCCCGGAGTGGAGAATAACTCCCTCAAGTTTGTTCTTGTGTATGTTAGCTCTGTGGCCTTGGAAAAGTCCCTGAGCCTCAGTTTCCTCACCTGTAAAATGGGTATAATAGGATCATTATGCGGATTGAATGAATCTTATCCATGTAAGAGTTTAACAATATTCCTGGCACTTAGTAAAGACACGTTACCATTACTACTACCACTATCACTACTATTCTCCATCAATTCAAATTCTGTCTGTTAGTTGAGACTGACCTTAAATTTTGCATCTCCCATGAAGCTTCTGTTCTACCTGGAACTCACTTTGCTTTTCTTCAAAGTGCTAGAGCTTTTCTTATTTTATTGATTCAATATCTATAGCGTGAATTACATAATTAATACATATCAACTCGGCTGAGTTGTAAACTTGACAGCATGACTTTGTCTCACAGGAGAATGCCCTGCGCTTGTATGTTCTCCAAGCTTGATCTGCTGGTTACATTCCCATTTGTCTCTGTGCCACAGGAGCTGTCATAACGCTGGGAAAAGCCCTGAAGTTCCGATTCAACCACCCAGCAGAAGCCGCTGTCCTGAGGCAGCGCCGGCAGGTCAGCGCAGCTGTGAGTTCCAGGTTGCTGCTGGCCTTCCTCTTCCTCCTCTGTGGGAGAGAAGCTTGAGCCTTGTCTGGTTCTGTTGGGCCGGGAATGCTGACCGCAGTCTTCTGGGCCTTCTTCCTTGGTGCAGGTCGGAGAGCCTGTGGGTGGCAGCGACTCTTTGGAATGGCTGGACTTGGATGGAGATGCCACTGCCTCCCGGCTGGGTCTCTGCCCTTTGCTTTGGAAGCAAAGGTGAGAAGTGGTTGTTCATGCTCAGGTGCACCTACTGGAGGTGCTTATTAATCTGTTAGGACGTGGGACAGAGTGGTGATTAGTGCAGTAGCCACGGACTGAGTGAGCCCTGGTCTGGAACAAGCTGGGCAGGGGCTTGGAAGAGGCTGGACCAGCTGCTGAGCTTGCGGTTGGCCCAGCAGTGGTCTCGCCCCTTGTTCGTTCCCTCTTTGGTTTTTCAGCTCTCTTCATTACTGAAAGAGGTGTGTCACTTGACATTCCTGCGGTCACTTTGTGGACAGGATCTAACTGTGAAGTATTTATTTGCAGATAGCTGCTCCTAATTGAACTCCCTGTATGCCTGTTTAAATTCTGGCCCACCTAAGTGGGAGCTTTTAGTGTATGTCACTTAGCTTCCAGAAATGGCGGCCTCCTCTATGTTTTTAAAGATGGTGTGATTCAGAATTCTTCTTCTCTGATACCAAGAATCCAGAACTATGTATAAGAGGGGTAGGAGCTATAAAAGCAAAATGAAAATGTCTTGGGGTTCTACCCTCTAGTGTCCACTTTATCTGCATTGACTGTGCGACGTTGAAGTAGAGTTTAACTGTGATTGATGGTAACTGTTTTTCTACTTCACATTGTATTTCATCCATTTTTCTTCCCAGACCTCAATGCCTGTGAGTTTGGTACTGGGACTTTCTCTGTTCCTGTAACTAAAAGTGCCTGAGGGGTTTCCTGTAGAAAAATCGTGTGACACCTGTGAGATCACTGTTGTCACCTTGAACACAGGGTTCCCAGTAGGGTTATGGTGGCCTCAGGGCCAGCTGCTCCTTCCTCGAGCCAGTGGCATCTAGTGGCCAGCGAAGGCAGTATTGGGCCCGATGGTGGTGAGGGTTTTGGATACAGAAGCACTGTGTTTCAGGGAACAAGGGCAGGCAGGCCCTCATGGGGGAGCTGCTGAGAGCAGGTGATCCCGGCGGTACGTGCCTGAGAGCCACAGCGTGAGAGGTGACCCGGAGTCAGTGTCGCAGTGGGGTTCAGAACTGCGTCCGTCCGGCACTCTTGTTTTGTCAGAGTGGCCCTCCCTTTTTTGTAGTGAAGTCACAAAGGGAGGTCTTGTTTAGGTAGAGTTTCTGTTGAGAAGACACATCAAAGATCTGTTTTTCCCAGGGTTCAGAGGTTTCCAGAGAACAGCGCTGTAGCTTAAAGAGCCGTGGATGTGGAAGAGACATTGGAGTTGGACAAAACTGGCTCATACCTTGGCTCTACCACATAAAAGTCAGCAAGTCATTGAACCTCTGGCCCTGTTGCCTCTCCTTGAAAGGAATGCATTGCCTTCTCTTTCCCAGGAACCCTAATGCTAAGGATTGAAGGAGCGCGTGTAGATGTACACAGCTGACAGACCTCACAGCCTCTACTGCTGGGAGGCCCTGAGAGGAGGCCCTGAGGTCGTCTCAACCATCCTTTGCCTTTTGAAAGTCTTCTTCGGACTTTCTAGGCCCATGGGCACTGACGGGGCCTTTCAGAAACACACGGCGTGTGCCTTTTCATCCAGAGAGGCATCCTGTCTGTCTCTGCTATTCCAGATCACCAAGTGCTGGGAGCCTGCAGGCTGCACTGGCCCTGCCCGGTTTCCACAGCCGGCGTCTCTGGGGCAGCCCCTGGTGGAGGTGGTGTGGTATGGGGCTTGAGGCTGTGACTGAGCAAAAGGAACTGGGAGAGGAACACATAAATTCATGTTTTCAGTGAGAGTCCGTCTTGATTTGTGGCTGTTTCTGCCTGAGAGTCCGTCTGTCTGCTCTTGAATGGGCTTGGCTACAAAGCCTCCCTGTTCCTAGGCCTTCTTCACACAAAGCACACAAAGCCAGAGCTGTCACCAGAGGAAATTGGCCATTCCTCCCTCCTGTTCTCCTTGCAACATGATCTAGACCAGAGAGGGTTTGTCCTTGAAATCTGTGTATGTTCTTGGTATTTTCCCCTTTGGAATTTAGAGGGCTTAACCTGGGAGACCATGTTGCTGCTACCACCACCGCCTCCTTGGTAAGCAGTGGCTGCTGCATCTGCAGTGGGGTGCTGTGAGAGGAAGGGGGGGCACAGTGGAATCCTGACCAGCAGGTGACCAAATAGCAGCTGGGGGATATGGGAGCCACTGAAACTGAAGGGCAGTCATCTGATAGAGACAGCGGTCCCTTGGCTGGCAGGTCACTGCAGATTTGCTTTGGTAACATGCCCAGACATGTGGCAGAAGGTTGGTATTTTCTTTTTAACCTACTTTCTGGGAACTTGACAGATACACTTAGCAAAAGAGTTATTCCATCTGACAAGGTATGCAGGCATCTCAGGTGAACATACTGTCTGTAGTGATGGCTCCACACAGCCTCTCCTTGTAGGTCCTGTTACTGCTTTCCCGGGGGAAGGACAGAGAGACTGTCTTCTCGGGAGAAGCAAATTGTTTATCACAGGGTTGGGGAGACAGCCGGAGAAGTAACTGTGTAGTCCCAGGGTATTCAGAAAAAAGATCTCCCTGCTTCTGTGTCTGGTGGTCTATGGATCTTAACTGGGTTTGTTTCAGGCCTTCTGATAGGCTCATTTCTGCCAGCCATTTCTACGATCAGACAAATCTGGGGCAGTAATGCAGGCATGTACATAAAATTAACTGCTTTTTATATTTGTTTGGCATTAGCTGCTTTTCTCTTCCAGTTGTTATCCTTTGCCTTCTGCCTCCCACGTGATAGAGGGTACCTTTCCTCCTTCCGAAAGCTCCCCTGTGTGTACTTGGCCATTTGCCCACAGCAATCAGTGCCAGTCTTCCCCTGAACTACTTGCTCGAGTATCTGGGGCCTGTCCTAGTCCTGGGACACATTGCAGGCCGAATCACTTCTCAGCCTCCTTCCCGGGGGGAAGACTGTGTGTCAGCTCCACACAATCTGTTCCGATCACCTGTCCTTCACTGTCCTAAGGCTGCTTTATGAAATCTTAATTTCTTCCAAGGCAAGGGGGCAAACTTTTTCTGTAAAGCACCCGATGGTATTTTGGGCTTTCTGGGCCTTGTGACCACTCTTGCTCAGCTTTGCTAGTGTGGCATAAAAGCAGCCCTACACAGCACATAGACGAATGGGTATGGCTGTGTCCCAGTAAAACCTTATTTACAAAAACATGCAGCAGGCCAGATTTGACCCCCAGACTGTAGTATCTGCTGAGATACTCTCTGTGAGTTCATTCTGTTCCAAGAAGCAGTGAATCTCCTAAAAGCAGTAAGCCTTTAGAGAACGTGGCTCATTCTGCCTGAACTCTTGTCCCAGGGTTGGATCAAGAAGCCAGCCTCTCCAAACCCTGCAGTCATGATGTCTTGGGAGTGGAGCATGGGCAGCAGGCTGGGGGAAGCTGGCCTGATGCTGGCTGCCTCTTGTTGTAAGCCTCTGTCAGAGTCTGCCTCCTCTCGGCCACTTCCTTTCCATGCCCTCCCTGGAGCATGGCCGCAGTGAACTCCTTTGGCAGGCTGGACGATAGTAATGAAGATACCCTGCAGAAACGGTACTTGAGGTCCTTGCATAGAAGACCACGTGTGACCCCAGGGAGAGGTCAGCAGTTAGGAAGAGGAGGCTGTCAGTGTCCAGAGGAAGCCTCTGGCTCGTCCACAGTCAGGCAGGAACCTGCTGGTCAAGCGTGACTGCGATGTGGAATTCTCTGAACTTTCTATTAAAAAATTCAGGTACAACACAGATGATCAACTCACAACTAATACTATCTCATTTATGTCCACGCTCATTTTCCCTCACTCCTCTCTGCTGGAGCTAAACAAATTCAAGACGTATTTCACCAGTAAGCCCTTCACCGTGTCTCTCTGAAAGGTATGGAGAGTCTAAAATTTTTGAACTCCTTCTTTCACTGAGAACGGCTCTCGAGTGGAGACCAATTCTGCTCGGTCTCCTGTCCCACACACAGGCGTGGTGTGCAAGTAAGTTCTCTGTCTTGTCTGCATCGGCTGCTTCTTACCCCTGGGTCGCAGAGGATTTCTGTGTCAGGGAAGAGCCGCGTGGTAATCACCGAGCACATGAGAGGAGTTTCCATTTGCACGGTGTCTAAAGCTTCCCTTCCTCTCTTCCTCTCAGTATGCCCAGCAGTTACTTGTTTCTTTCTAACCTACCTCTATGTATGTATATACTTATGTATTTATGAGGCAGACAGAGAGAGGGTTCTCATCTGCTGGTCCACTCCCCAAATGCCTGCAGTGGGCCAGGCTGAAGCTGGGAGCCAGGAACTCAGTCCGGGTCTCCCATATGGGTAGCAGGACCAAACCCCTTGAGCTGTCACCTGCTGCCCCTCCGAGTATACATTAGTAGGAACCTAGAATTGGGAGCAGATCCAGCACATGAACCCTGACACCTTGAAATGGGACGCAGGCGTCCCAAGCTCTCTCTCTCTCTCTTTTTTTTTTTTTTTTTTTTTTTGACATGCAGAGTGGATAGTGAGATTGACAGAGAGAAAGGTCTTCCTTTTGCCATTGGTTCACCCTCCAATGGCTGCATGGCTGCCACGGCTGGCGTGCTGCAGCCGGTGCACCATGCTGATCCAAAGGCAGGAGCCAGGTGCTTCTCCTGGTCTCCCATGCGGGTGCAGGGCCCAAGGACTTGGGCCATCCTCCACTGCACTCCCTGGCCACAGCAGAGAGCTGGCCTGGAAGAGGGGCAGCTGGGACAGAATCCAGCGCCCCGACCAGGACTAGAACCCGGTGTGCCGGCGCCGCTAGGTGGAGGATTAGCCTAGTGAGCCGCGGCGCTGACCCCAAGCTGTATCTTAATTGCTAGACCAATGTCTGCCCTTCCAGCTGATTTTTGGCAGATAGTTTTTTGTTTTTGTTGTTTCAAAGACAAAGCTTCTTTATGTAGCCAAAATCTTTTTAAATATCTTGTGAGACATCTACCTTACTTTGCTGGTGATTTTCCTTAATGAAAATGAATGTGTGTTTCTGTTACACCCACAGATCTAAGAATTTGCTAGACCGATGACTGTTTCCCCTCCTGCACTGTGATGTCATGAGCTGCCTGTGACACGATGCTTGTTTGTCCCAAGTTGCCAGAAGTCCAAAGCCTTTTCTGCCTCGTTGAATTCAGGGCTGTCTCAGAGGGACTTAGACGGCCACCGGTTTGTCCTGAGCTTGGTTTTTACTTCCCCGTGGGTAACCCCAGCCCCTTCTGTGACAGGACAGCCTTGGAAGAGCAGTGTAGCGAGGACCACCAGCTGCTGAAGTGCGGAGCGACGTCCCACAGGGCCCAGACTCAGCAGCAGCGGTGTCACGTGGAGAATTTGAGACAACAGATCCTAGCAGGACGGAGGAGAGCTGAGAAGGCACTGGAACTTGGCCAGGCTCACTTCAGCCAGCAGATTAAAGGCGGTAGGTGCTCACCGTTACAGGTGCATGACTGTCTTCGTTTCTTCATTCCATGCTTCCCAGTCTTCCGTATTCTCTTCTATGTTTTCTCTGTGATAAGGCGGAATCTTTGGTATTAGGCATTCTCTCCCTTCTTTGAGAGACTAGAGACTCTTACAAGGAGGCCTGGAAGCAGGAAGAAGGAAGCTTAACTTCCTGATGGCCGCTGGGCATGATGAGCCTCCTGCCCCGCCTCCCTGACACATTTGCCCATGCTGTACTGCCTGCCCGTCATGGGCCTTAGCTGTGCTGAGGCCTGGAGGTGTTCATTTACTCCCCCCTGCAGTAAGGGGGCCCTGCGGCCTTTATCCTGCCATGTCACCCTGGCCAGCCCTTTAATTCCACGCAGGTGTAGCTGTAGCTGGAGGTGCCTGAGTCCAGTCAGCCACAGGCAGCAAAGGAGGTCCTGACCTTTTCCCCTGGTATTTTTGGTTCTTAGGCCAGCAGTGGCTGCTCAGAGAGACCTGGCTGAGTGGCTTGCAGCAGCAGCAGCAAAAAGACCGTGCGTCAGAGAAAGAACGTGAGGCCTCTGTGGCGGATCTTGAAACTCAGTCATCCCCACAGCTCCGAAGCCAGAAGCAGCTCCCGCGGAAACACGCTCTTCGGGCCACAAAGTGGAACATTCGGCGAAGAAAAATCCCATTGCAGCTGGAGAAGGTCATCAAGAAACAAAGGCTTCTGGAGGCCCAGCGGAGACCGGAGCAACTCCGGGCACTGTGCCGGCTCCAGGATGACGGCACCCAGGAGCCCTCGTGCCAGATCCCCAGGTCTGATGCCACAGTCCCTGGGCCTCAACGTAGAAACAAACCAGCAAGTTGCAGTGTTTTGAGCCTACGAAAGCTCTGCAGCCAGCGTTTACCTCAGCTTCCCAGGTACAGCCAGTGGTTGTCACCTGGATGCACTTGGCTGACGGTTGTGGCCTTGTCACACATAACAAACAATATGGTGTTTATTATTCCTCAGTTTGCCCAGTTCGTGAAATGGGAAGATGTTTGCGCCTCTCTTCCTCATAACCTTTTCTCCCCTTCTATGTTTTCTTCTTTCTCTGTATATGCTTTCAGATTCAGGCTTCTCTGTTCTCCCTCAGAGTAGCAGCTCTTGTGCTCTGTTGCTATCTTGAAGGGTAAGGATCTCAACCTCATTTTTAAGTCTCTTAAACCCTGACTGTCCACATCAGGCCGGAAATCAGACTGCTTTGTTCTCATAGGCTGCTTCCTTCTCCCTCCCTGACCTCCCCTAACAAGGAAGCTTCCTGGCCCTACTTCCTGCCTGGTGAGTGAGCTCTCTTTCTGATTCCCAAGTTCGAGTTGGGCTCTTCCTTTCATGCAGTTAAGGGGAGGTAAGTTACTTCCCAAACTCTCGGCATACATCCTGTATCTTTGTACCTCTGTGTGTCTTGGGGACGTAGCCCAGGCCTTGTGCGTAGGAACTTCACACTTAATGTCTGTTGCTGCTATGTTTGCTCACCTCTTGGGTCTTTAGAGTACGAGGCAGCTTTTTTAAACTTTGTGTTATGAAAATGTCAAACACACATATCACCCACATTCAGTAGTTACCAGGATTTACCACACTTGCTTTATCTCCCGAACTCTCCATTTGGTGAAGTATTTTAGAGCAGTCCTAGACTTCATGTTATTTGAATCCCACATCCTTAGGTATGTCTGTCTTTAAAAAAAAAAATACAGGTATTCTTATAATTGTGATGTCTTTATCACATCTATCAAAATTAAAATTCACCTGATATGATCGAAAACCTAGGTCATGTTCAAAGTTTTCTAATTGCCTCAAAAATACCTTTCAGTTGGTTTTTCAAATCAAGACCCGAGTAATGTTGGCACACTGCTTGTGATAATGTCTTTTAACTTTCTTTTCGTCATTATTCATACTTTACGTCTTCATATCATTGGTTTATTATTTAAAGTAGGTCAGCTTCTGTAGAAGAAGCCACTTCACAGGTTTGTCTGTTTCATTTCTTACAGTATCATTTACATTGTTCCTCTGTTCCTCATATCATCTACCTGGAGGTTTTCCCTAAAGATGTTTTTCGATTCAATTCAAAGTATTTATAAGGTAAAGAAATAAAGGAACACAGTGCACCCAGGGCCTCTCCGAGCCCGCGATTCTGTTTTGTACCTATAAAACTGTTCTCTGACCCTGAAGCCTACAGGAACCTCTAACTTCTTCTGAGATAGCTTTTCTTGTCTCCACAGTGTTTTCTCGAAGTGGGATCTCTCCACCATGTTACCACCTATGCCTGACCCTACTCACCAAGCATTAGTGAAAGCCCCATCAGAAGCACAATTTCCCAAGGCTGCTTCTTACCTTCCAAGAACAGCACGTCTCCACAAGAACAGAATCCGTTTCTCGGGCCAGCAGCAATTCTTCGCAACAAGAGGAGCCTTGGCCAGGAAGGTAGCCCTGACCCCAGGCACACGCATCACTGTGAGCCCCAAGTCTGTTGAAATGGAGAGAGTGGGTAAGCCCTGTGAGATAGTGGCCCAAGGCTTAGCCTCTCTGAGCCAATCAGTTAACAAGCTAAAGTCAAAGAATGAACCAAAGACCCACACACCTACCATGACCAGAAAGATGAAGGAACTGGCAAATCCTGAGCACACAAAAGCTGAGTGGCAAAAAGAAGAGAACCTTGGGACCCACAAGCCTGCTAAGGGAGGTTCTCTGTGTCCCCATGGACCCAAGCAGGCAGCTGGGCGTGGAAAGGCAGCCAAGCCTTATCGTGCAGAATCCAAACCACCTTTTCCAAGCAGGGCATCCAAAAGGCATCAGAAGATACTGGTGGCTAGGGTCAAAGACATTGCCAGAACATCCTCTCACTTGCTTCATGGCAGGCTGTCAAAGAGACGACATGGTGCAGCGGACCCAGACACCGCGGCCCCACTCACAGACTCCAGCCCAGCAGTGCATAATGCAAGAGAAAAAGACAATGGTTTTTCAGACACAGATAGCAGTTACTCAGCAGATTCTCTCTCCTGTGTCTGTGCCAAAGCCCTGACAGCGCCACTAAAGGCAGAGGGCCCTCAGGGGAACAAGTGGAATCTCCCGGGGACAGAGAACTCGGAAAGTGATGACAGCCAAATATCTGAGGACTCACTGGCTGAGAAAGGACTCACTATCTCAAAAGACAGTCCACGGAGCAATCAGCCAACCAATGACCATGGGCACCCCAGGACCAGAATTAAAGCCACTGGGAGGGACTTCAGCATGGTGTCCTCAGACAGTGGCCTGCTTGCCCAGTCACAGAGGAGCTTTTCCTTGGATAGCCTGATTGATGCTGAGGAAGAAGTAGGGGAAGAGGGGCAAAAAGAGCCTCTCCTCGCTCCAGCTAACGAGATGCCCACGGAAACCTTCTGGCGTCTGCAGAACTCCAGTCTGCCTGTGCTGGAGCAGGAGGCAATGTGCAGGCTTGGTCCCATCAACCACCAGACCGGAGCGAGGCTGGCCACCATCCTGCCAGTGAGCAGTTCATTTCGCCTAGATCCTCAGTTTCAACCCCATTGTGAGCAGCCTGAGTCCGAAGTAGAGGCAAGTTACTCTGAACGAGCCAACTCCCTCCAAGGCATACAGGTTTCAAGAGAGAGCCCACTGGTGTCAATGGATTCCTGGTTTTCCTGTGACTCCAAGATCAGTCCCAACAGCCCCCACGGAATAGTGGGTTCTTTATGTCCAAGTCCTGATGCACAGGAGGTTCAGCCCTGTGGTGGGGAGGGGCCTGGATACTGGCTCAACATTGAAGAACTAAAGTCATCAGGTACAGGAACAGTCTTCCCGTGCAGCTCTAAGCTTTCCCAAGGCAGTACTGATCAACCCTGCAACGTGAGAAATGTGTATACGACCTCTACTTCAGATACATCCAAGCTCTCTCTCTGGGGAGGACAAAAGCTGCTTCAGACAAGAGCCGAAGGTGTTTTTCAGGATAGCGGCATCCCCGACGCAACCCAGCAGGGCAGCTCTGAAGCATCCCAGAACTCCAGTGTCTCCAGTGTGCTGGCTGCCTCTGCTGCCTCGTTCACTTATGTAGGCAGCACCTCCGAAAGAGACTGGGCTGCCCTTCAGCAAAAGTACCTCCTTGAACTCTCTCATCCTATTTTTGAAGCCATAGGAGAACCCAGGGCCGCTTTGCCCTGCCTTGGGGGAGACTCTGGTTCCCTGGCAGAGGCTTGTGGCACAGGAGGAGATACTGTGTTGGCAACTGGTTCTGGGGTATCCAGCGATCTGAATTGCAGCAGCTTTCCAAACCATCCATCCAAAATTAGGCATTTAAGAGCAGAGAAAGAACAGGACAGTTTGAATACCAGATTAGAGAGTACATCAGATTTCTTTAGCACTAGTGAGAAGGAGGTGAGTTACAATGAAACTTACTCAGCAGACTTAGAATCACTGGCTTCCGGACCTACGAAGGCACAGGTCTTTGCAGCAGAGAACAAGATACCGAATTCCACGACAGAAGCATATGAAGTCAAACAGAACCACTTACAAGAATGCTTTCAGGGTAGCAGGAAATCGGGGTTGATGGCTTCCTCTCATGGGTATTTCTTCCAGAAGAATGTCTGTCATAATCACCTCACCATAGCCACCAAAGCAGACCACTGGTCCCACAGCTGGACCCCTCTCAGGACAACGAGCGCAGTCCAGTCCGAGCAGTTTAGTCATGGCAGCCACGGCTCCCCGCAGGCCGAGAAGGCAGGGCGCCAGGAGAGCTCTCAGGAAGTAGTGGCCAGACACACAGATGTGTCCTTTGCCTTCTCCTCTGGCCCAGAGCTGGTCCTGCACTCCGCTCCCTGGAACCCACTGCCGTCCTCCCTGCAGCCGCCTCCCTTGGAAACGTTCTATGTAACCAAAAGCAGGGATGCGCTGACCGAGACCGCCCTCGAGATCCCAGCCTGCAGAGAGGTGAGGGCGCCTTCCCCGCCCCCCAGGGAAGCCTGGGGCTTGGGTCCTGACCGCCAAGCCCTCCAGAGTGCTTATTTTGAGTATAACTTGCCAGTGCTGTTACAGAACCAGAATTCCAAGATGGCTGCAGCTCAGCAGGGCATAGCAGGGAAGCCGGTTGATCTGAACGCCAGGGAAGTCATCAGAGAATTAGGGAGATGCCCTGGAAATATTCAAGAAGAAAGCAGTAATGCAAATTCAGTTTATTTTTTTGTTGCTGAGGACAGACATTTTATCCCTTCTAGTGGCACAGGAGTACGTGAATACGAAAACCAGGTTGGAATTTTCTATCACGAGGGAGAAGAGGCTGCTGCCCGGTCCTGTGGTAATGTTTCCTCAGGCAGCTCTGGCTCTGGGAAGCCTTTACTCCTCATTTGTGAATCTGAGACAGGTGAGGAAGAGCAGGGGCAGACTTCAGTCCTGAGACAGGCCCAGGCCCAGGACAGAAACAGACAGCTTTCCTCTGGGGCCAGGATTGATTTCATCTATAAAACCACCAGATTAGAACTTAAGAAGGGCAGGCCAGGGGAGAGTGATGATTCTTTCGTGTCCAGAGCGCTGCATTATAGAGGAAACAGCCCAGTGATAGCGGGGCCGGATGAGAGCTTACCCCGCAAGTGGGAAGCGGAGAATGAAACTGGACTTCTAGGAAAAACTCTTCATCCCGAAGACAGCGCAGAAGAGATGAAGCTTCGAGGGACGGAATGTATTTATGACAGATGCCAGTCAGTTACATGCTCTCAGGAAAGAAATCCCAGTGCATACAGGGGCCCTGGACAAGCAGTGTTAAACCCTAAAGAAGAACCTTCAGGAAAGGGCAAGAAGAAAAGGATTAGTAACGCTGATGAGATGGCTAGGCTGGTTAGAAGTGTAATGCAGTTGGAAGACAGCATACTGGAAATTGGATCCAAGCAGAATAAGCAGCTTCATGCTTCCCACACGCCAGGAGTCAGTGAGGAATCTGTGTTCCAGGACCAGGAGAAAGCTGACCATGTCCTGAGGACAGGCGGTCCTGGAAACCCTTGGACCTTCGAGGACCAGCCGCCCACTCCCAGACAGACAGGTGATGTGATCGTTAGTGATAACGAAGCTGGAGAGGTCGACGTGAACAGTAGCACTGGGAATGATCCCCAGGCCCGGAAAACTACTGTGAACCCCCTCAAGTCATGGGAATGTGTACGAGAGAGTAAATTAGTGAGAGAATACACCCACCCAGCCGAATTAGACCCACCCACCAGGGACACATGTGATTCTTCAGGGACATGCCCAGCTCACAAGGAATCTACCAATACTTATTTTCACCCAAGGAGAATGACAGCATTGGCTAAAGCTGTGCCATTAGAGCCTAGGCCTCAGAGGTCTTCTGAGACTGTCAAGTCAGTAAAAGCATCAGTGAGCCCCAGTGAGCAGCTCTGGGGCTTGGGAAAGGAATTAAAGACTGTGGCAGACTTTAAGGAAAGCCAGATTTCCAGCCACATGAGTAGTTCCAAGCAAGAAGAGCCAAAAGCTCAAGACAGAGTTGAGGTGATGGCTATGCAAAGAGGTGGGGACTTACAAGAAGAAACTAAAATGGTCTCGTTAGCTCAGAAACTTTCTGGCCCATGCCGTCTTTGTATGGGCACATTTTTCAGCCCAGAGACTGTTTGCCCATTACTGAGCCAGACAGACTTCACCTCAGCTCCTACTCACCCAGGCTTGAGTAATACCTTGCCCTTGATTTCTCCAAGGCTGCCGAGACACCATCTTCATACCCCTGCAACTGTAGGTGCCTCTTTGGATATGCTGGATCTCACAACTTTGGAAATTCATGACACTCCCTTGGTACCAGGGCATCAGGACCGTAATGGAGAGACTAGAATCCACAGCCCTGAGGGAGATGGTAGCGGAGGCTCCTCTGTGGAAATCAGTGCTTGTTGTAGGTCTGCAGTGTCCATGGCCATGGGGTCTCTTGGTCAGCCTGGTGCACCAGAGAACATCCTCCTGGGGACAGAGGACAAGGTATCAGGAAGCATCAGCCCCCAGGACCAAGAAGGGAACCTCAGAGTCACCTCGATGGGTTTGAATGCCAGGGAAGGTCTTGATTCTGAGACCGAAGCACCTGCACAAAAAGAACTGAGAACCAGTACTTTGAACAGGGTCTCTAGGCTGTTGGAAAAAAGGGTTCACTTCCCCTTAGAAGATGATAATGACCAAGGCAGGAAGGCAAGACAGAAGGCAGAGAAGGAGGCTGAGGATACCGAACTTAGCAGTGACGTGTTCCTAGCACCTGCTTCCCTGCCCAGAGCGCCTAATCCCAAGCCCAGGCTGTTGGAGCCCTCTGTCCATGCATCCATGTGCCTGGCTATCTTGGAGGAAATCAGACAGGCCAAGGCCCAGAGAAAGCCGCTCAGTGACTTTGTGCCTGAGCAGACTGCCCTACCTTACCATGAAGCTTTACCCGACTCCTCTTTAGGGGCCACTGGCGGACCTCACTGGAAGCAAACGGGTCATCTGGTGTCAGGCAGGACCGGGAGTGAGGACGAAACACAGGGATTTTGTGTATCATCTCCGTCTGCAGCGACCAACGAGAGGCAAGGGCAGACCACACCCATTGCTGCAGGCAGGTTTCACCCCCTGCTGAACACAGACTCTGACACAAGGTGGCGCCATCCCTCCCAGGCTTCCTCTCCTGCTGCCCCTGCTGCCGGTGCTGGAGAGCTGAAACCCCTCCTGGGAGCAGGAACGCAGTGTATGGGTCAGTCTAGTTCTGACGGTGTAAAGAAAAAGACAGGAGCCAGAGCACCTACCTCTGCTGACCCTTTGGCCTCAGGAAGTTTTCTTTCTTCAGCAGCTGTGGAAGACAACGAGGAGGAGGCACCAGAGAAAGTAGCTGTTGCCTTACCTTCTCAGGCCCCTTGTGACGGTTCTGGAGTGATTCTGCGCAGACAGAGTCACTTAGCTGCCTGGGAGACTGCGGAGGGCATGCCTACTGGCAGTCAGGACAGCAGCCCAGAGCGCCAGGAGCCTAGAACTGTAGATTGTGCCTATGGAGGACTCTCAGGTAACTTGCTGGGGACTGTACAGGGAGGACAAACAGCCCATCTTGTAGAGCAGTCTGTGAGCTGTGATATGCAGAATTCTGCAGGTCTCTTAGGGCCTAAGCAAGGCCATGTCCAATACCCTGCGTCTTCCGCTGGGTTAGAAGGGAGGGCCAGTCCCAAAGAGCATCCTGTTCTTCCTGGAGCCCTGAGGAGGGTTGAGCTAGAAGCTCCCACACAGCAGTGTGTGGAGCCGAGGGAGTGCACTGGGTCTGGGCTGACACAAGCCTTCATGGTGAGCAAGAAACATCCCAAGTCTCCTCTGTTGCGGGATCAAAGACCTAGCCCATGTCCGGGGGGAGTAAGGGAGGAGGCCCCGCGTAGATACCCCAAGGGGACGTTAGATCGCCTTGTTTTCTCAGGCAGCACCGGAGGCAGCAGGACTCTCAGCTCATCTAAAGGGCAAGAAGAGAGCAGAAGGCTTTGCCGACAGCTGTGCGATGCTCAGCCCGCTGCCCTTCTTGCCTGTGCCTCCCCTTCCTGCTCTTCTCTGTGTTACGGAGACGGACACCCAGGGAGGAGGACTTCTAAGGCCGGTCTGCATGCTAGTCACCCACCCTGCACACTAGGTTCCAGGGCCTGTGAAATGGATGAGACAGGACAGAACTCTTACAGGGAATCTGAAGTGCTCTTGGCCCATGGCCTTGAGCCCAAAAGCATGAACATGGAACTCAGGCCAGCAGACAGCAGCGCTCTTGAGCCCTCGACTACAGCTGCCACCTTATGTCCAGCTCGGGGTGACGGGTCACCTTCTGTCCCCGAGGTGAGGACAGGTTCCTTCAGCCGTACTGCTGCTGATGGAAGCTCAAGGTCAGTGAGGGATCCTGAGAAGAAGGGCCCTGTAGAACTTAGCACTGCCCGGTTCCCTGAGCCTCCCAGGAGGTTTCAGGATAACTCTGTAGGTAGCCAGAACACACAGGTGTCTCATTCCATGCCAGCACCACTTCCAACAGCGTGGGGACCACACCCCCTGAATGTAAGTGAGGACTCTGCTAGTGAGCTGGTGGAAGAGCCACACAGTGGATGTTTAGAAAGTACTGCCAGATGCCTTTCAGAAAAAACACAACTTCCCATTGAGGCGGGGGATCAGAGTTTCTTGAATCCCCAAGTCCAGTTTGTGACAAGGTTAAAACTTGTCTGCAGTCCTCGGGTTGAAAGTCCCTGGGAGGAGGAAGAGCAGCAGAGAGACCAGGCTTTAGGTGGTGGTGAGAATCCCACACCTCCAGATGACGGTGGCTCGGATGGCTGTCAGAGTAGAGAGACGGTGAGAAAGGAGATGGCTGTGACCGAGTCTCCTGTATCCAACTCGTTCTCGCCAAACTTGGGACAAAGTGAAACACTAGAGCCGGCCGCTCACCACAGGTGCTCACTTCCTGTGATTGCAGTCTTTTCTGGCCACAAACACTCCAAGTCCTCCCCCAGACCACAGTTCTCTGTGGTCAGCTCCTCTCGATCCCTTCAGGAGCTTAACTTGAGTGTGGAGCCTTCCTCCTCTGCAGACAAAGATACACAGGAAGTCAACAGGTTGTCGAACCCTCATCTCAGGGGTTGTTTCTCAGAAAAGTCGGTGGCGGGAACATCCCTAAAGGCTGAGCACCGTGATCAGAAGTCCCCATCCAGCGTGGCTGACAGCCCTGCTGATCACAGGCCCCTGGAACCTGCCACCGCGCCTTATCCAACTTCCGCTGCCTCTTGCGTGCCAACCCCCGGTTCTGTGACCAGCTGGATGTCTGGTACTTTGGAACAGGCCCAGCAGGGAAAGGCAGAGAAGCTGAGTGTGCAGGTTAGGCCAGGGAGTTGGCACTCTGAGGTGAACAAAGGCATGCTACTCTCTGGCTCCAGTGAGATCAACCCCTGTGTCCTGCCAAAGTGTCCAGAGGGGCCTGTGTGCATTGGCTGGAAGCAGTATGTGTTTGGCAGCATGACCAATGACTCCTGCAGCCAGAAATCGCAGGGCCTGACATCATCAAACGTGGCTCAGTGCTCCAGCGTGGACAATGGTTCAGAAGACCAGAACTCGTCATCCCACTCCCACCTCTGCCCCTGTGCCAAAACCCTGGCTCTGTTGGGCTCACAGAACAGCACTGAGATTGCCCAAGATTCAGATGAGGCCTGCAGAGTGTGGAGTTCCTCATTTGATGTGGGGGAGCCGCATGTCCCGACTGGCCCTGCAGCAGCGCCCGCTACTTTGGATCCTGACGAGAGACCTCAGTTCAAGGACCTCCCTGACGAAGCAGGCTGCCTGGGGCACGACCGCCCCTTGGCCGAGGGAAGTGCTGTAGGGCCAGTGGATGAGACGCTACTGCTGTGTGAGCCAGAGGCTGGCTGCGCTGGGGGACAGGCCGGGGTAAACACCTCTGAGCAGAGCACACAGACTGTGGGCTGCAGGTGCCCCTGGAGCCGTGCTGACCTCGCCTCTGCTCAACCTGGAGCCAGCGCGGTGTCGGCCTCTGATCTCTCCGCCTGGACCAGGATGCACAGCCTGTCCCTGCACCTCTCACAGCTGCTCCGCAGTACCTCGGAGCTGCTCAGGAGCCTCTCCCAGCCAAGTGTGACCAACAGGCAACACGACGCCAAGAAGGACACCCTGGAAAAGCCCTCACAGGCACCGATGACGGATGGCTCTACTCAGACCACTCTAGACAAGGGCAGCCAGACTGACCTGGCCTTACCCGCTCTGTGCCTGCAGGTTCAAGAGGAAAAACTTAAGAAAACCAATATGATCCTTGATGTGCTGGGCTCAGAGGTCTCAACCATGTTTCCAGAAAGAAGAGATGTCTCAGGACCACTTCAGGAGGAGGGGACGGGAGAAACGTCAGGGCCCCCAGATCTTCAGGAAGGAAGTACCCATGAAAGGCCCCAGAGCCCTCCAGGGCCCTCATCCCACTTGAGGTTTCAGAAAGCACCCCTGGGGCAGGACCTGCATTCTGTGAGCACCTCGGGGCCTCTGGGTGCTTCCCGGCCACCCAGCGCCCAGCCAAAGGGATCTTCTTGTGCGGTTGTCCGCAGCCCCAGCTTGGTCATCTCTCAGTTGCCAGGGCTCTTCCCCAGTACTTCAGAGTCCACCGGGGAGCCCAGAGTCCGGACGCGGAGCCCTGTGAATGCCTTGTTGGTTGATAGAGCTTCTTCCCCCATCCTCACCCTTAGCGCCAGCACCCAAGAGTTGGGTCTCCATCTAGGCTTGTTGGCTGCTTCAGCCCCCTCAGCTCCTCCTCTTGAAAGCCACCAGAGGCTTGACTCCAGTCCAGACCTGCCTGTCGGTGCCCCAAGGCCTCCAGTAGATAATTATTTTCAACCTACTGATGAATCGGGTGGTTCCCAGAGAGTCGAGGCTCCGGGGGAAGGCACAAGTTCCCTGGAAAGGAGTGAGGGGAGGTTATTCCTTGAGTCGAACTCCTTGTGCAGCTCACAGCAGAGCTCAAAACTGCAAGTTGGTTTCTTAGAGCAGCCCCCTCAACAGCTTCAGCCCCCGACCACCATCAGGGTCCCAAGCAAGCTGCCGGCACCACCGCCAAGGCATGAGAGCCAGAGGTGGGCTGTGCGCTTTGTTCCTGAGGAGGTGGCTTCCACAGAGCATGGCCCGCTGAGCGATACGGGGCCAAGTCAGTGGCAGAGCAGGCCAGGAAATGGGGGTGAGGCTCCAACACCTTTAGTAGAACTACACCCCACCCCACCTGCCGTCTCTTCATGGGGAGGCCTCCAGCACCTCAGCTCCTGCCCTGTCTCTGTGTTGAGGGATCCTGTAGGGCTCCAAGGTCCCGCCTTGAGCCCACTTCCGGTCTGCCAACCTGAGGGGCTGTTGCACCCCAGTTCTCAGATGTGTGTGGCTCAAGAGCCCCAGCATCACACCCTGGGGGACCTGCCAGTGCATAACAAATTTAGTAACTGGTGTGGGGTTCAAGACGGCTCTCCTCGGGGGCTGGGGGCGGCTGAGGACTCGGGGGCCAGTTGTGATCTCAGCTCTGGAGAACAGGGGCTGAGGCCCCCACAGCCTCCTGACGATCGGAGCCAGACTCCTGAGTGGTCCCAGAGGGAGCAGATCCCCCTGCAGGTCGGAACCCAGAGCGTCTCACTCAGCGTGGAGCTCACAGAAGCAAAGCTGCACCGTGGCTTCGGAGAGGCGGACGCTCTGCTGCAGGTGCTGCAGAGTGGGAGCGGGGAGGCGCTTGCTCCCGATGGCCCCGTCATGTCCGCCTGGGAGAAGCTCCACGCTCGGTAAGGGGCCCCAGCCTGGAGTCGGGAGGGCAGGGATGGGGCTGGGAGGAAAGAGCCTGAGAAAGCCGCTACCTTTCTCTCTGCCCTCATGCGTTTGGGATCCTCCGGGGGTCAGAGACCACGGTGAAGGGCATTCAGGGTCAGGTTCTGTGAGTGAATCACATCTTCTCTCAGGCAAAAAGAAACCATTGACACCCTCAGGAGAGAGCGCGCTAACCGACTGCAGAGTTTCCGCCGGGCACGGAGCCTCAGCCCCCAGAAACAACTGAGCCTCCTGCCCAGCAGGGGTCTCCCCCCACAGGACCTGGACTTGCCCAGCAGGCGCCGAGAATACCTGCAGCAACTGAGGAAGGACGTCGTGGAGACCACAAGGTACGGCGCGACCAGAGCCCTGCCTGGAGAGGATGGTGGGCGGCAGAGGCTGCCGTCCTCGTATCCTGGAGGGTTCTTGGTGACTGGGCAAGTGGAGGTGCAGGTGGGAGATGGAGGCACATGAGAAGCTGAAGGGGGGAGAGGGCCAGGGGGAAGTCACAGGAGAGGACAGATGAGGGTTCTGACACGCTGTGCAGGTCTTCAGGTCTGGGGCCCGGAACGGCTTGTCCTCGGTTCGGCACACCTCCTGGGGATGTAGTACCAAACGTCAAGACCATGTGAGGATGGGTCCTCCTGGAAGATGGTGTGGTGCTAGCCTGGAGAGGGCGCCTGGGGCTCTCCGCTCCCCACTGTGTTAGACAGCAGGTCTTCACCCTGTGGTCTTCCCCAGGAGCCCAGAGTCAGCACCCCGGGCTGCTCACCTGCCCTCGGACATAGAGCTGATGCTGCAAGAATACCAGCGGGCCCGTGAGGAGGCCAAGGTGGAGATTGCCCGGGCCCGGGCCCGACTGCGGGAGCGCACTGAGCAGGAGAAGTTGCGAATCCGCCAGCAGATGGTCTCCCAGCTTCTGAGGGTGCGGAGTAGGGTGGTGGAGGCTTGGGACTGTGCGGGAGCCTGGGCAGAACTCAGGCTGGCTCAGCCTTCACTGTGACCGCCCCTGAGTCTTGGGATACAACACTTGGAGGGAGGTGTGGGACCTCTGGTGCCAGCTCAAAACTGGGTTTTCTCTCTGCATCCTCATCAGACCAGCTGCTGTCCCCAGGCCAGAGTGTGGGAGGAAGAGGCTGTGGCGTATAATTGGGTGTGGGGAAGCGTGGGGATGGGAAGCCCAGGCAGGGGACTGGGACTGGGACTGGGACTGGGTGAGTAGTGAGGGTGCATCGGAGGCTGCTGCTGCTGTCTTTCCCAGGAAGAGGTAAAACTACACACGCAGGCCAATTCCAGCTCCTTGTGCTCCAGCTCCAATGGAAGCGTCTCCTCTGGCATGACCTCTGGCTACAATAGCAGCCCAGCTCTGGCAGGCCAGCTGCAGTCCCCGGAGAGTGTGGTGAGTAGGCAGAGGCTGGGAATGAGCCAGGGCCAGGACTGCTGAGAGGGACTTGGACAGGTTAGCTGCCCCCGGAGGCCACCGCCGGCGTGACTTCTGCTCATGTGCCACGGCCTCGAGCCTTCCCTTTCCTTGGAACTATTCCCCCACGCCCATCCCTGCTTATTCATTCCTTCAACGTGTGTTTGGTAGGGACAATTTTAGAATAGAGCAATGAATTAAACAGCTCGTTGCATCATCATTTATGTTACAGAAAGTTACTTGAAGAAGGAGCCCTAACCCAGCATAAAACAGGGTCTGAGGGAGTGTGGGGAAGGTCAGGCAAGGTGGTATGCATGTTCTGCAGAGAGTGAGTTGAAACGAAACTGGAAGGACAAGAGGTAGTTAACAAAGGCACAGCTTTAAAAAGTCCATGAGAGTTTCTCAGGCATGGAAAGCCAAGACACTGTAGCAAACAAACAAACCAAAAAACCAAATGAAAGATCTCTGTGAGTGAGATCCCAGCGGAAAGAACGGGCCATCAAAGAAGGAGCTACCTTTCTCTGAAAGGAGGAGAGAACTTTCACTTTGACTATGGCCTTGTCTAAATAAGATCGGAGTTGGCGAACTCAAGAGGCTTCCATAGCCTTGGCAGCTCATGACAAGAGCCTAGGGTGATTACTGACATCATAAATAAGAGTGTCAATTGTTAAATCAACAACAGGAGTCACTGTGCACCTACTCCCCATGTAGGATCTCTGTCCTTAATGTGTTGTACTATGAGAATTAATGGTAAAACTAGTACTCAAACAGTACTTTATACTTTGTGTATCTGTGTGGGTAGAAACTGTTGAAATCTTAGTATATACCGAGTTGATCTTCTGTATATAAAGATAATTGGAAATGAATCTTGATGAAGAATGGGATGGGAGAGGGAGTGGGAGATGGGATGGTTGCAGGTGGGAGGGAGGTTATGGGGGGAAAAATCCAAAAGTTGTACTTATGAAATTTATTATATAAAAATTAAAAAAAATACTAAGAATGTAAGGCCAAAAAAAAAAAAAGGCAAAGCTTAGTGGAGAGACGTGGGCCCAGCAAGTGAAGCCTGGAGTAAGGGGAGTTTCAGGAACTGAAAGAAGGCCAGTGTGACTGGGTTGTCAAGAGTGAGATGGGGCTGGCGCCATGGCTCACTAGGCTAATCCTCTGCCTTGCGGCGCCGGCACACTGGGTCCTAGTCCTGGTCGGGGCGCTGGATTCTGTCCTGGTTGCTCCTCTTCCAGGCCAGCTCTCTGCTGTGGCCTGGGAAGGCAGTGGAGGATGGCCCAAGTGCTTGAACCCTGCACCTGCATGGGAGACCAGGAGGAAGCACCTGGCTCCTGGCTTCGGATCGGCGCAGCATGCCAGCCGTGGCAGCCATTTAGGGGGTGAACCAATGGAAAGAAGACCTTTCTCTATGTCTCTCTCTCTCACTAACTCTGCCTGTCAGAAAAAAAAAAAAAAAAATTAGATGGGAAAATGACATGCCAAAGGACAAGCAGAGGTGGAATCATGCAGACCGGATTAAAACATCTGGCCCCTTTTTTTCTTTTTAAATAAATTGGCATCCTGATTTGCACATCAATATTTTAATGTTTATTTTCATCTACTTGAAAGACAGAAAGCAAACAGGAGCGTGCATGCTTTCGTCTACTAATTTGCTCCCCCAGATGCCATGTCTGCAACAGATGGGGCTGGGCCAGGTCAAACCCAGGAGCCCAGAACTCTCTCTGGGTCTCCCATTTGGGTGACAGGGGCCCAAGTATGCAGGAAGTGAGGTCGCCAGAACTGGAACTGGTACTCTGAGATGCAGGTATCCCAAGCAGCAGCTTAACTTGCTATGCCACAACACCTGACCCAGTTTGGTGCCTTTCTAATCCACCTGATTGTGTTAATTTCCAAAGGTGGTTGAAAGTGGTAGAGGGGGGCGGGGAAAGCCATTGTAATCCATAAACTGTACTTTGGAAATTTATATTTATTAAATGAAAGAAAAAAAAAAGTAGAGGAGCGGTGCTATGGCGTAGTGGATAAAGCCGCCACCTGAGGTGCCAGCATCCCATATGGGTGCTGGTTCTAGTCCCGGCTGCTCTGCTTCCAATGCAGCTCTCTGCTATGGCCTGGGAAAGCAGTAGAAGATGGCCCAAGTCCTTGGGCCCCTGCACCCATGTAGGAGACCTGGAGGAAGCTCCTGGCTCCTGGCTTCGGATCAGCACAGCTCTGGCTGTTGCAGCCACCTGGGGAGTGAACCAGTGGATAGAAGACCTTTCTCTCTCTGCCTCTCCTTCTTTCTCTGTGTAAGTCTGACTTTCAAATAAATAAATCTTGGCCAGCGCCGCTGTTCACTTGGCTAATCTGCCGCCTGCGGTGCCGGCACACCGGGTTCTAGTCCCGGTTGGGGCGCTGGATTCTGTCCCGGTTGCTTCTCTTCCAGTCCAGCTCTCTGCTGTGGCCCGGGAAGGCAGTGGAGGATGGCCCAACTGCTTGGCCCTGCACCCGCATGGGAGACCAGGAGGAAGCACCTGGCTCCTGGCTTCGGCTTGGAGCAGTGCTGGCCATAGCAGCCATTTGGGGGGGTGAACCAACGGAAGGAAGACCTTTCTCTCCATCTCTCTTTCTCACTGTCTAACTCTGTCAAAAAAAAAAAAAAAAAAAAAAAAAAAAAAAAAAGAATCTCTAAGACTTGGTGACAGGCTGGACATCATTAGAAGAAGGGAGAGGGAAAAGCACACGCTTTGGAGCAAAAAAATGGTAACGTTAACAATATTAAGAAACATTGGTGAAGAACCAGGTCTTGTGTGGGAGATCAGAAGTGTGATTTCTGCCTACTGGGTTGAAGATACCTATGGGAAAGCCAGGTGTAGCGGTTGGAATCAGGTTGGCAGATGGGAACAGATCCAGAGCATAGAAGTGTGAGATCTGACTGGGGACAAGCGTTCGAAACTCATTTTATCCATAAGACTTTACATAGTGAAACACACGCACACGCACACACTGGCATGTGTCACACAGCATCAGGTACACCTGTGAGTCTCCTGTTTGCCTTCCCCATAAGTGGGCACCCACCTCAGTTTTGTGTTCATTTCTGGAGCTGCCCTGTGCATCTCTAAGAACGTGCTCAGCTTGTTGTAAGGCACACGAATGGAAGCATCTGGGTCCACTTTGTCACTTTGTTTCTTTTAAAAATATTTCAAAAGGTTTACTTAGATAATTGAAAGGCCGAGCATCAGAGAGAGGGAAAGACAGAGACAGGTCTTCCATCCGTTTATTCATCCCTCAAAAGTCTCATGGCTGGAGGAGGCCAAAGCCAGAAGTTCCATCCAGGTCTCCTCTGTGGTGGCACGCGCACAAGAACTGGAGCCATCATCCGCTCTCTTCCCAGGCACGTTAGCAGGGAGCTGCATAGGGAGCTGAAGAGCTGAGACTCCAACCAGCACTCTAGTATGGGGTGCTGGTGTTGCAAGCCGTGGCAAAACTCACTGTAGCACAGTGCTAGTCTCCGTCCCTTCAAAATATCTTCTGGATATCATTGCATATCAGTAAGTCTAGTGCTGACTCATTCTTTTTAACAGCTGAGTACTATGTTTTTCACTTTTCTTGCATGTATAAAGTATGATGTTTTATATATTAAAGTTATTATATAGTCAAAAAGACAAAAATATGTCCATATATAAAGGGGTGTAGAGAAATACTCATCTTTGCCCTCCCCCGCACCATCTACCTACTCATTCTCCCCACCGAAGGAAAGCAATGTTGGGATTTTTTGTTTTATTTTTAAAAACTTTTAATTTTTTTAAAGATTTATTTATTTATTTGAAAGAGTTACACAGAGGAGAGGCAGAGAGAGAGAGAGAGAGAGGTCTTCCATCTGATGGTTCACTCCCAGATGGCTGCAACGGCTGGAGTTGTGCTGACCCAAAGCTAGGAGCCATGAGTTTCTTCTGGGTCTCTGACATGGGTGCAGGGGCCCAAGGACCTGGGCCATCTTCTACTGCTTTCCCAGGCCACAGCAGAGAGCTGGATGTGAAGTGGAACAGCCAGGACTTGAACCGGTGCCCATATGGGATGCTGGCACTTCAGGCCGGGTGTTAACCTGCTGCGCCACAGGTCTCCATCTAGGTCTCCCATGTGGGTGGCAGGGGCCTAAGTACTTGGGTTGTCTTCTGTTGCTTTCTCAAACATTAGCAGGGAGCTGGATTGGAAGTGGAGTAGCCAGGACTTGAACTGGTGCTCATATGGGTGGCAGCATTACAGGCAGAGGCTTAACCCACTGCACCATAATGCCAGCCTTTGTGTTTTTAATTTTTTTAAAAAAATTATTTTGAGAGGCAAAGAGACAGCTCCCATCTGCTGGCTCACTTCCCACACGTCCTAAATGGCTGGGGCTAGGCCAGGCTGAAGCTAGGAACAAGGAATTCAATCCACATCCTTCACGTGGGTGGCAGGAACCCAACCACGTAAGCCCACCACCTGCTGCCCCCGCGTCTGCACCGGCAGGAAGCTGGAGTCAGAGCTGTGCTTCAGATCCGGTACCCCAGTGTGGGACGTGGGCGTCCCGGCTGGCATCGTAACTGCTAGGACAAACACGCACCTCGCAGTGGTGTTGTGGCGTTTTTACACATGCAAAGTACAGCATATTGTGGTACTGTTCTAAGCCTGATATATTTTCCACATTTCCCCCCCAGGAACCTTTTATTTAAGGGATACAAACTTCATGCTCTCATAAATACAACTTTAGAAATATAGTGATTCTTTCCACCGTACCCACCCTCCCACTCACACTCCCAACCCTTTTCCCCCCTCTCTCTCCTATTGTCATTCTTATTTTTTACTAAGATCTCTTTTCAGTTAACGTCATACACATATGATTAACTCTATACTAAGTAAAGATTTCATTAAATTGTATGAAAAAGTAAACTTTCCCCTGGGGGCCAGTGCTGTGGCACAGCGGGTTAACACCCTGGCCTGAAGTGCCGGCATCCCATATGGGCGCTGGTTCTAGTCCCAGCTGCTCCACTTCCAATCCGGCTCTCTGCTATGGCCTGGGATAGCAGTAGAAGATGGCCCAGGTGATTGGCAAGGATGTGGGGGACCCAGAAGAAGCTCCTGGCTTCAGATCAGCACAGCTCCAGCCATTGCAGCCAATTGGGGAGTGAACCATCGGATGGAAGACCTCTCTCTCTCTCTCTCTCTCTGCCTCTCCTCTCTATGTGTAACTCTCTCAAGTAAATAAATAAATAAATATTAATAAAAAAAGAAAACTGTTCCCCAACAGTGGAGACAAGGGCTGTTCAAGTCATTGCATCTCAGTGTTAATTTCACTTCTGTAGATTACCTTTTAGGTGCTGTGTTAGTTATCACAGATCAGGGACAACACATGGTATTTGTCCTTTTGGCACTGGCTTATTTCACTGAGTGTGACATTTTCCAGTTTCATCCATTTTGTTGCAAAATACAGAATTTCATTTTTTTAACTGCTGTGTATTGTTCTGTGGTGTGCATATCCCATTATTTCTTTACACAGTCTTCAGTTGACGGGCATTTGGGTTGATTCCATATCTTAGCTGTTGAGAATTGAGCTGCAACCAACATGGGGGTACAGATAACTCTTTCATAAGCTGCCTGCATTTCCTTTGGGTAAATTCTCAGAAGTGGGATGGCTGGTTTATATGGTAGGTCTGTATTTAGATTTCTGAGGTATCTTCATACTGCCTTCCACAGTGGCTGCACCAGGTCACATTCCCACCAGCAGTGGATTATTGTACCTTTTCCCCCACATCCTCGCCAGCATTTGTTGTTTGTTGATTTCTGTATGTAAGCTATTCTCACCGGAGTGAGGTGACCTCATTGTGGTTTTGATTTGCATTTCCCTGATGGCTAGTGATCCTGAGCATTTTCTCATGTGTTTGTTGGCCATTTGGATTTCCTTTTTTGAAAAATACCTGTTGCATTGTTTTCTAGCACAACTTTAAGGAAGTTCTATCTCCTTCCATTTCTTTTATTTATTAATTTTTTTAGTTTTTCAGTTTAATGTTTTTAAATTTAGATTCAGACATTTTATTCTGTGGGTTATAATTTAATACTATGCTACCATTATTTCATTTTTCAGATTACTCCAGTTTAATTATTTGGAGTTATTTCAGTTTAGATCCTGTGCCCCATCCTTTTTTTATCACTTCCTTAATTTAATTCATTTATGTTTTGTTGTTATTATTCATCGACTTTTAGTGGATTCACAGAGTTGTACATCCATCACAACAGTGAATTTTATTTATTTATTTTATTTGATAGGCAGAGCACTGGGGTGGGGGAGGGAGCACACTCCTATCACTCCCCAAATGCCGGCTGGGCCAGGCTGAAGTCAGGAGCCAGGAACTCAATTTAGGTCTCCCATCTGAATGTTGGGGACCCAACTACTTGATCTGTCACACGCCCTGCTGCTTCCCAGGGTGCATATTAACAGAAAGCTGACATCAGAGTGGAGTCAGGACTCGAACTCGGGCACTCCAGCATCAGTGTGAGTGTCCCTTTAACTGCTAGACCAAACACCTGCCTCACAAGAGTGAGTTTTAAGACATTTCCTTATGCCGAACTCCATGCTGTTAGCTACCACTCTCCAAACGCCACTTCCTCTTAGCTCTAGGCAACCATTAATCAGTTTTCTCTATGGATTTGCCTTCTTTGAACACTCATATAAATGGAGCCATACAATATGTAATCCTCTGTGACTGGCAGCTTTCCTTTAGCGTGTTTTCAAGAACTGTAGTAAGTTTCCTGGGCATGGTGTCACCGATGAGCACGCCCAGGTGGCTTAAACAGAATTGTATTCTCTCAGTCCCAGAGGCTGGAAGCCCACAATAATGGTGTCAGCAGGGCCGCACTGCCTCAGAATGCCCCCACAGGAGACAAAGTCTGTTCTGTGATGTCTGAGCTTCTGGTGGTTGCCAGCAATCCTTGGTATTCTTAGACCTGTAGCTACATTACTACTGGCCCTGCCTCTGTCTGCACATGGCGTTCTCCCTGTGTATGTCCATGACTCTATTTTTTAAAGATGTATTTGAAAGGCAGAGTTAGAGAGGGAAGAAAGGAGAGAGAGACAGAGATAGACCGATCTTTGATCTTCTGGCTCACTTCCCAGATGGCCAGGGCTGGGAGAGGCTGAAGCCAGGAGCTTCATGTGGGTCTCTCCCATGGGTTCAGGGGCCCAAGCAGTTGGGCCATTCTCTATTGCTTTCCCAGGCACATTAGCAAGGAGTTGGATCCAAAGTGGAGCAGCTGGGACTTGAACTGGTGCCCATATGGCGTGCTGGCATTGCAGGCAGTGGCTTAACTTGCTGCGCCACACTCCGGCCCCTTGTGACCCTGCGTCTTCACATGGCCTTCATACAAGGATACCTGTTGTTGGATTTAGGACCCACTCTAATCCAGTATGATCTCATCTTAATTTGATTACTTCTGCAAAGATTGTAGTTTCGAATAAGATCAGATTCACAGATACCAGGGCTTAGAACTTCATTGTGTCCTTTGGAGGTGGTAATTCAGCCCACAATAGGTGGTCATTCATGTTGTAGCATATATCAGAACTTAATCCCTTTTTTATGGCCACATAATATGACTTGGCTACATTTTAATCATCCGTTCATCAGCTGATGGGCATTTGGGCAGTTTGAGCTTTTGCTTGTTATGAAGAACGCTACCATGGACAGTTCCATACAAGTTTGTGTGTAGACACGCATTTTTGTTCCTCTTGGGTGTGCATCTAGAGTTGGAACTGCTAGACTTTTGCAAGGTAGCTGCACTCTTTTTCCATCCCCACCAGTAGATGTCTTTATCTCCTCACTAACGCTTGATATTATAGTTGCCTCTCCATATCCACAGATTTTTTAAGAAACCTTTTATCTCATGAGTACAAATTTCATAAGTACAACTTTAGGAATATAGAGATTCTTCCCACCACCCCTCCTACCCCACTTCTCCTTGCTCTCTATTCCCAGTTGCCATTAAATTTGTTTTCAATTGACTTTATACACAGAAGACCAACTCTACACTAAGATTTCAACAATTTGCACACACACACACACACAAAATATAAAAACTGAGAACAAGTTTTACAGTTTATTCTCATAATATAACTCATTGAGGACAGAGGTCCTGCATGGGAAGTAAGTGCACAGTGACTCCTGTTGTTAATTTAACAATTTGCACTCTTATGCATGACGTCAGTGATCACCCAAGGCTCTTGACATGAGCTGCTTAGGCTATGGAAGCCTTTTGAATCCACGAACTCCATCAGTATTTGGACAAGGCCATAAGCTAAGTAGAAGTTCTCTCCTCCCTTTAGAGAAAAGAATATCCTTTGATGGCCATTTCTTTCCACTGGGGTCTCACTGAGATCCTTCATGTAGGATTTTTTTTTTCCCCACAGTGTTTTAGCTTTCCATGCCTGAAATGCCCTCATGGGCTTTTCAGCCAGACCAGAATGCCTTAAGGGCTGATTCTGAAGTCAGAATGCTGTTTATAGTAATTGTCATTCTGAGTTTGCTGTGTGGGCTGCTTCCCATGGAGGAACATTATCTCCTTTTTAATTCTATTCATTGTTATTTCCAGACACTTGGACTTATTTATGTGATCTCTTTAACACTTAATCCTATCTATATGATCAATTTAACACTTAATATGATTGCTTTAACACTTAAGATGGCATTATTACCACCCAGCTTAATGGGATTTGGAGTCCCATGGTAAGTTTTTAGCTGTACCTTTAGAAATATGTCTGTAGGAATGTATGCGTTCCAACTCTTATTTTTTATTGAGATCTAGCTCTTATTCCCATTCTTACTTTTTACTGAGATCTATTTTCACTTGACTTTATACACACATGATTAATTCTATATTAAGTAAAGAGTTCAACCAATGATATTAAGAAGAAAGAGAAAAAAAACTTTTCCTCGACAGTCAAGACAAGGGCTGTTCAAGTCATTGCTTCTCAAAGTGTCAGTTTTACTTCAACAGGCTTCTGTTTAGGTGCTGTGTTATCACAGATCAGGGAGAACATATGGTGTTTGTCCCTTTAGGACTGGCTTCTTTCACAGAGTATGACGTTTTCCAGCTTCATCCACTTTGTTGCAAGTGACCAGATTTCACTTTTTTTTAAACTGCTGTGTAGTATTCCATAGAGTTCATATCCCATAATTTCTTTATCCAGTCTTCAGTTGATGGGCATTTAGATTGATTCCACGTCTTAGCTATTGTGAATTGAGCTGCAATAAACATGAAGATTCAGATAACTCTTTTATTCACTGATTTCATTTCCCTTGGGTAAATTCCCAGGAGTGGGATGGCTGGGTCATATGGCAAGTCTATATTCAGATTTCCGAGGAATCTCCAAACTGTCTTCCATAGTGGCTTTACCAGTTTACGTTCCCACCAACAATGGATTAGTGTACCTTTTTCCCCACATCCTCGACAGCATTTATTGTTTGTTGATTTCTGTATGAAGGCCACTCTAACTGGAGTGAGGTAAAACCTCATTGTGGTTTTGATTTGCATTTCCTTGACGGCTAGTGATCATGAGCATTTTTTCATGTGTCTGTTGGCCATTTGGATTTCCTCTTTTGAAAAATGTCTGTTTAAGTCCTTGGCCCATTTCCTAACTGGGTTGTTTGTTTTATTGTTGTGGAGTTTCCCGATCTCTTATATATTCTGGTTATTAATCCTTCATCAGTTGCATAGTTTATAAATAATTTCCCCCATTCTGTCGGTTGCCTCTTCACTTTCCTGGCTGTTTGTTTTGCAGTACAGAAGCTACTCAATTTGATGTAATCCCATTTGTTAATTTTAGCTTTTATTGCCTATGCCTCCGGGGTCTTTTCCAGGAACTCTTTGCCTGTGCCAATATCTTGCAGGGTTTCCCCAATGCTCTCTAATAATTTGATGGCATCAGGTCATAAATTTAATCTTTAATCCATGTTGAGTGGATTTTCATGTAAGGTGTAAGGTAGGGGTCTTGCTTCATACTTCTGCATGTAGAAATCCAGTTTTCCCAGCACTATTTGATGAACAGACTGTCCTTGCTCCAGGGATTGGTTTTAGCTCCTTGTCGAATGTAAGTTGGTTGTAGATGCTTGGATTGATTTCTGGCATTTCTCTTCTGTTCCGTTGGTCTCTCCATCTGTTTTTGTACCAGTACCAGGGTATTTTGGTTGTAACTGCCTTGTAGGATGTCTTGAAATCTCGTATTGTGGTGCCTCTGGCTTTGTTTTTATTGTACAAGATTGCTTTAGCTATTCAAGGTCTCCTGTGTTTCCAATGAGTTTCAGCATCATTTTTTCTGGATCTGAGAAGAATGTCTTTGGAATTTTGATTGGTATCGCCTTGAATCTATAAATTTAGGAAGAATGGACATTTTGATGATTTTGTTCTTCCAATCCATGAACATGGAAATTTTTTCAATTTTTTTGTGTCTTCTATTTCTTTAATGTTTTGTAATTTTCATTGTAGAGATCTTTGAAATCCTTGGTTAAATTTATTCCAAGTTATTTGATTTTTTTTTCTTGTAGCTATTGTGAATGGGATTGATCTTAGCAGTTCTTTCTCAGCCGTGACATTGTATGTGTATACCAAGGCTGTTGATTTTTGTGTATTGATTTTATATCCTGCTACTTTACCAAACTCTTCTATGAGTCGTTTGGATCCCCTATATATAGAATCATGTCATCTGCAAATAGGGATAGTTTGACTTCCTCTTTTCCTATTTGAATCCCTTTGATTTTTTTTTTCCTTGCCTAATGACTGGGTAAAGCTTCCAAGACTTTATTGAGTAGTAATGGTGAGCGTGGGCATCCTTGTCTGGTTCTGGATCTCAGTTGGAATGCTTCCAACTTATCCGCCATTCAATAGGAAGCTGGCCATGAGTTTGTCATAAATTGCCTTGATTGTGTTGAGGAATATTCCTTCTAAACCCAATTTGCTTAGAGTTTTCATCATGAAATGCTGTTGTATTTTGTCAAATGCTTCCTATGCATCTATTGAGATAATCATATCCACAGGTTCTGAATCCAAAGACTGGACCAGCTGTGAATTGCATATATTTGTGTGTGTGTGTGTGGTGGGATTGCCTCTATACTGAACATGTACATTTTTTCCCTTACGGTATTCTCTAAGCAGTACAGTAGAGCAACTATTTATACAGCAGTTACATCACACCGACTAGGTAATATAAATAATCTAGAGATGGCTAATGGATGTAGCGTAGTGCTTCAGTTGCTGTTTGGGAAGCCTGCATCCCACATTGCAGTGCATGGCTCGGGTCCCAGCTGCTCTGCTTCAGATCTAACTTCCTGCTGGCCTGTGCTGGGGAGGCAGCAGGTGCTGGCTCAAGTGCTTAGGTCACTGCTACCCAAGTGGGAGTTACAGATGAGGTTCCAGGCTCCCTACTTGGGCCTGGGCCAGCTTTCGCTGTTTTGGGTATTTGGGGAATGAAGTAGTAGATGGAGGATTTCTCTTGATCTTTCTCTTTCTGCCTTTCAAATAAAATTTTTAAAAAAGTTGAGATTTTGACCGAGATTTCATATTTGTAAAAAAGATGTATTTATTTGAAAGGCAGTTACAGAGAAATGAAGACAGAGAGAGAGGTATCTTCCATCTACTGGTTCACTCCCAAATGGTTCACTCCAGCAATGGCTGGAACTGAGCTGATCTGAAGCCAGGAGCTTCTGAGTCTCCCACGTGGGTGCAGGGATCCAAGCACTTGGGCCATCCTCCGCTGCTTTCCCAGGTGCATTAGCAGGGAGCTGCATTGGAAGTAGAGCAGCCGGGACTCAAACTGGCTCCCATATGGAATGTCGGTGCTGCAAGCCGGGGCTTTAACCCACTGCACCACAGAGGTGGCCCCTGGGATTTCCTTTACTTACTTTCTTTTTTTTTTTAAGATTTAAATTTATTTGAAAGTCAAGAGTTACACAGAGAGAAGGAGAGGCAGAGAGAGAGAGTCTTCCATCCACTAGTTCACTCCCCTGTTGGCCACAATGGTCAGAGCTGTGCAGATCCGAAGCCAGGAGCTTCTTCCAGGCCTCCCATGTGGGTGCAGGGGCCCAAGGTCTTGGGCCATCTTCTACAGCTTTCCCAGGCCATAGCAGAGAGCTAGATCAGAAGTGGAGCAGCTGGGACTCGAACTGGCATCCATATGGGATACCGGCACTGCAGGCGGCAGCTTTACTCGCTACACCACAGCGCCAGCCCCTTTCCCCTGGGATTTCACTGAGCCTGTCCATCAGTTGGGGAGCGTGTAACAGTGTTACATCTGCTCAGATCTTCTGTTTCTTCTTGAGTCGGTTACAGGAATTGGCCCCTCTCATCTACATACCTAATTTGCTGGATAGTTGTTCATAGCATTAACTCACTTACTTGTACTCCTTTCACTGATGTATTTAAAGCTAAAACTTAGCCTGAGTTTGCTCCAGCTGTGCCTCATAGGCTGTGATACACTTTTTAATTGTTGTAGTAATTTTGGAATTATATTTTGTGTTTCTTCCTTGATCCAGTTGTTAAGAGCTTCCTAAGGGCCTTTTTCCAATAACTTTGTTATTAATTTTTTTTAAACTTTTATTTAATGCATATAATTTTCCAAAGTACGACTTATGGATTACAATGGCTTCCCCCCCATACCGTCCCTCCCACCCACAACCCTCCCCTTTCCCACTCCCTCTCCCCTTCCATTCACATCAAGATTCGTTTTCGATTATCTTAATATACAGAAGATCAGCTTAGTATACATTAAGTATGGATTTCAACAGTTTGCTCCCACACAGAAACATAAAGTGAAAAATAATAGATGATTTTTTTTAAATGATGATGAAATCAGAGCAGACCTATTGTCATGTTTAATCCCAGTGAGAGTCAAGTTGGGAATTGATAATTTCTTTTCTTTTTTTTTTTTTTTTTACAGAGGATCAGTTTAGTATGCATTAAGTAAGGATTTCAACAGTTTGCACCCCCATAGAAACACAAAGTGAAATATATTGTTTGAGTACTCATTATAGCATTAAATCTCAATGTACAGCACATTAAGGATAGAGATCCTACATGAGGAGTAAGTGCACAGTGACTCCTGTTGTTGACTTTACCAATTGACACTCCTGTCTATGGCATCAGTAATCTCCCTATGCTCCAGTCATGAGTTTCCAAGGCTATGGAAGCCCTCTGAGTTCTCCGACTCTTATCTTGTTTAGACAAGGTCATAGTCAAAGTGGAGGTTCTCTCCTCCCTTCAGAGAAAGGTACCTCCTTCTTTGAAGACCGGTTCTTTCCACTGGGATCTCACTCGCAGAGATCTTTTGCCAGAGTGTCTTGGCTTTCCATGCCTGAAATACTCTCATGAGCTTTTCAGCCAGATCCGAATGCCTTTAGGGCTGATTCTGAGGCCAGAGTGCTATTTAGGACGTCTGCCATTCTATGAGTCTGCTGAGTATCTCACTTCCCATGTTGGATCACTCTCCCCTTTATTTACTCCATCAGTTAGCGTTAGCAGGTACTAGACTTGTCTATGTGCTCCCTTTGACTCCCAGTCCCTTCACCATGACCAACTGTGAACTGAAACTGATCACCTGGAACAGTGAGATGGCATTGGTACATGCCACCTTGATGGGATTGAATTGGAATCCCCTGGTATGCTTCCAACTCCACCACTTGGGGCAAGTCAGCCTGAGCATGTCCCAAATTATACATCTCTTCCCTCTCCCATTCCCACCACCATGTTCAACAGGGATCACATTTCAGTTAATTTTCAACACTTAAGAATAACTGTGCATCAATTACAGATCTAAACCAGTCATATTAAGTAGAACAGATAAAAAAACTACTAAGAGGGATAATGTATTTAGTTGTTCATTAACAGTCAGGGCTATGCTGATCAAGCCACCATTTCCCATAGTGTCCACCTCACTCCAACAGGTTTCCCTCTTGGTGTTCAGTCAGTCGTCACCGATCAGGGAGAACATATGGTATTTGTCCCTTTGGGACTGGCTTATTTCACTCAGCATGATGTGTTCCAGATTCCTCCATTTTGTTGCAAATGACTGGATTTCGTTGTTTCTTACTGCGGTATAGTATTCTAAAGAGTACATATCCCATAATTTCTTTATCCAGTCTATCGTTGATGGGCATTTAGGTTGGTTCCAGGTCTTAGCTATTGTGAATTGAGCTGCAATAAACATTAGGGTGCAGACCTCTTTTTTATTTGCCAATTTAAATTCCTTTGGGTAAATTCCAAGGAGTGGGATGGCTGGGTCGAACGGTAGGGTTATCTTCAGGTTTCTGAGGAATCTCCAGACTGACTTCCATAGTGGCTTGACCAGCTTGCATTCCCACCAACAGTGGGTTAGTGTCCCTTTTTCCCCACATCCTCGCCAGCATCTGTTGTTGGTAGATTTCTGCATGTGAGCCATTCTAACCGGGGTGAGGTGAAACCTCATTGTGGTTTTGATTTGCATTTCCCTGATTGCTAATGACCTTGAACATTTTTTCATGTGCCTGTTGGCCATTTGGATTTCCTCTTTTGAAAAATGTCTATTGAGGTCCTTGGCCCATCTCTTAAGTGGGTTGTTGGTTTTGTTTTTGTGGAGTTTCTTGATCTCTTTGTAGATTCTGGTTATTAACCCTTTATCTGTTGCATAGTTTGCAAATATTTTTTCCCATTCTGACGGTTGTTATTAATAACTTTGTTATTAATTTTTAATTTGTATGTTATGCAGTATGTGTGCTTTCAGAGAAAGTATGATTTCTATTTTTTATATTGTCCTGAACAGTCTATAGGCACTTAAAAACTTGTTGTTTTGTCATTACCTGGGCTGTTTTCTCTGCTTTGGGGTTGTATACCTGTCTTCTTTCTGATGTTTTGGAGGGCTTTTTAAAAAATTATTTTTATGATCACTTTTTAAAGTCTTTACAATAATATAACAGTATCTTTTTTTTTTTTTTAAGATCTATTTTGTTTGAAAGACAGAGTTAGAGAGGTAGAGACAGAGAGGTCTTCCATCCTCTGGTTCACTCCCCAAATGGCCGCAACGGCCCAGCTGTGCTTATCTGAAGCCAGGAGCTTCTTCCGGGTCTCCCACGTGGGTGCAGGGGTCCAAGGACTTTTTGGGCCATCTTCTCCTTCTTTCTCAGGCCACAGCAGAGGGCTAGATTGGAAGAGGAGCAGCTGGGACTAGAACCGATGCCCATGTGGGGTGCTGGCGCTTCAGGCCAGGGCTTTAACCTGTTGTGCCATAGCGCCGGCCCCCAGTATCTTTCAATTTGTAATTTTCTCCTTGTGACTGACAGTGAATGTCTTTTCAGATTTTTAAGAGCCCCCCCACCTTTTTTTCTTTTTTCTTTGCTCTCAGTGCTAGTGTATGTACTGTGTCCATTTCTCTGTTGGGTGGCTCTTTCATTTTTGGGGGCCTTTTGGATATTAAAAAATCCTTTTTTGGGCATTTGAGATGCTATTTTTTTCACATTTCATATTTGCTTTTTATGTTATTATGTGGCAATTTAAACTTTTATGTTGAGGCTGGCACTGTGGCTCACTTGGTTAATCCTCCGCCTGTGGCGCCGGCACACCGGGTTCTAGTCCCGGTCGGGGTGTCGGATTCTGTCCCGGTTGCCCCTCTTCCAGGCCAGCTCTCCGCTGTGGCCCGGGAGTGCAGTGAAGGATGGCCCAAGTGCTTGGGCCCTGCACCTGCATGGGAGACCAGGAGAAGCACCTGGCTCCTGGCTTCGGATCGGCGCAGCGCACCGGCCGTAGCAGCCATTTGGGGGGTGAACCAACGGAAGGAAGACCTTTTTTTCTGTCTCTCTCTCACTGTCTAACTCTGTCAAATAGAATAAAAAAATAAAATAAAACTTTTATGTTGTCTAATTTGTATTAAATTGCTCTTTCCTGGTTTCTGGATTTTTGTACCCTAAACAGAAAGGCATTTTCTCACCATGAGAGTTTTTTTTTAAGATTTATTTATTTATTTGAAAGGCAAAGTTAGAGGGGGAGATGGAGAGAGAGAGAGATGAAGATACATCTTCCATCCACTGGTTCACTCTCCAGTTGGCTGCAATAGCCTGGAACTCCACCAGGTTCCCATGTGGGTGGCAGGGGCCCAGCAGTCGGCCATCCTCTGCTGTTCTCCCAGGCACATTAGCAGGGAGCTGGATTGGAAGTGGATTTGCTGAGCCTCCAACTGATGCTCCAGTGGCATGCTGTGGCCCCTGTGAGATTTATAATTATATTTTCTTGTAATAATGTAATTGTCCCTCCCCATAATAACTTAAAAGATTTATTTCAAAAGCAGAGTTACAATGAGGCAGATGCAGAGAGGTCTTCCATCTGTGCCCAGATGGGCACAATGGCTGGAGCTGGGCCGATCGAAAGCCAGGAGCCAGGTGCTTCTTCCAGGTCTCCCAGTTGAGTGCAGGGCCCAAGCACTTGGGCCATCCTCTGTTGCTTTCCCAGGCCACAGCAGAGAGCTGGATCGGAAGTGGAGCGGCCAGAAAAACTGGCACCCATGTGAGATGCTGGCGCCATGGGTAGAGGCTTAGCCTAGTACACCACGGCTCCAGCCCTGGGGTAAACTTTTTAAAATCTTTGCATATATTTTCGTATTATGCATTTTCTGTGAACTTTTCAGACTCCCTCCTGTTAGAGTGACAAAATAGGGCCTTGGCTGAGTCTCCAGAGTCCCCATCGCCAGCTGATGGTGTGTGTGGGGGGGAGGGGGGCTGAGGCGAAGGCTGCCGAGACCGAGGAAGAGGAGGGCTGGCCGGTGCTCGCGGACACGGTGGCACAGACCTCACCGGCCTTGCTGGCTGCTCTCTGGAGGGCCGGGGGCGAGTGCCGCTGGGTGGGGCAGATGGGACACTCGGGGAGTTTCTCTCTGAAGGGCAGGAGAGGGCCGACGGCTCCAGGGATGGGAAGGTGCGTCACAGAAGGCTTTAGAAGTGGGAGGGACATCTGCACGCGCCAGTGCTTACAGGGAGGGTCAGTAAGGAGGGAGGGATGGAGGCAGCAGGTACCACAGTGAAAGGTTCCAGAGGGGGGCCCGGCCTCCCCAGCAGGGAGGAAGGAGGGAAGAGCTGTCTTCATTCGCCCCTTTTCTCCTTCAGAGTAGCTGTGGGGTAGCAGTGATGACAGCGGGCACGTGGGTGTTCCGTGAGTCCTCGTGTCACCTGAGGCTGGCTGAGATGACGCTGGACAGTCCTGCAGATCCAGAGGCTCGTCTCCTGGGCCCAGACAGGGCCCAGCTCGCCATCGCCCACTGCTCCTCCTCCCCATCCCACACTAACCCTGTTCCAGCCGTGGCTCAGTCCTGTTGCCACAGCGGGGCCTCCTGCTCTCTGCGGCCCGGGTTGGCAGGCCAGCAAGCATGCAGTCTCCTCAGCCGCATCCGTGTCTCCGTGAGAAGTGGTCCGGGGCCCGTCTCTGCTGTTCACCAGCGCCCGGCCTCCTGTAATCCCAGGAGGGAACCTGGGTACAGCCGAGCTGCCGCCCTGAGGCTGGCTGGGGCACTTCTCAGGAGACTTCCGTGCCTGCTTCCTGTGTGGTCCTGAGCACTCACTGAGCATCCTGTTTTGCAGGGGGACATGAACTTGTCTGATTCCAGAGACACCTGGCTAGAAGACGGGCGGGGACGTTCCGCAGAGAGGAGCAGCCACCTGCATCTGGCCAGATCCGCCTGGAAGGGCTCAGCCTACAGTGAGCGGCGGGGGAGTGGGCATAGCCTCCTGCCCATCTGGGGCCTTGGGGGGTGGTACTTGCCAGATCCCGCCAGTGCCTAGTGAGAGCCCCACTGTCCTGTTTGTTGTAGGCCACAGACCTGCCCAGGGCACTTGCTGCTGCTCTCCAACCAGACTCCCCAGCCCGGCGACCTGCTTCTCCTCCTCCTACCAGGATCTGGCCAAGCATGTCGTGGACACATCTATGGCAGATGTAACTGCTCCCGCTCATCCCCCCTAACCAGACCTGCCGGTGGGGGTGGGAGAGTCGGGAGGAAAAGAGCCGGGCAGGTGGGGGCTGCTGCCATTTGGGGGCTTCTTGAGGGGCTCTCCCGTAGCACTGGCCAGAGCAACCCAGGAGCGCCGATTGTACTAGCGTGACCACTGTGTCCCCAGGTCATGGCGGCTTGCTCGGGTAACCTGCACAGCCTCTTCAGCCGCCAGGCAGCGGCCGGCTGGAAGTAAGTCTCTGTACAGCACCTCGCTGCTCGGCTCCCCCTGCTTGGCCTCTCTTCCTCTCTCTTCTCTACGCTGGCTTCTGAGTCCCCAAGTCCCCCGTGGCGACCCTGGAGCCAGTTTTGACCTCTCTCCTGTCCTTGGTGTTTGCCTCAGCTACCAGGGTGAGGAGCAGGAGGTGCAGCTGTACTACAAGGTGTTTTCTTCCACGCGGCATGGCTTCCTGGGGGCAGGTGTGGTGTCCCAGCCGCTGTCGCACGTGTGGGCAGCGGTGAGTGACCCTACGCTTTGGCCCCTGTTTCACAAGCCCATCCAGACAGCAAGGCTGTTTCAGCGAGTGACCAACAGCATCAACCTAGGTGAGCCCGGAGGCGCCAGGCTTCTAGGGGTAGGCCGGGGCTGTGGGGGAGCTCAGCCTAGGTCTGTCCAGTTGGGTGTCGAACTGTGGAATGATGGGGTGCTGGGGCTGCTGCTGGCCTGGGAAGGATTTAGAGCTGGGTTTGCTCACAGCCCCCACCCCCACCCCCTCCTCCCCAGTGTACTTGGTGTGCAACACGACGACGTGTGCGTTGAAGCAGCCGCGGGACTTCTGCTGTGTCTGTGTGGAAGCCAAAGAGGTGCCTGCCTTGGTGGTGGTAAAGCGGTCGTGGGAAGAACTTGGGCGCACGTGTGGGGAGAAGCTGCCTGTGGCTTCCGGTCCTCTGGGGGAGGGGCTGCCTTCTGCCATGCTGACTTGCAGTGGAGCCGCTTCCTGGGATGTCTGCATTACCTGGGCAGAAGTCACATGTGTGTCTGTCCCCAGGGGCCCCTGTGTGTCATGGCAGCTCAGTCAGTATATGACGCCTCCATGCCAAGGCCCAGCAAAAAGATGGTGCGAGGAGAAATACTACCCAGCGCCTGGATCCTGCAGCCTGGCACCGTGCAAGGGAAGGGTGTCACCAGAGTCGTCTATTTGGCCCAGGTGATGAACTCCTTGCTCCAACCTCACAGCTCACCTTTGACCCCCACGCCCACCCGGGACATTCTGCCCAGCTGGCCAGCATCCTTCAGTGCCCAGCCCTGTGGCCAAGAGCTCGAGAGTCCAGGGTGCTTCTTGGGCTGCCGAGAACAGGAGTCAGGGGGAGGATCTGAAAGCTGAAGCTGCCCCTACCAGAGTCGTAGTGACCTGCAGCCGTGGCTGATCCCAGGGTCCCTGGTGGCAAGGTAACAGGATGGCCCACAGGCTCAGCTCTCCACAGTCCGGACTTGAACTTTGTCTGCGGGCAGTAAAAGCCAGTGCTGGGATCTGGAGGGCAGAGCCCAGGCCTGTGCGCTCAGCAGTGGAGTTCGGGTGCTCCTCCTCACCACTGCCCAGGCGGCTCCTGGGGCGGAAGCGTGCCCTGACCCTCTAAGTCGCTCTGCGCCTTCAGCTCCTCTCTCTCTGCTTCCAGGTGGAACTTGGGGCTCCGGGCTTCCCGCCTCAGCTGCTGAGCTCCTTCATCAAACAGCAGCCACTGGTCATAGCCAGACTGGCTTCCTTCCTGGGCAGTTAGCATCTCCCTGGCCAGGTGGTGCTGCAGACGCCGCGGCAGCTGCTGCTTACTTTCCATGCCCTGACGCAGGAGCCAGTGCGAGTGGCCGCGGCTGGCCGGGCAGACGGCGCCAGCCCAGGGGTGGCAGCAGGGCCCAGGCAGTGCTTGGTCCTAGCTGGCGCCCCGGCAGAGCGAGCGGCCCAAGCCCTGCCCCGGCTGTCCGCAGTGAATGAAGCTCGGCTCGCCGGCTGGCCTTCGCACCTTTATCTCTGTGCCAGACAAGCTGCTCAGACCGCAGGAGGGAGCAGGGGCAGCAGGCGGAGACCGCGGTGCGCTGGCCAGGCGCTTCCTCCCTCCGGCCCAGCCCTCAGCCCATCGTGAGGCCGGCAGCCTTCGGCCAAGACTCTGCTCCGAATCTGCCTCCTGCATCAGCTCCGTCCCAGAAAACAGCGAAACAGACTACAAGGGCTTTAAAAATAGCTGCACAAACCAGAACACGGATTCAGAATCTTTTCTCCCTGTTGATGTTTACAAAATGCCTTCTGTTCGTTTTTGTTTACCCAGCTCTTCCTTTGACTCCCAGAAGAGAATTTTTGGGTTTTGCATCGGTCAGGAGTGTCGAGCTGTGCCCCGTGACGGGGCAGTCACTCGCGAGCTGACTCCCGGGAGACTGCTGGGGCAGGAGCGACACGTCGGGGGGCTGGGGCGGGCTCTCCCAGGACGGGCGAGACAGCAGCTGCTGGTCGCTGACAAGGCAAGAGGAATTCTAGAAGTGAGACATTACTCTTTGAAGATGAGCGAGAAGGGAACTCCTGAGGCAGTGAGCAGTGAGCCGGTGCTTAGGAGGAAGCTGTGCGCGGCGCCCTGCTCCTGGCCCGCGGACGCCAGGTGGGATGAGAGTGCAGTCCGTGTTCTTGAACCTTAGCCCAGGCTCGGCGGAGGCCCACTATTCTGATGTTTCCTCGGAAGCAGTAAAGGTGGGAGAGCCCCATCCTTAGTTCGTGCCCAGAACCTTTGCTGGATGAGGGTAACTGGGAATTAAGAGGTATCTAGATATTGCAGCAAAGTTTTACTTTTCTAAAAATGTTGTCAGGGTTTTATTTTTCCCTCTTACCTCAGGTTATTTATATATTATTGGTTGAAGATTTTACAAATTGTTTTTAAATGTTTATAAGTACTTTCCTGATTAATTTGACTTTTTTAAATAACACTTGACACCCTACTTATGTACTCCCACCTCTGTTCCTGTAAATCTCTAAGACTGTTGACCAGAGAGGTCAGAACACCTGTGAATTAAAAGTCCTGTGTGTGTATTTGACTCAGTGAAGACGATCCTGGGATGCTCAAGCAAGTCACTGAAGCAGGGTGGAACGCAGCCTGCTGGTCATGGCAGGGCCTGCTCGTGGCCCAGTTTCAGGCTGCTGTATTGAGCTGACATGTAGGTTCTGCCCATGCGCCATGGCACTGCTCTGCATGGTCATTAGCAACCAGATTAGTTGCTCAACTTTAATCCAAATCCGAACAGAAGGGAGGATTCCAGAGTAGTCACTGCCACACGTAACTGTGACCACAGCACCAGGGAGTATCTGAGGCAGAGCCAGACATGGGAATCTGGATGGGTGGATAACTAAGTGCTGGCTTTATCCGCTTCCTAGACAAGCCCACACCAGCCCAACTGAGAGTATCATGAAGAACAGAGTCGGCCCTCCGTATCCACGGGCTTCGCCTCAGCTGAAGATGGGACGTATTTGAAAGTGGGGCGAATGCCAGCACTGCGGCTCATTAGGCTAATCCTCCGCCTTGCGGCGCTGGCACACCGGGTTCTAGTCCCGGTCAGGGCGCCGGATTCTGTCCCGGTTGCCTCTCTTCCAGGCCAGCTCTCTGCTGTGGCCAGGGAGTGCAGTGGAGGATGGCCCAAGTGCTTGGGCCCTGCACCCTATGGGAGACCAGGAGAAGTACCTGGCTCCTGCCATCGGATCAGCGCGGTGTGCTGGCTGCAGCGCGCCAGCCATTGGAGGGTGAACCAACAGCAAAGGAAGACCTTTCTCTCTGTCTCTCTCTCTGTCCACTCTGCCTGTCAAAAAAAAAAAAAAAAAAAAAAAAAGTGGGGCGAACTGCTGCTGATGCACTGAAGACAGCTGCATCCCTGGGTCTGGGTCCTGCTGCTCTCCCTCCCTGCTAATGTGCACCTGGGAGGTGATGGCCTAAGCAATGGCCCCCGCCATCCACAGGGGGGGACTTGGATTGAATTGGCTCAGGTTATTGTGGGCATTTGGGAAGAGCACCAACAGATGGATGCTTGCTCTTTGTTATTCAAAAAAAATATGAAAAAATAGTCATTCCCTAAACAATTTAGTGTAACAGCTACACATGGCATTTACATTCTATTGGTTTATAATGTAAGTAACCTCCAGACTTCAAAGTATTCGGGAGGCTGTGTCTAGGTTATGTGTGGGCTTTGGTATATGCAGATGTCCTGGAACAGATTCCCCGTAGATACTGAGGCTAGCAATTGAGGATGATCTTGTAATAAAATGCACAAGTGAAGTCAGATTTCCTTCTAGATGGGCAGCTCTCAGTTTAGCCTGCATGAGAATCGCCTAAAGACTTCGTTACATCTCAGGCTGCTCCCCCAAAACTGCGGACTGAGTAGATGTGTAGAAAGAAGCGCAAGTATTTTTAAAAGTTCCAGGTAAGCCCAAGGCTGCCGCTCTGGGGACTACACTGAAGACTTCTGGGTTAACATAATCTGTACAGCACAGATCCATGGAAAGCAAGCTGGTGAGTTTGCACTTAATTAGCTGCCTGTCTGCTTAATCCACAGAGTAGGCCTTTAAGGCTCACACAGGCCCCAGGAAATCTCCTTTGTAGGGGCCATGTTAAATTTCTATTTCCTTTCCCAAGAGCTTGGTTTTAACCCAGGAGGCCAAGCACCAGGCCTGTGTATGGCCCAACCTTTCACCTCAGTGTCCTGAGGCGCTGCAGGCTTTCCTGCAGAAGATGCCAAGAAGTAGCCATGAGCTCGCAGCTTGCTGGGCCTGTGCTGTGGTTCAACCACACCTAATGCTGGTCTCTGGGCCTAGAGACAGAAAACATTTCTTAGTCATTTTGACTCCTAGGCATTAAATTGCATTTAAAAGAGGAAGATAAAAGCCTTTGAAAAGTTATACTTTGTGCACCAATGGGATCACCTGGCTTTGTTAGGACCACACAAGTGGATGCCCATAAGCCCAGAGTCTTAACCCTGCTGGGTCGCTGGCAGCTTCACTGAATAATGTACTTCCCTAAACTGCCTACTCCTTACATATCCCTCAAACAGAAAAATTTTTACAGAAATGAACTCAATGACATGTTTAATGCTTAGTCAAAATCAGTGGTTCGCTTATAGAGAAGTAGAATGCTTTAGTTCTGAGACAAGTCGTCAGCCAGAAAGGACACCCCAGCCCTGACGAGAGCTGCCAATGCGATGGGCAGCAAATGGAAAGCAAGCAGTTTCCCGGGCCTGGGGCTGGCGTCCTAACCGGCAAGGCACCTGTACAGCTGGCAACCCAGCAGCCACCTGAGACTGCAGCCTTCTAAAGGGCAAAGGCGGAAATGACTAGAATCAGCCCCGTGAAAGAAAACAGCTTGTATTTAAAAACTGTCCCGTTTTGCCCCTTCCTTGGTCCTTGGGAGGAGACAGGGTCTAGAGTTACTGCCCACACCCAGGCAGAAGACAGAGGGCAAAGCCAGGCCTCTGCCAGGTGGGTCCTCCCTTACCTGCTGTGCATTCTCAGTTCCCGGCGACAGGGAAATGCAGATTCCCAAGATCGTGCTTTCGTTTTCAAGTGAAGCAAAGTCCTGCCGCTTTCATGGTCCAGAGCCACATGTTGTAAGAGGTGCTAGCACAGCAGCAAGTGAGGCTAGAAGCCTGTCTCACAAGCCCTCTCACGTCTGGCTACTCCACGTCCACGTGATCAACGCCCGCTCTTCTGCTCCCAGACAAGTCTCGAGGCTTTTCCACCACCACGTTGAACCACCTGGCCTCTCCTGCCTCCAGGATTCGGGTGGTGAGCTCGCCGTCGGTGGGATGCCACGCAGCCCTTCCACCTGAGCAGGTCTGTTCCAGACCCAGCTCCTCCCACCGCAGCGAGGGGCAGCAGTGGGCTCTTCGGCTTCCTCCTGAGGCGCAGGCAGGCAGGGCTCAGGGTTCTGATGAGACGCCCAGCGGGGCCGCTGCCCAGCCCTAGCTCTGGGCCAGCACAGTCCCCCGGTTTGGCTGCACCAGCTCACACGCTCGCAGCTGGGGTTCTGGCAAGGGGGGCTCAGTGAGAAACAGATTGAACAGCGTTGCTAATTCTTCAGAGAAGTCCTGAAATAAGTAGAAAGAGTTTCTGAGATGGCAGACATATCCTGCACTAGTAAAGCTCAGTCCCTAGGGATTGGTACTGTGGCACAGCTGCTTAAACGGCTGTTTGCAGCGCCAGCATCCCATATGAACAATGGCTTGAGTCCTGGCTTTTCTACTTCCAACCCAGCTCTTTGCTCATGCACCTGGGAAAGCAGTGGAGCATGGCTCCTGGCTCTGGAGTTGCGGTCATTTGGGGAGTGAACCACTGGATGGAAGACCTCCCTCTTTCTCTGGCTCTGCCTCTCTCAAATAAGTCTTTTAAAAAAAAATCTCACACAATGCCATGCTGCCTTCGATTCACTGCCTGCTTCCCTCTCCCTTTCTTCCCTGAGATTCCTTTTAGGGCCTTCAAAGAGGCGTAGAAAATGTGTATGATGAAGAAACTACATGGAGTTCAAAAAACTTTGGCCCCGAAATAAACTTACCTTTAATTTCATTTTTCCACAAGCTTTCTAAAATCCCCTCATACACAGCTACTCAGCTGAAGGAGGCCAAAGACAAGTTCAGGGTGGTTTTAAAACCCTGGACAAAAGTCCCTTTCAGGACACATGGGATACACGACACTGGTTCTCCCTCCATGTAAGACAAGAAGAGGACTCCTTACCTCTGGCCACTGGGCAGCACGGAGGCTGCCTAAGCAGGCCTCTATCTCCATCCGGCCCATCAGCCCCTTCTCCACCAGCTCCCGGAGCAAGAAGAGCAGCAGATCCCACTGCAAGACGCACAAAGCACAAGTCCCCGCTGCTAAGAGGCCCGGCCCATGAGCTCAGGGAGAAGTGGAGTGGAGCCCACTTCAGCACGGGAACAGAACGGGTGAGTACAAGATCGGGCAGGGGGCTGCGGGCGCGGATGCCTCCCCAGGCCTTCCTCTGACTCACCTCCCTCGGCCTTGTGTCTGCCAGAAGCCCCACGTTTCTCGGGCTCAGCAGGAGTCGCAGGGGAACGGGCGCCTGAAAGTCCTCCTTCCACAGGGACAGCAGCATGTGTAGGAGCCTTCGGGCCTGCCCTCTCTCCAGCCTGCGCTGCGCCGGCGGCCCCAGGATGGGAATTTTATCTGCCACTATGGGAGGAGAGGAAAGTCAAGCTGTAAGAAATGGGAGCGGAAGAAGGCGTTTCTAATCTTACTTGTACTCAGCCCTGAGATGTGGGACCTGGCAAGAGAGCGATCTGAGAAAGCAGCCGTACCAAGGAGGGAAGCCAGCTCCACGGAGCACTTGGCCAGATGCTGCTCAGCGGGTGGACACAGGAACTGTGGGGAAAAAGAGGAGACCCTAGAATTAGCAGCGTCCTTACCGCTGTCAGGACTGGCCGAGCCAGCCAGGGCTCTGCTTCTGAGGCAAGGACATGCGCAAACAGCCTTCACGTGGCAAATGCCTCGTCTTACCTGGCGACACTGCAGGGTCTGCCCCAGCTGGCCTAGGAGCTGCTCCAGATGCTCTGGGGGAACGCCCTCCTCAGGGTCCCGGGGCCCCGCGGCCAGGGAGAGCACATCCTGTGGGAGCAGGGCGAGGCCTCACACCAAGCTGGGCCAAGGGGGCCACAGAGGAGTCAGATGGGCAGGGCTTGGCAGTGAAGAGAGGGAAAAGGAAGGGGGTAAGCAGTGCCCCAGGTGGTGAGGCGGCTGGGCACGGCACCCACAGACCTGGGGCTGGGGCAGGACAGCACACCAGGAGGAGCAACCACACGGACAACCGAAGTGGGCACAGATGGCGCAGGTCAGCTGAGGGACAGCGTTTGCCTGGGACAGGACTCCTATCAACTCCTAGGCAGGCACCTGCCCCAAGTCTTCATATTGTCTATCCCTCCTGCTTCGTTTAGTTTTCCACGCACAAGTCCTCTGCATGTTGCGAACCAGCATCTAACGGCCATGAGCCTTTTCCTCTCCCTCCTATATAGTTGCCATTGCTAGTCATTGCTTCTTAGTCCTTGTTTCACATCCTTATTTCCAGACTAGGGTAAGATGGTGAATCTTCTGTGCTTTGAGGGCCATAGGTCTCTGTCCTAGCTACTCACCTTGGCTGTTGTAATGCAAAAGCAGCCACAGTTTGTCAAGTAATGGACATTGCTGTGTGCCAATACAATTTTATTTACTAAAACAAGTAGTGGGCACAATCTGGCCCACAGGCTAGCTGCTGACCCCTGCTCCAGTCTCTGTATTTTTTAAACCAAGTTAGGAGAACTGGTAGTGTATTCTTACTGCCCAAAACTGGGCAAGCATCACCTTCCATACTGAGAGGTTCACAGTCAGGGCCTGGTGACTGCCCCCTTGGAGACTGTTCTATTGTGGTAGAGCTGCTCCCATCAGCTCCTGGGTAACAGGCACTTAGGCCCGATTTACCCACCCTGTCCTTTTAGGTGACAACCAAAGCACGAACACCCAGGAGAGAGAGAGATTCCGCCCTGCCCACTTAATCCCATTCAGTGATGAAACAGGAAGTAGCTGGGAAACACAGAAAGCTCCTACACAAACACTGGCGCTGATGTGAGAATGAAGGAACCAGGAACAGAGCAGGGAGGAGGAGGAGGGTAGCCAAGGGGAGTAGGGTAGCTGTGTACTTTGATCTCGGAGATGAGGTGGGAGGGGAGGGGAGCGTGGTGCTCACAGGCGCGGGAGCAGCCCCTCCGCTCCCCCCGGACAGCTGGCTCAGGACCCTGGGCTCGAAGTATGCGACTCACGGCCGCTTTCACCTCCCTCCTAATCAGCGCTGTGGGGCAGAGGGAGAAGACGAGAGGGTCACGAGGTGCCCGCGGGGGCTCACCACACCACCCATGCCCTTCACCATTTCCAGCTCGCTGGGTGCCCCCTCCCCCAACTGCCTCTGAAACCTCGGTTGGGCTGTTCCCCGTATGGACCTCACCTGTGATGTTGGCCGACAACCAAGTGCAGGCTTTCTCTGTGGCCAGCCCCACGGCAATGTTTTCCGCACTGCTTAGCACCTACAACACGGAAGACTGCAGGGTCAGCGCTGGGGAGGGGCAGGTGCAACCGAGGGAGCCCAAGTCCAGGATGCACCCCCCACTCCCAGCCGCTTCAGACTGCAGAGGGCACACCCGTGCACCTGTGCGGCCTGCAAACCCCGGGCCCTCCCCACATACAGCTGCTGGGGTCTCCTCTGGAAGCAGGGCCCGCACAGCCCCAGGGCTCTTCTTCTGGCAGAACCTGTGAGGAGACAGGTGCAGGGAATGAGCAGGTGCTCGGGTCTCGCTCAGTGCAGCACCGACCTCCTGCCCGACCCCAGATGCTGGAGGAAGAAGCCCAAGCACCAGCCCTCCCCCACTGTGCACGCTCCCAGCTCAGCGCCTGGATTTTGCGATACAACACTAAAGCCGAGTTCAGAGCCTGCAGAAGAGCAGGGGAGAGAATCGGGAGAGTGGGTGGGGCGAGGAAATGGAGCAACAAGTATGAGGACAGAAAGCAGAGCTAAGTCGCCAGAGGGGGAGGTGACAGTCCACATAGATGGGTGTTTCTTACTCCCGCCCCTGGGTCAACGCCTGGGCCCCGTGGGGGCACAGCTGGGAACACAAGCTCTCCACCAACTGGGCTGCTTCGCCCCCTTCCTGGCCCTGCGCCACCAGCTGCTCCTGGAGAAGTGCCTCTGCCTGTCGCACGAGATCTGCCACCAGCGTGGCCCTGCAGCAGGGACAGCAAGGTTTGGGAGTAGCTGGAGGGGCTGAATGGGAAAGAGGCTGCAAAGTCAAGGGCGCTTCCTTCACAGAGGTCCGCAGTTCCAGCCTTGCCCCGCCCCCGCCCCACCCTTCCTCAGCTTGGCAGCAGGGTGTTGCAAAGGGAACGCCGGTGAGGGGACAGACGGGGACCCTCACCCCATTCTTACTTGATATGCTTGACGCAGTTTGATCCGATTCTCTCTGCCACAAACTCCACAGTCCTGCGCAGGGAGGGCGGCTGGTTGTGGAAAAAGGCCTGGGCGAGCTGCGCCTGCGGGACAGAGGAGCAGTGTGGTGAGGGCTCCCTTTGGCCGTCCCCAGGGCTGGCCCTGTCCTCTGCCCAGCCTTACCTGCAGCCCCTGGCTGGTCTGGGGAGGCTGGGCTCCCAGGCCGGTGGTGGTGGTGGGAGTGATTTTCCTGACGAAACCCCCGCTCCGCCCACTGCTGCCTGAAACCCACGAAGCGAGCAGCTTCCGGAGTTCACCTGCAGCAGGGAAGTCCAAGTTCCTAGTCCCAGAAACCCCTCCCATCTCCAGGCATCCTGAACTTGAAGCTGAGGCACTGGGGGAGTGCCTCAAAACAGCACGAGACATCCGGGAGCTAGGCCAAGGGGGCCCTTTTGGGTCTGCGGGCAGGGACGGGACCATGGGTGCTGGGGGAGGGCGCGGGACGCTCACCAATGTAGGGGCAGCAGGTGTAGAGCAGCTGCTGGTCCACCACAGGCACACTGTCCTGGGGGAGAACAGGCCAGTGTAGGCAGGCAGGCGGGCTTCCTGTCCCCCCAGCAGGCCCAGAAGCGGCCCGTCAGGAGGAGCTGATACAGGGTAAGCCCATCCTGCCCGTCCTGGCTGGGTCCTCCTGGACAGCCCACTTTCTTTACTTCTTGGACTTCCCGGGACTCTGGCTGGACCCCACACTCACCAAGCCATATTCTGAGGACACTGCGTCCACCTGGAAGCCATCTGACTGATCCTCTTCCGAAAAGAACAAGTCCTCTGGGACCGTGGGAATCTGGCAGAGAGGAGGCCATCCGAGCTGCAGGCGGCACCGCGGGGATGCGCAGCCTCCACTCTGCCTGCTTTAGGCGGCCGGTTCAGAGCAACCTCCTCTGAAGCGACGGCGCACCCTGGCCCTCTTGTCAACTCGCATCTTCTGGTCGCTGCCGCGCTAACTCAGAGGTCTGCACTCCCAGCCTCCCCCTCCTCCCCCGGCTCACCTGGAAAAGCCAGCCCAGGACAGCGAGCAGCAGCAGCTTGTTCAGGAAACACATCTCCCCTTCACGCTCCTGCGCCAAGACCAAGCTCCTGCGGGGCGAGTGGAAGGTGTGAACGGTCTCACTGGAGGATGTCCCCAGCGGCAGACCTAAGAGGGGCTGCTTCTGTGTGGGCAGCTGGCATCTCCTTGCTCTCCTCGTCCTCCCCCCCAACACCCAGATTCCTTCTCTGCTGGGCCACAGAGGAAAAAGGAAAGGGCAAACGACTGCCCACTGTCTGTCCCTCCGGGTGATGGCTGTCAAGGGCCACAGCCCTTCTCCACTCACCGGTGCAGGTGCAGCAGGAGACTAAAGATGCTGCGGTAGTAGTCCAGCAGGGGCACGATGTGGTCAGCAAAGGACAGGAACTCCACCAGCCAGGGCACGGTGAGCACAGCCCGGCGGGCCCGCAGCCCCTGCCACAGCAGGGTCCGCACATCCAGGACCGGTGGGACCTGGGAGAGGAGGGCTGGTCAGAGGGCGGGCACCTGGCGGGGCCGGGCAGTGCCTTCTAGGCCGCCTGGTTTCCAGAACAGCCCAGGAAAGCAGCCAGCGCCCGAGCCGACTGGCCCTCCCGGCTCCCTCTGCCAGGATCTCCCGCCCATTCACCTGGCTCCTGAGGGCCAGGATGGAGTCCTGAAGCTCACGGGTTGGGGGTGGTTCAGGCCCGCGATATGGCAGGAAAGCCACAAAGCCCAGGAATTTGGCCAAAAGCCTCAGGCTGAGCAGCACCATAGCAAACTGTCTCCGTTCACCCTGTATGGAATGAAGGGAAATAACAGGTCCTACGCGCAAGGCTTCTAGAGCAATTCCAAGCCTGTCACCAAGCGTCCTTGGAACACACTCCTCTGCTTTGAGGCCAGACCCCGCACTGCCCGCGTTCCGCTTCCTCACCTGCCAGTCGACATCTGCCTCCCCTTCGTCATCATTAGGCTCATGCGGAGGCAGGGTGAGGCCGTTGAGCTCTCTGATCTTCAAGCTCAGGCTATCCATAAGATGCTGATTAAACTGGAAGCTGGACGGGAGGGGAGAGCAAGAAGAAAAAAAGAAGAAATAAAAAGGCAGTGGAAGAGGTTCAGGCAGATCAGCACTGAGAGGTGCCCTGGCAGGAAGGATTAATGGGGGAGATGGGAGGCTGAGAAGTGGGATCACCCACGCCAGGGAGAGAATGGGAAGTGAAATGGAGGGGCAGAGTCTAGGGATCTCTGCTTCCTGCCCTGCAAAAGGTGGGGCACCTCTACCTGCTGGCGCTCAGGATGAAGTCTCTGAAGAAGCCTTGACAGCCCGGGAAGGTGGGGGGTGGGCAGGGCCCCCCACTGCTCTGAGGGGCCACAAGTCGCTCCTGTAGACGCCGCAACCGCCCCAGCTTGTCAGCTCCCAGCATACTGAGCACATCTGGAGCTTCGCCCAACACAGTGCCCCCAGCACCACCTGGGCTCTGACACATCTGGGCAGGGCGAGAGAGGAGCGAAACCAAAAACAGTGCATGGGAGACAGACCGAACAAAATGAGAGATGAACATCTACAGAACGCCTACTCTGTCAGCGCCTGAGGCAGCATTGAGGGAGGGCTTACACTCTTGTTTCAGAGGTAAGGGAACAAACTAAGCTGAAAGGATTTGCCTAGGGGCTACGAGAGCTGGGATGTGAAACCAGGCCTCTTAACCTGGGCCCTTCCTACCACACCAAGGAAAAGGGTGGGGAGATGGTGCGGGCCAAGGCGCTGTTACCTGGAGAAGCTGTTTTTGGAAAAGTCGAACAAAGTGGCTGTGGCTGCAGGCTGCCGAGAGCTGGCCCATCATGGCTCTAGGGAGGAAGAGTCAGGAAGAGTGTACAAGAGGGAGGCGGGGAGACTGCTGAGAACAGGCCAGCCCCTGGGCTCTTCAGCCTTCACCTGCCACAGCGGGCCTGCCCAGGGGTATGGGCAAGGAGAGGGGCACTGCCCTCAGAACCCAGGGTCTGCGAGGCTAGAGACAAACCAAACCCAGCAAGCCATCGCTGCCCCCAGTAACTCTGCAGTGGTCGCCAAGAACCAGTGAGCTTCCAGATAGGAAACCCACTCTGCCGCCTGCTCATCTACCCAGACCCAGCATCAGGGCGGCCCAAACTAGACGACGCAGAAAACAAAGGCTGGAGGGTCTGTCCAGTGATTTGGGTCAAAACAAGCAACTTGGATTACAAGCTTTGTTCTTTTCCGAGGGCCTGCCATTAGCAAACAAGCAGAAGGAGCTGGGAGACACACCCCTCCAGAGCGGAGGCAGGGCTGTTGGTGCTGGAGGTGAGGAGGTGGGGAGGACCGCAAAGCCTCCTGCCATCATCTCCCCACATGTCACGGAGCGCCCACTGGCAGGAGAGGAAAGACCCGGTGACCAGCGGCGGAGCACCCACCTGATCCTGCTACCCAGGCCCTTCTCAAAGTCCCAGCCGGGCTCCTCGTGGTGATCTTCCCATTCTCGAAGCACCTCATAAAACACATCCCTGACAGACACACAAGAATCCTGATCAGCTGAGGCATGGCTGCTGCTACCTCACTCTTCTCACGTGGAACACTGAGGGCAGGACTCTGCCCAGTCCCATGTCTTAACCTCAAAGTCCCTTATAGGATGACAATGTCACAGACCCAGCACAGCACACCACAGGCTCACACCCTCTGTGCACACTGAGAGGTAGTCCTGCCCAGGAACCCTGAGATTAAAGACCCTTAAGAGGGCCTGCTAGGCTCAGGGATTCAAGTCCACGGGCACAAAACAGAATAAGGTCAACTGGCCCTTGGGATGGCGAGGAAGGGCCTGGTGGTACCAACCCACTGGTTAGTGCCAAACTCCCAGTTTCTGTGACAACAAAACAACTGCCTATTCCAGAGAGACTGCCACCTACTCCCTCCCAGAGTTCCCCTTTCCCATCACCTCTGCTTTTTGAAAGTATGAAAGGCTCGGTCACTGGAGAAGTTGGCACGATTGTCAGTTTCCGGCTGAAAGGAGACAGCTTGAGCAGAGGGTAGCATCACCAGAGACACCTGAAACATGGCGGTAACATTAGGATCTAAAGCCTACAGGAGGCACACTCAGAAAACTTCACCCCTGACCTCCCCCACAGTCAGCACACATGACACTTAAGTACTGTGAGCAGGGGCTGCTTGAATTTATGGAAGCTCGCAAGGGTCAGGTCCAGGCTAGCAGGCACCTGCGCTGGGGCCACTACCTTGGCAACACTGCCCTCATAGGCAGCTCGAAGGCGGCCTTGCAGGGCTGGTGAGAAGCACAGCAGCCGCTCATTCTCCGCCAGCAGCTTCAAGGTCCCTTTGTCCAGGTAGGAAAGAACCCTGCGGGGACAGGAGCACACACAGCTGAGACTGGGACACAGACTGCACGCAGGGAGCGGCTGCCTGGGCAGCACACAGAGCGAGCGCATCTGGAGACTGGAGCCAGGATGTGCGGAGCCCAGACATGTACAGAAAGATCACAGGGCAAGAACCAAGGATGATGGCGGTCAAAGGGGAAGGAATGAGACCTGACAAAGCAGGAGGACAGGACAGGGATAGCAGCCCTAGACAGCAAGGCCAGTCGCCAAGACCACAGGGGTCGACTGGGCTCTTTCAGAGGTTAAAATCATAGCCTTGACACAAAGATTACCGATAGGGAAAGAACCGGGGCCGCTGTGCAAGCGGCCAGAGCACAGGGCAGACCACGAGGCAGAGGCCCACAGGCCCCAGTCAGGCAGACTCACGGAAACTGACGCTCCAACACCCGCACGGCGAAGAAGACGCAGTCGTGGATGCTCTGGAACAGGGGGCTCCCCACGGACTCTGGAAAGACAGCACCGCGCCGTCAGCTCAGAAGCGCCCATCGCCAGACCTCCCTTCTCAAAAGGAAGTTTGCTCACTTACCTAGGACACCTGGACCTGGTTCAAGGTCACTGTCCTTGGCAGCCACCATCCTCCGGGCAGTGAGGAGCTGAAGGACGAAGAAAAGCTCCAAGAACAGGTTTGGTACCAGGTTCTCTGGATATAAAAAGAAACCCCATGATAGCGGGCACCATCTGGAGCCCACTCAGTTCTGCAACTTCATCAGTTCCCTTAACCTGCCGCGCCGTAAGGGTCTTCAAAAAGTTTAAAACAGGTATTATAAAAGAATGATGCATGGACTCTAAATGTATAATGTGAAAAATGATGTGTGATTTCAACATCTGCATCAAAACAAAGGTCATCTTTTAATTAACTCCATTTCCCATGAACTTTCTGAAGCCCCCTGCTAGCCCCACACTGTGCTCTCCCTTCCTCACCAGCAATGCAGGAAGAGTACACAAGGGCTACCAACTCCAGGCGTTGGCGGGAAGACACTCTGGCAGGGTCAGCAGCTTCATCTGTGAGGCTCCCCGTCCGGCTGGGGAGAGGAGACCCCGACTCCGGGGTGGGACAGGAAGGGGTAGGTGACTGCTGCAGCTGCTTGGAACTATGGGGAGAGACTGTCATGAGCGCTCAGCCTGGCTTCCTGGTCACAAGCACACTCAGGTCCCTCCAGGGGAGACAATCCCAGAGTTCCCGAGGGGGAGATCAGGTTCAGGGAGAGCCCTGCAGCTCCCCCGCGGGGAGGAAGCCGCCACCCCCAGAGAGCGGCAAGGCCATACCGCTCCTTCCTGAGCATCTCCCGCTCCTCTTGCAGACTTCTGCACCCTGGGGGAAGGCCAAGGCCCCAAGGGCTAGTGTCCAGGGCTGAGGGTTGGGAACTGGGGACACAGCTGATTGGGGGTGAGGTGAAGCAAGTCTTGGGCTTGGAGAGTGACCGCTCTTCGCTCACCGGAGTTGGGTTGATCCTGCGTGAAGGCTTCGTCCTGCTGAGAGCAGCCACAGGATTTTCTCAAACTCTCATCCTCAAGCACCTCCCCTCCATCAGCACAGCTCCTGGGCCCCTTGCCAAGACCCCCTCACCGTTACGTTACCTCACCCCCAGCCCCGAGGCACCGACTCCCCCAGCGGAGCCTCCGTGCCACCCATCTCCTGGGCGAGGGCGGATTCTCACCCTGCAGGGCCGGGGGGAACCGAGCCTACGGGAGGGAACTCCTCCAGGTTGCTGAGGTTTGGTGGATCACAGAGCGCGAGGCTGGGACTGCTGGGGCTGCCAGAGCCCCGGAGCCTCCGGGCCCCGGCCCAGGGCAGGCTCTCCCCGCCGACCCCCTCCTCCGGGCCCCCGGGGCCGCGGCTTCCTCGCTCGCGGGCCGGCGCCGGGCCCCGCCTCCTGCCCCCGCGGCGGGCCAGAGGGGCCTCGGCCGCGGGGCTCGGGGGCTCCGGCGGAGGGAAGAGCTGGCTGCGCGCCCCGCGGCCGCCCCGCGGCGGGCCCCCCGGCCTCCCCGGCAAGGTCGCCGAGGCGCCCGGGGCCTTGGCGGGGGTTGGGGGGCCCTGCGGGAGGACGCGGCAGCTCTGCTCCCTCAGGAAGTTCAGCAGGAACGGCACGAATTCCTTCCGCAGCGGCCGGAGTGAGCGCAGCACGGCCGCTTCCCCGGGGCTATCCTGAGGGAGAAGGAGACGTGGAGGAGCAAGAGGGTCGGCGGCCAGCCCGGGGTGGCGAGCGGCGGGGCCGCCCGGGCAGCGGCGCCCATCCGGAGCGCACTCGGCCCGGGCTGGCAGCCAGGCGCCCTGGAGGACTGGGACCGGAGCGGGCTGGCGCCTCCCGCGAGAAGCGGGTTCCGCTCAGGCCTGGGGGCGGGCCGGCGCTGTTACCTCGGAACTCTGGGTTCTGCGCGCGATCCACCGCACGGCCGCTGCGACCGACACCTCCTCTCGCAGCAGCGACTCCAAAACCGCCGCCATCCCGGTAGGGGCGCTCTGGGCCGACTGCGCAGGCGCCGGCGCGCCGCGGGCTCCCCGGGAGGGGCGGGGCCGGCAGCGGGAGCGACCGTTGGGCCGCGGGGCGGGGCGGGGCGGGGCGGGGCCTCTGGCTCCGTCAAGGCCTCGCTGGGTCCGCGGTTTGCTCCGGCCGCACCGGCCGGCCGTCTCGGAAGTGCGGCCGCACCGCCTGGGAGTGAGGCCCTGCGCCGGCTTCCCTGGCTGAGCAGGCCCCGAGGGACGACTCACCCGGACTCGAGCGGGGAGCGGGGCCGCCGTGGGACCGGCGCAAGGCGGGGAAAAGCCAGGGCCCGGGGGAGTGGCCGGACGGTCAAGGTGAACACGCCGGCCCACATCTTTTTGTAATGGGCATATTCGTGAAGAGTTCACGGTTTGCTAGATTCTACCGCCGCCACCCTGAGTGAGGAAGTTAATCTAGACTCTCCCTTTGAACTTTCTTGCAAGTCCTTGGGCAGGCGTGTGGCGACCGCCGTGCCCTCCCGCCGCGATGACCGGTGGCGCGAGGTGAACATTTCAGCTACCCTGCTGTTGAGATGTCGTTTCGCACGTTCATGGCTAGCTCCCGGGAGCGCGAGTGACTTCTTAACCTCTATTTTCCAAAAAGAACCCCAGAGACAGCGTTTTGGGTGTCGCTGCTGAGCGACAGGTCAGGAAAGGGGATCCAGGCTCAGCAAGAGATGGCGCGGACGTCCAGGTCCTGTCAAACCTGGAGGAGGGAGGCAGTGCCCGGCAAGGCCGCCTGTGCTCCTGCTCCCAGGGCGGGTTTCAAGCAGGACAGGAGGTGCGGGGAGCGGCGCCCCCTCCACTGGTGCTTTCTGCTGGAAACAAGGACCTCCAGCCAGAGGGAGCTTTTCAACACTTTTAACTGTATTTCCGGGGAATCGTCTCATAGCCCTGAACCTTGGTTTTCACCTGTATGGAGACCTAATTTCCAGGCTGCTTCTTCCAGGTCACTTTTGGATGTACTGCACTGACAGTAATACTTTCTGCTCCCAGTGGCTCTTGTAACTACTGGTGCATTCAGTAACTTTATTAAATTTAAAAAACAGATCCCACTTTTGAAATCCAAACCACCACACAAATAGAACTAGAGTTTGCATGCGGAATGAATATTTTATTACTAGATTATAAAAATAAAATACAAAATAATTTTAAAACAGAACTTAAAACACTGTACAAAGCTTTAATATGATACAAATGGGAAAATTAAATAAATAATTACATTTTTATGTACAGATGGCCTATACAAAAGCACTCCATGTTTCTGCCAATACTCTGAGTCCTTGGTCGCCTGAGCAAAATCGCCCGAAGGGAGCTGCCTGGAGGGAAAGGGACACAGCTTTGGAGGTATTTCAGCAGTTTCTCACCTCTCTCATGGAGAGAGAGAAAAGTGGAAGTATGAAAGTCCTCTAATTGTTTTTTTTTTAACGAAAGAATTCTTTCAGTTTATGGTTGAATCTGATTTAACAGCTGCCCAAAGCTTTTAACTTTCAAGATTTATATTTACTTCAAAACTGATTCCCCCTCACCTTCCTCTTTTTTCCTGACAGCTGGGAACTTCTAATAACCCAATGAAATAGGCGCTGGCTATTTTAGGAAAGGAGCCAGAGGGAAGACCAGGGCTGGGGATCAGGGAGAAGCAAGGGAGGCTCAAGCCTTAGTCATCTGATCTCTTTACTCAGTCCCCACATCCAAAGCCTGAAGTGGCCCACTGCTGTCATTTCTTTTATCTTCTTATCTTTGTATTTCTAAAAGCTTTTTATCTTGGTGAGCTAATTTATCTGATGAACAGTTTAAAAAGAAGATTGAGATGAAAGTCCCAATGCTTTCCCCTCCCTGGGTAGCTCCCTAAGGTCAACCACAAACAAGCTGTGGTAGACTTGTTTATTCCTTTTAGGTGAGTCCAGGTACAGTGTGCTGTTCATGAATTTTTAAGGATTTAAACAATTGTAAGAGGGGGAAAAAAACATCTGGCAGAGCTAATGTATATTAAAACTTAGTTTACTCAGTTTTAGGTAAGTGAACACTTATGTACACAATATGAAACAATATTAAACTATTTAAAAGACAAAGTTCCTATCCACCATTTGTGTAAAATTATGTTGTTTGCGAATTTGATAGTCACATGGGCTCAAAGATCTGCCTCATCCAATGCTGCTGTCTAGGACAAGGGACCCAGGAGCCCTGGCCCTGAGTATCTGGAACACAGGTCAGCATCATCAGCGTACACAGAGCCCTCACTATCACTTTCAATTAAAGAGGAGGCAGGAACCTGTTAAGGTGCACAGGGCAATGAAAGGAAAGGCTTCACTTCTTTTCCATGGCTCCTCAAGACCAGGATCTAGCAAAGTCTAAAGAAATAATAGAATCATTACAAAGTAAAAATTTTTATTATCAGTTTTGAGATTGTATTGAATCTCTACCTGATCCTTGATCCTGATCTTGTCACATAGATCCAAATTTGTTCCAGGGAAATAACTGAACTTTAAGCTTACCTATTTTGAAGGCAGGAACAGAAGTGGAAAAATGTATTGATGGGTCAAGACTTTAAGGTCATCTATCCATGTCCAGCCAGGGATTACTCAGGGAGCAAAGTGTGCAGCATCCAAATTCCCCTGTACAGGGAGAGATCTTTGTCCCATGTCCTGGATCTACCTTAAGAACTACAGATTTCCCAGATATCTCCTGCAGTTCTCCCTGGCAGTGTTGGACAACAGATTTTGAAAGTTCCTGAGATTATTTGGCTTAAATTTCTCCTAATTTCAGATGGATGGCCACAATATTAAGGATCCCCAATGGGGACCAGCACTGTGGCACAGCAGGTTAAAGCCCTGGCCTGAAGCGCTGGCATCCCATAGGGGTGCCAGTTCTAGTCCCGGCTGCTCCTCTTCTGATCCAGCTCTCTGCTGTGGCCTGGGAAAGCAGTGGAAGATGGCCCAAGTCCTTGGGCCCCTGAACCCGCATGGAGGACCTGGAAGAAGCTCCTGGCTCCTGGCTTCGGATTGGCGTAGCTCTGGCCGTTGCGGCCATCTGGGGAGTGAACCAGCGGATGGAAGACCTCTCTCTGTCTCTACCTCTGTCTGTAGCTCTGTCTTTCAAATAAATAAGATAAATCTTAAAAAAAAAAAAAAAAAAGATTCCCAATGACAGGAGTTTCTGCCCTACTTCCACATCTTCAAGGAACACACCCAGGTATTACTGGATGAGGACCTGGGATTTTCCATGCATTCCACCCTCGTATATGGTCTGAAGACTAGAACTGCCTCTAGTTTCCAAGTTATGGTATTAATAAATATGCACCTGTGGTTTCTACACTTCAGTATATGTTGACATGTAAGGATGATCATAGTAGTTACATGCCTTAATCTGTAATGCTTTTTGTGTTAAGTCATGGAGATAAGCAGTTTTTCTGCCAATACACTGTCTTTAGCACCAAACTCAAGAAAGTTGTCAACCACTGTCGCCTACGTAATACAGATGTTAACACATTCCTCCCCTTAGGCAAAATCCCCACACATCTATGGTAAATGCACACAACAGAAATAAGATTTTAAAAGGGTGAACACAAACAACTTAATTTCAAAATTGACATGACAGAAAAAATGGTTCACTAAGATATGCCATGTTTTGAGAGAGAGATAAAAGAATGAAGTTTTTAAAATATGAAAAACTTTGCTCTCCAAGGCTAAATCTAGACTTATCTACAAATATATTTTCAAATAGCCAGGGTAAGATGCATTTTTTCCCTAAGCCTCTGAAGTTCTGAATTCTAGAGCCTGGTTCTCCTATCACCAGTTCCTAATGTTAATTAGGAACACAGGATCATCTGTTCTTGGGGGAATAAAAGCATCTGTTTTTAATTCAAAGCTTATTTGGTATAGAAAAACTAATTATGGTTTTAACTATCTGTGTCTGGGTTTATAAAACATGCACCAATGTACACTTTTTCCTTGTGGACTGACGGCAACCATACACAGACTAGCATAAAAATCTGTGGCCTGGAAGGAACCTCTGATGACTACTCTGGACCCCGAGTTCCCATAGCGGCGAGGAGCTCAGCATAGATACTGCCCACCTAGAACACTGAGTAGTCAGCAACGGAGAGTTATTTAGTATTTTTAAGAAAATAATGTAAAGTAGATAATGACTATAGTGGGTCTCAATTTTGCTACTTATTTAGGACTTGAATAACTTGGCAACTTTTACAAAAAAACATTCACTTCATAACATGCAACTTAAAAACCAGGATATGTAACAATGCCACTGTCAGCAAGGCCAGCTTGCATAAGAGAGTTGAGAATGAGAGTGCCTGCCTGCCTAAGGCTTTATATTCAAAGATACTTATAATCTGTTGTAAGGTTAAATTTGATATGACCCAATTTTCTTTTTTTGTTCACCATACATTAAAGTGTAAAAGAGGTTACTATGTGGGATTTTAATATTTCACCCAGTTGATAGACTCTGGAGATTTGGCAGCATACATCAGGAGAAGCACTAGCTAACGGAACTCAGCTGTTGTTAATTCTGCCTTCCACTCCAAGTAATTGCAGGGACTGGACAAGACAGGGCAGAGGTGAATGTGATGAGGTAAGCTGCCATTCTGTAGTGACAGGAGAAACCAGGAGGTACTTTGATCTTCAAAACATAATCTTCATTTTGCCCCATGCTACTTTTATTATAATTTGGTTTAATTTTGGCTATATCCCTCATCTTAGGTAAAATAACCAAACCCATTTAAAATTATCTGGATGATCTATGTCACTGTAATCTGAAATATGCCATCACTAAAAAAGAAACAAAAATAAAGAACTAAAACAAAAATTAAATACCTCAGTCTTTGTATCATACTTTAGGATAAAAACAAAAATCCAAGGGTCAAAAGTGCTTGCTTAGGGCTGCTGACTTATATTTTTAGCCTGAGAGACAGCCAACACTGAAAAGCACTAACAATGCTTTTAAAAACCATAAAGTAAATCCCTATACAGGATAGTATCGTTAAGGGGATATACTGATATATAGATATAATTTGTTTCTTTTGAAACTATCAGAGCAGAAACATCTTTGGTTAACTCTTTCCTCTACATGCAAAATAAAATATTCTTACACAATGAGGTGGTTTGTCTCTGGATCTTCATGAGTTTGTCAGTGCAATTCAATAAGGGAACAACACAGTGAAAGGGTGGGAAGAAAAATGGAAAGGAGAGGAAACATTCATTGGCATGTTGTCATCACTGTCTGCAGAAAAATACCCATTAGAAATAAACACATTCCACACTAACAGCTTCATCAGCTTTTCCAGTGGTTACTACTAGGCACGTTTCTGCCCAGAGGAGTCACAATTTAAAGCAGCTACATTTAGCACAATTAAGCTATGACCACAGAAAAAAGATAATTTCTTAATTAGTTCCCAATCCCACCCCCCAACAAGATAAAAGTGAGGTGAAACAGGAGAGTAAGATGGCATTTTTAAAAAGAAAAGTTTAAAAAAATCAATTTATGTCAAGACCCATGATTATATCCCAGTTCACCCACTCTAGCCTTAAAGATAGAACAACGTGATTAACATGATGGATCTTTGAACCAGTATTACAAGCATATTCCAGGGATTCTTCACCCTAGTCAAATCTTTTTTAAATGAAATTTAACCCATCTTGGCTTGTTAGAGTCTGCCAACCCTTGCACTATGCACAGGGACGGCAAGAAGAATTTGAGGTGTCATATGCCAAGAATATTTTTAGAAAATGAAGATAGGCAAGGCCCAAGTGTACACGAGGCACACAATAGAAAAGGAATTTCACCATCTGTGGTCTTGAAATTACAAATGGAGAATGAGAAATAATGAGTTTATATAAGCATATGTCTCTCTATATTTATAAATATTTATATAATTTACCATGAAGACATGCAAGTAGTGTTACAGCAGCTATTATACAATATAATACAGAAGGATTGGTCTTTCAATATTACAGTTGCTTTAGATAAACAGCAAATATGTCTTATCTATTGCATTCCTCTGTAGTGCTTGAAACTGGAGAGAATTTAAGATTCCACATTAAGCTATGTTTCTGATGAGAGACCTTATATGCCTCAATAGTGTTTGTAGTTTATTTTTTAAAAAGTTAACACAGATAAAGAGAACAAGGATAGTTCAGTGCAGCTTCAGGGCAGCTTTGATGCAGCATTAGAATAGGTTCACATGGTGAGGAAATAATTTCTTCCTTTTTTTTGTTTTCCAATTCAACCATAGTAGGTTTGGCAGCAAAGACAAGGTCAAAGAAAAGCACAGATGTTTGCTAGAAGGCAAATTTCAACAGCAAGCAGGCCAATTTACCTGACCTTAATAAGGTCTGTACAACACAAACACCTAGAGAGCAGAAAGGAGCCCATTTTAAAAGTCTAGTATGCTTTAATTTTGCCTGATTTCTATTAGCAGAAGAGTGACATTAGAATAAATATGATTCTCCTTATAGCTTCATAACTTGAGATTACATGGAAATCAGGCCAAGAAGCCCAACTACTGAACAAAAGCAAAGGAGAAGCAGGTAATAAAACATTAAAAGAAAAAATATTTAGCCTACATTTATTTCCCCAGATACTCATTCCTTATTGGTGAAATGTATAAAATACAAAGTACAAGGATTATAAACCTCAATAACATACTTAATTTCTTTTTATTTTCCTTTCTAAATCTCTAAAAGCATAAAGTCACATTCCAAAGCATGTGCTTCCCTGTTATCCTTAGAGGTTGGTAGTAGAAATAGCTGGTACCTGGGAGACTGAAGGAAGCAGTCTGCTCTGGTCACTTTTCCTTCCACAGGGAGGAAACTGTTCAGGGAGAAAGAGGGCCCCTCTATCTTGAAGGATTGTCACCTGACTCTTGATCCCTCTCTCTCCAAACCCTAAAGCCTGCAAAGTAGTTCTAGTTAAACTTTTCTTTCCTTTACCTAAGTTTCTCAGTTATTTTTCACAATAAAGGTGTACTGGGTAAATAACTGTTGTGCCAATGAAAGATACTGGGGGACTAAAAAAGGTAAATAGATTTGAAATTATCAGCATGTGTGCTAAATCCCTATTGGGATGCACTGTTAAAATAAGCAAATCTGGGTCAGGAGAGAAGCACTAGCTTTTTTAAAAAAATGTGAAATCCAAGGAGGGTATCAGGAATGAGGCAAAGTAAAGGTGTGGATTCTCACACACTAAAAAGACACACAAGCCAAATATTCAGGAGTGTGCTTCCCTGGCAACAGGCTTCCTGCATACTGTAGTATCCGAGTAATGACTCTCTTAGGTTAGGAAATTTTGAATGAAAATATCAACAAGAAGTTTCACTTCTGCTATATAATCTTTGAGCAGAAGCTTAAAAAATTAGGTGAAACCCCTTAAAATTCCATTCTGTCTCCTCTCAACTCTTGTTTCAAAGACAGCTATAAAATGTGAGCTCATTTAATGAGTTTCCTCCCCCTTAGACTTTGCTGGATTGTCCCTTCCATACAAAGGCATTGATTCTTGATCTGCTTGCTGCCTGCCTTAGGTCATTCCATATATTTATGTCTTCTTATAAATAACTGATCGTGTTACTTTCTTTTGCAAAAGATCAACACTGGTTTTTTTAAATAGACAGTACAGAGACATACATGCATCAGGTTTAGGAGGAAGATCTCACACCTTTCCAAGAGATGCAGCTTGGCTCCTATCTGCTGAGTTTACTGGCTGGCTTACTCTTTCCTGGAGGGGTTTTAGTGCTGGCCGAGTGGTGATGGAGGCTGCCGGATCCTTTCAGGCCATTCTTGCTGGGTTTGCAATGCTCCTGTTGGCAGGACCTCCTAGAGGAGGAGGATCCTGAGTGGCTAGGAGGTGACTTGCTTCTCCCCAGATGTGGGGATGAACTCCTCTGGTCATGGTGGGGCCGTCCAGCCCTAGACGGTGAGGAACTAGACGTGCGAGGCAAGGATGAGCTTCGAGGAGAGGCACTGGGACTCCTACGAGGGACAACTGGACTCTTGGGTGGTGTTTTTGGATTGTGAGGAGATCCTGGACTCTTGCACTGAGTAGTGCTCCGGGGTTTTTGAGATCCATTTTGAAGAATTTGAGCCAGGCGGGAGAAAAGGTCAGAGTCAGAGTTACTACTCCCTAGGACTCTGTATCTGCGCAGCCTTGAAAGAACAGACAAGAATTATTCTCATTTTAAGTCATTTCAAGTATCTTGAAAAGTCACTATGTCCCAATCATAATATGCATGATGTGTGAAAAAAAAATGAGAGGACATACTAACAGGACCCAGAATTAATCTTTCACACACTAGTTATATGAGCTTAGGCAAATTATGTAACTTCTCCTGGCTTTCACTAGGAATAGTTTCTTTCTCACAGGATCACTCAATAGACCAAATGCAGTAACTCAGCACTTAACTAATGGCGGTTCCCTTCCTTGTATGACAGGTTTGCTCTTCCAATTTTAGTATTAACTTAATGAATATGCTCTAGCATGCTGAGAGAAAGAAAACATAAGGCTGTTAGGACAGGAATTTTACAAATATTAAACCTCTCAATATAAGTTTGCAACATGAACTACACTCACCAACAATAGGAGCTACAGATAAAAGTGTATTTAGATTTCATTTAATAATTTTAAAAACAAAAGAGTAGTTACAGATTTCTCTGGACCTCAGTTTCTGCTCCTCAGTAGCCTGGGACTCAGGAGGGGGTGGGTGAGGGCTGACAGTACCCCCTTCCTAGCAACTGAGCTTGTGCTAAAGAATATTCATATGAATAGTAGTGTCTTCTCTGCCTTAACTGTATTTCTGGCTTTGCCTGGGAATCAAATAAAATGGCATTTATAAAGGTGTTCCGTAAATGACAAAGCACCCTACAAAAAGACTTTGGGAATTATAATTAATAATGTGGTAAATAAAACTATGGTAATTGAAAATATACAACAAAGAAATACAAGCAAACAAATAGAAGACAGCATTAAATCCAAAGTGTCCCCATGTTTCTGTGGGAAATATATATTGCGAGAGCACTATTTGGAAAAAAAAAAAAACTTCACACCATATAAAATAAACTTCCAATGAATTAAAAATCTATACACAACATATAAAATGTTATAGTAATGATAGAAATCATAAAAGAAATTCAGTTACATGAACACTAAACTTTTCTATCATGCAAAAGGCACCATAACCCCAAGACAAAAAGCAAACAACAGTCTAGGACAAAATATCTTCAGGGATAGGTATTTGCTCCAGTTCCATATCAGAGTGCCTTGGTTTGAGTGTAGGCTCTGATCCAAATTCCAGCTTCCTGCTAATGTTCATTCTGGGTAGCAGCAAACAATGGCTCAAGTAGTTGGGATCCTACCAACATGTAGGAGACCTGGACTGAGTTCTTGGCTCCCAAGCTTTAATTCAGCCATTGGAGGAACTTGGAGGAGTGAACAAGCAGATAGCACCTCCCTCTCCCTCCCTGCCTCTCAAATAAATAAATAATTTAAATATTCAATATATTTTGCAGACAAAGGGATTAACAATTAAGAAAAACAGCCTATTTGAGTGATATAAACAGAGCAAACAACTCATAAGAGCAGCGCCAATAAAAACACAGTTAAAAATGTTGGTTTGTGAATAATCAGATACAAATTAAAATAAAAAGATAAACTGCAGGCCGGTGCTATAGCTTAGTGGGTGAATCCGCCACCTGCAATGCTGGCATCCTCTATGGGCACCGGTTCGAGTCCTGGCTGCTCTACTTCCAATCCAGCTCCCTGATATGGTCTGGAAAAGCAGTAGAAGATCCAAGTCCTTGGGCCCCTACACCCACATGGGAGACCTGGAATAAGCTCTTGGCTCCTGGCTTTGGATTGGTACAGCTCTGGCCGTTGTGGCCTTCTGGGGAGTGAACCAGCAGATGGATTTTCTCTCTCTCTCTCCCTCTTTCTCTCTCCCTCTCCCTCTCTCTCTCTCCCCCCCCCCGCCTCTCTGCCTCTGCCTCTCTGCCTCTGCTTCTCTATACCTTTGCCTTTCAAATAAACAAATCAACAAATCTTAAAAAAATAAAATAAAAAGATAAGCTGACCCCAATCCCATCCAATTTTAAGTGATTTGGGTTAAGCATCCCTAATCTGAGCATCTGAAGTCTAAAATGCTCCAAAACTGAAACTTTTTGAGCATGATACCACAAGTGAGAAATTCTAAACCAAAGAACTCTGTGTCATGTACAAAATTATTCAAAATACAGCATAAAATTACGTTTAGGCTATGTGTATAAGGTGTACATGAAACTTAGTTTAAAAACCTAGAAATAACCAAAATATATATTAATAGGAAAACTATTCAATAATTTTTAGTATATCTGCATATGAGGTATTTTAATTCATTTTTAAAGGCTTATTTATTTTGAAAGAATTACAGAGACAGAGGGAGAGACAGACCTATCTCCCATTTGCTGGTTCACTTTCCAGATACCCTCAATGGCCAGCATTAGGCCAGGTGAAGCCAGTAGCCGGGAGCTTCATCTGAGTCTCCCACATGGTGGTAGAAGCCCAAACACTTGGAGGCCATCTTCCACTGCTTTTCCCAGGCCATTGGCTGCTGGATCGGAAGCGGAGCAGCAGGGACACAAACTGGCACCCATATGGGATTCTACTGGTGCAGGCGGTGGCTTTACCTGCCACATCACGAAGTGGGCACCACATGAAGCATTTTTAAAAGAATGAGATAGAAATACTCGTACCAATATGGCCAGATAATTGAGATATAATAAGTAAAAAGAGCCACATGTAGACTAATATTATCTGATTGTTATTAAAAGAAAAAAATTCCTAACACTGTATGTGTGTGTGTATATATATATATATGTATATATATATATTTGAGAAGGGATATGAAAGTGGCTTTACTTTATATATTTCTTTTTTAAAAAAGATTTATTTTTTATTTATATGAAAGGTAGAGTTACAGAAAGAGTAGGAGAGACAGAGAGAGAGATTTTCCATCCACTGGTTCTCTTCCCAAAAGGCTGCAATGGGGCTAGGCCAGGCCAAAGCTTCTTCCAGGTCTCCCACATGGTTGCAGGGGCCCAAGTACTTGAGCCATTTTCCACTGCTTTCCCAAGCACATTATCAGGGAGGTAGATCTTAAGTGGAGCATCCAGGTCTCAAACTGGAGCCCACATGGGATGCCAGCATCACAGGCAGAAGCTTAACCTGCTATGACACAATGCTGGCCCCACTTTACATATTTCTGTATTACTTAAAATTTTTTCAAGAAATTAGTTATTTTTGTAATTTGAAAATACCAACAAAGATTTTTCAAAAGACTTGATTATTTATTTGAAAGGCAGAGATACAGAGAGAGAAGGGTGGGGAGAGAGAGAGAGAAAGAGAGAGAGGGAGAGAGAGAATGAGAATGATTCTTCCGTCCACTGATTCACTCCCTCAAATGGCCATGTGGCAGGGCCTGGGCTAGGCCAAAGTCAGGAGCCAGAATTTCTTCTGGATCTCCCACATGGGTACACAAGCCCAAGTACTTGGGCCATCTTCCATTGCTTTCCCAGGTTCATTAGCAGGAAGCTGGATGGGAAGTGGAGCAGCTGGGACTTGAAACAGCACCCATATGGGATGCAGCACTGCAGGGAGCGGCTTTACCAGCTTTGCCACAGTGCCAACCACCCAGTAAAGAATTTTTAAGGTATGATATAGTAACCAGCTCATTAATATGGTTATAGGCAGAAATTGTAAGTACTTCCCATATCTTCAATACCAGGAATTTGTCTCCCCATCTAAACACAATTGGACTGGCAGAATCTGTGTGATGTAACTATTTTGAACATCTATAGAGTCTATTAAAGGCTTGCAAGTTCCAGCAGAAGGCTTGGACTTAATTTTGGAAAATTTCAGATTTGAACACAGCAGCAGCTATACCCATTCCCACACTATCAGCCCATGGCAGACAGCTGTGCACTTGTTCCCGGAGCAACTCGTGTAGAGCCTGCAGGAGACAGGGAGGGTAAAAACATTCCTGTGCTCCCATTAAAGATCTGTGCTCTGATCGCTCACTGCTGCTTCTGATTACAGAGGGACAGAGAGGGAGGCAGTCATTCTTAAATCTTCCATGTTGCAAGCCTCTTCTCAGACTGAGGTAATTTCCAGGGGATTTAAATAGCCAGTGCCCTTTTTTCTCCCCTACATTCTTCTTTCCCCTTCTGGAAGCCATACATTACAGTAGGACATCCAAAAGCAACCACATGCACAGGGGAAATTAGAGTCACTACACCGGACTAGGAGGGGAGGTGGGGAGTTGTGGCACAATGGTTTAAGCCACTAATGCAGTTCAAGTCCTGGCTGCCCCACTTCTGATCCAGCTCCCTACTAATAAATCTGGGAAGGTAGTGGAATTTGGCCTAGGTACTTGGGCCTCTGCTACCCACATGGGAGACCAAGATGGAGTTCCAGGTAAAATAAATGAAATGAAATGGAATGAGGGGCTGGTGCTGTGGAGTAGCGGGTAAAGCTGCCACCTACAGTGCTGGCATCCCATATGGGCACCGGTTCGAGTCCCGGCTGCTACACTTCCGATCCAGCTCTCTGCTATGGCCTGGGAAAGCAATAGAGATGGCTTAAGTCCTTGGGCTCCTACACCCGTGTGGGAGACCCGGAAGAAGCTCCAGGTTCCTGGCTTCGGATTGGTGCAGCTCTGGCTGTTGTAGCCAATTGGGAAGTGAACCAACGGATGTAGGACCTCTCTCTCTCTCTGCCTCTTCTTCTCTCTGTGTTAACTCTGACTTTCAAATAAATAAATAAATCTTAAAAAAAAAAAAAAAGAAATGGAATGGAATGAAATGAAATGAAGGAAGCCACCACACCTACCTTAGGAAAGGCACAGGCTCAGAAAAGACCTGAGAAGATCTTAAGCTTACACTTACAGGCTGGACCTCAGCAAAGACAGCCTATAACCATCCAACAAATCAACACAGAATATCCTAGCAGAAGGGAGAAATCTGAAATCTGATTTAGAGTTTTATTATTCGATTCAATGATCCAGATTTCAATTAAAAAAAAAAAAAAAACGAGAGAAAATAAAAAGCCCAAAGAAATAGGATGGTATGGTCTATTCAAACAGAGATAAAAAGAAATTGTACCTGAGAAACAACTGTTGGCAGATTTACTAGACAAGCACTTTAAAATAGCTGTCTTAAAGATGTTCAAAGAACTCAAAGACATGGAGAAAATTAAGAAAACAATATACAAACAAAATGGAAATACCAATAAAGATATAGAAAACCTATAAAGAAACTTAAAAGACATTTTGGAACTGCAAAGTATAATCACTGAAATGAAAAATTCACTAGGAGGATTCAAACACATATTTAAGCAGGCAGAAGAATCAGCAAACTTCAAGATTAAGATGTGGCACAGTGGGTTAACGCCCTGGCCTGAAGCGCTGGCATCCCATATGGGCGTCGGTTTGAGTCCCAGCTGCTCCATTTCTGATCCAGCTCTTTGTTACCGCCTGGGAAAGCAGTAGAAGATGGCCCAAGCCCTTGGGGCCCCTGCACCCACGTGGGAGACCTGGCTTCAGATTGGCACAGCTTCTGCCATAGCAGCCAACTGGGGAATGAACCACTGGATGGAAGACTTTTCTCTCTTTTGGTAACTCTTTCTAATAAATAAATCTTTAAAAAATTTTTACAAAAGATAATGGGAATCATTGAGTCAGAGGTACAGAAAGAGAAAATATTAAAAGGAATATGTTGGTTTCAGAGGTTGCCTATGGGTTTGCATGGTCTTTGTGACATTCAACAACCATGGCATAGTATGACAGGGCCAAAACTCGCAGAAAGTGAAGGTGCAACCATGAACCTCATCTTAAGCTACTTGTATCCCAGACCCTGGTGTAGCTCTATGATTAAGAGAATATGTGGATAAAGGGCTATATCACTAATTTTGATGAGTTCATAAAACTTATATTTGATGACACATGAGAGAGTCACTCTAAAACGAAGTCAAGAAACAACTAGATCAGATCACACTAAAAGGAGATAATACTACTATGCTATAAAGTTTCTCCAACTAGGGGTGGGCACTGTGGCACAGCAGATTAAGCTGCCACTTAGGATGCCCACATCCCATAACAGTGTGCCTGGAATCAAGTCCTGCCTCTCCTTCTGATCTAGCTTTTGCTAATGCATCTGAGAGGTAGCAGATGATGGTCCAAAGTACTTGGGTTCCTGTCACCAACATGGGAGAGCTGGATGAGTTCTTAGCGCCTGGCTTCAGCCTGGCCAACTCTGAGTTACCGCAGGCCTTCGGGGAGTAAACCAGTGGATGGATGATCTCCCTGTCTCTGTCACTCTGTCTTTCAAATAAATAAATAAGTAAGTAAATAAATAAATAAATAAATAAAGTGTAAGTATCTTTAACAAGAAATGACCAATGGAGTAAAAAATTGTTGAGAAGGCAATAGTTTTTTTAAGGTATTTTATTTATTTATTTTAATAGGCAGAGTTAGACAGAGAGAGACAGAGAGAAAGGTCTTCCTTTTCCGTTGGTTCACCCCCCAAATGGCTGCTATGGCCGGCGCGCTGCTACGATCTGCAGCCAGGAGCCAGGTGCTTCCTCCTGGTCTCCCACACGGGTGCAGGCCCAAGCACTTGGGTCATCCTCCACTGCCTTCCCAGGCCACAGCAGAGAGCTGGACTGGAAGAGGAGCAACTAGGACAGAATCCAGCACCCCAACAGGGACTAGAACCCAGGGTGCCAGTGCTGCAGGCAGAGGATTAGCCAAGTGAGCCGTAGCACCGGCCAAAATGTTTTGATTACCCTATGTTATTAGCAGAGGTCAATAAACACTGTGGATTTTTATTAAAAAGAAAAAAGAGGGGATGGTGCTGTGGCGCAGTGGGTTAACACCCTGGCCTGAAGCGCCAACATCCCATATGGGCACCAGTTTGAGACCTGGCTGGTCCACTTCCTATCCAGCTCTCTGATATGGCCTGTGAAAGCAGTCCTTGGGCCCTTGCACCCGCCTGGGAGACCCAGAAGAAGCTCCTGGCTCCGGATCGGCACAGCTTCTGCCGTAGCGGCCAATTGGGGAGTGAACCATCAAATGGAAGACCTTTCTCTCTCCCTTTGCCTCTCCTTCTCTCTGTGTAACTCTGACTTTAAAATAAATAAATAAATCTTAAAAAAAAAAAAAAAAGAAAGAAAACAGAGTAGAGGACCATCAAGAACTAATGTATTTACTGTGAGAATTCCAGAAGGAGAGAAAAGAAAAAAGCAGTGAGAATATTTGAAGAAATAATGGGAAAATTTCCCAAATTTAATGAAAGACATGAATACAAAATATTTAAGATCTGAATGAACTCCAAGTAGGATGATCTTAAAGAGCCCAACACTAAGACATACTATAATCAAATTATCAAAAGACAGAGAATCTTAAGAGCAGCAGGAAAGAGGCAACTCATCATATACAAGGGATCCTCAATAAGGTGATGGGAAGATTCCTTATCAGAAACTTCAGAGGTAAGAAGGAAGCAGGTTAACATAGTTGAAATGCTAAAAAATGAAACAGCCAATAAAGATTCTTCTATCTGGAAAACCTGTTCTTGAAAAGAAAGAAAGAAATTAAGACATTTCCAGATAAAAGATCAGGGAGTTTCTAAACACTAGACCTGCCCTGTAAGAAATGCTAATGGAACACTTGCAGCTTGAAATAAAAAAATAAAATAAAACACTAGACAATAACTTGAAGCCATATGAAAAAATAAAGATGTCAGAAGAGCTGGCTAAATGGGCAATTATAACAGCTAGTGCTAGGGCGACACTATGGCACAGAAGGTTAAGTTGCTGCCTGCAACTCTGGCATCTTATATGAGTCCTGGTTCAAGACTCCTGCTTTTGGCTTGACCCAGCCCTGGATCTTGCAGCCATTTGGGGAGTGAACCAATGGATAGACAGAAGAGTTCTGTCTCTGTCTATACTTCCCTTTCCCTCTCTCTGTAACTCTGCTTTTCAAACTAATAAATCTTTTTTTAAAAAAAGCTAGTGTTGCTGTAACAACAGGTTGTAAGTTCACTTTTCTCCATGATTTTTAAAAAAGATTTACTTATGGGGCTGGCATTGTGGCATAGCGGGTAAAGCCTCTGCCTGCAGTACCAGTATCCCATATGGGTGCCATCCCATATGGCTGTTCCATTTTTGATCCAGCTCTCTGCTAATGGCCTCGTAAAACAGTGGAAGATGACCCAAGTGATTGGGCCTCTGCACCCACGTGGGAGACCTGGAAGAAGCTCCTGGCTCCTGGCTTTGGATTGGCACAGCTCTTGCTGCAGTTACCATTTGGGGATTGAATCACTGGATGGAAGATTTCTCTCTCTGCCTCTACCCCTCTGTAACTCTACCTTTCAAATAAACAATTTTTAAAAATTTGTTTGTTTATTTGAGAGGCAGAGTTACAGAGAGAGGGAGAGAGTCTTCCATCCATTGGTTCACTCCCCAAATGGCTGCAACGGCCAGGACTGGGCCGAAAAAGCCAGGATCAGGAGCTTCTTCCAGCTCTCCCACATGGATGCAGGGATCCAATCACTTTGGTCATCTTCCACTGCCTTCCCAGGCCATGAGCAGGGAGCTGGATTGGAAGTGGAGCAGCCAGGACTCGAACTGGTGCCTGTACGGGAAGCCAGTGCCACAGGCAGACTCAATCTACTACGCCACAGTGCTGGCCCAAGTTTTCTCTATGATTTAAGAGATAATACTGTCTTTTAAAAAATTATTAGTCTAGGAGTTAAGCTGCTGATTGCAATGCCAGCATCCTATATGAGCACTCCTTAAATTCCTGGCTTCTCCACTTTCAATCCAACTCTCTGTTAACATGCCTGGGAAAGCCGCAGAAGATAGCTCAAGTACTTGGGCCTCTGAACCCATGTGGACACCCAGATGGAGTTTCAGGCTCCTGGTTTTGGCCTGGCCCAGCCACAGCCATCGTGGCCACCTGGGAAATGAACCAGTAAGATGGAAGATCTATTTCTTTCTTTACTTCACTCTCTGTATCTCTGCCTTTCAAATAAACAAATATTTTTTTTTAAATTATTAATCTAAAAGCTAGCGTTTTTAAACTTTGGTTTCTAAGTCCACATTTTGTTTTCTATATAACATTAAAGTAGTACATTTTAAAAATTATTAGTTTATGTTCTCAGAAAACATACAAAGCTACAATTTTATGACAAGAACTAAAAGCAGTGGAGAGAGAGAGCATTAAAGGACTAGAGTTTTAATATATTATTGAAGATAAGGTATTATAAACCCAAGTTAGAGTGTGAGAACTTTAGGGAATAAAATCTAATACCCAGGAACAACAAATAAAATAGCTATGGAATACACATAAAATGAAATGAGAAAAAGATTTAAATGTTTAAATGTTTCACTACAGAAAGTCAACTGAGGAGCCAGCACCGTGGTGCAATAAGTTAATCCTCTGCCTGTGGCATCAGCATCCCATATGGGTACCAGTTCTAGTCCCATCTGCCCCACTTCCAATCCAGTTCTCTGTTGTGGCCTAGGAAAGTAGTAGAAGATGGCCTAAGTCTTTGGGTCCCTGCACCCATGTTGGAGACCTGGAAGAAGCTCCTGGCTCCTGGCTTCAGATCAGATCAGCTCTGGCTGTTGTGGGCATTTGGGGAGTGAACCAATGGAAGGAAGACCTTTCTGTCTCTCCCTCTCACTGTCTGTAACTCTAACTCTTAAATAAAACAAAATTTAAAAAAAGGTCAACTGAACATAAAAGAAGACAGAAATGCAAAAAATGAGGGGTAAAAAGCTGTGTATCATGTAGAAAACAAACTATAAAGACAGAATTAAATCTCTCCTTATCAATCAACCTTAAAAAGGAAGAAAATTCTAACACAGGCTATAATATGGATGGACCTTGAAGACATTATGCTAAATACAGTATGATTATATCAGTACTTATATGAGGAGGAGGGAGAAACAAGACTTACGCTTAAGGGGTACAGAGTTTCAGTTTTATAAGATGAAAAGACTTCTGAGGATGCATAGTGGTGATGGCTATATAATAAAACTAATGTACTTAATAACTCTGACCTGTACATATAACTTTTAGGTATTTTATTGCAATAAAAAAAGGGGGGGGGGGAACTGGACCAATGTGACCACTTCTACTACACTATGCTGTAACACCTAGGAAAGGCAGGGCAGATTGTAGATGCTCAAAAATAAGCAACAAAACAATGATACCACTGACATAGCACAGTAAAACAGGTACAGAAATAATGTTACATACTGAATATAGGGAGAGTAGACAGCATTACCTGGCTTCCACTCCAGGCCTTGAGGGTGGTTTTCCTGGGGGTGGCCGAGGCAAGAACTGAGATGAAGTTGAGCTATTGACTTGATCTGTGTTGACCCATGAAACTGGCCTTGGAATTTTGCTCTTTCTGGACTGGGAGATGATGGGTGACAGAAAGCTGTCTTCAGCTGACCTACTCAGGTGAGAATCTACTGCCAGTCTTGGAAAGGGAGTGAAGACTTCCTCCTCAGAAAAGGGTGCAGGAACAGTAGCTAGTTTCTCCTCCAGCAATTTCTCAGAGGCACTTGAGAGGTCACCAAGGAAAGACTTGAATTGCCTTTTTTCCACCAGAAGTTTGACCAGGTCTGGCTGATAAGCTTTCTTTTGGAGGAGCTTTTCTTTTGCAGAGACTGGAGAGGATGATTCAAAACTTGAATCTATTTCTTGTGCTAAAACAGGGATTCGGCTGTGTCTGGTTACAAAGGATGACCTAACAACATCCTTACGGGCTGAAGGACCATGTTCATTCTCTGAAACACAATGAAATAATTCTCCATTTCTAGGGGCAATTTTCTCTCTCTTACCATCCTGGTGCAAAAAAGTAGAAAGGTCTTCTTGATGAACCATCAAGTCTTCACTCTTGATGTCATCATCTTTGCCTATTTTGTTTTTATGCCCTGTTGCCACCTGGCCTATCTGTCCTTCATCATGTGGGTCAATGACTGTTGGAGAAGTTTCTGAAGTTCCAATTGCCAGAAGCTTCATTAGCTCATGATTTGTGTCTTGATTTGGCACCACACTAAAAGTCTGTGTCTTTGTCACATCAAGAGGTTCAGTAGTAGCTGAATGATCCCTTTCCACTGTTGCCAAATCTCCTGGGATAGAGGAGATCTCAATACAGTGTTGCCCTTTACTTAACTTTTCATCTTCATTGTCAGATCCTAGAATGCTTTTCTCTTCAGTTTCCCCAGGGAGGTTCTCAGATTCTCTCACATTTAGTCTGTTTTGGTCAAGGTCTTTTGGTCCCAGATCTTGAGATCCGTCACTCTCTCTAATATTGGGTAACAAGTCATGACCAATGTGATCTATTTGAATCCCCAAATCCGTTCTGCTTCCTCCACTGGGAGGTTCACCTTCTGTCACAACCAAGCCAGAGAAATTCTCCTTTGGAGAGTAAAGGTCCACAGTAGGTTCCATGGGCTGAAGATCTTTCTTCTCTGGTTGCTGACCATAGTGAAAGCTTCCTGAAGTTGACTGTGTAGATGCCACAGAAGGTCTAGGAATTGTAATCTGGAGAGGGAAAAGGAAAAAAAAAAATTATGTGGACTATCAGTGGAGATCCATGATTTGTAACACCCCAAATTCCAACTTACAGAGTTGTTGACTACATTTACCCAACTCATAACAATAAGCAAATCTGAACAAAAATGAACAATAATCAAGCTTCTTTACTCAGAGGAACTGTGGAGAAGAGTTTCTAGCCTTTTGCTTAACATGCCCTGTATCCTGGAAGACTGTTTTCCACAGACTACATCATTTGGGCTCCTCTGCTTTCTGATTTCTGGTAGCATACGCCCAATGAGGGCACCAACAGATAATCAGAAATTTGAAGGAAAGAGAAGACTGGGTAATGATTCTCCCTGCTTTCTCACCGAGGGGCTACAGCTTTAGTAGTGGCTACACTCCACCATCCTGGCCACAGCTTCTGTCTTGCGGCTCTTTTCACATAGCTGTGAGTCTCACCATCTTCTGCTAACAACCCACTGCTCTCCCTTTTCAGAACTCATGGTAGGAATGGCTCCCTCTATTGCTGGTCTGTTGACTCTCTACTCACACAACTGTGAAAAGCTCTTTCATTACATTCTCTCCAAGTCACATTGAGTGTGCCTTCTATTTCCTGTCAGAATCCAGATATAGGATTAGAGGAAAAAAATTACTAGCAAATGATTGTTCATCAAAGAACCCCAAATTTTCAGGCATTTTGTGGTTTCTAATAAATTCTACATACCAAATAATGTGAGCAATACTATGTCTTCCTATAAGTAAAAACAAAACATATTTACTAGTGTTTCCTATCCTCTAATATTTATTATTATTATTTTTTTTATTTGACAGGTAAAGTTATAGACAGTGAGAGACAGAGAGAAGGGTCTTCCTTCTGTTGGTTCATTCCCCAAATGGCCGCTATGGCCAGAACTACAGCGATCCAAAGCCAGGAGTCAGGTGCTTCCTCCTGGTTTCTCACGCTGGTACAGGGGCCCAAGCACCCGGGCCATCCTGCCCTCCAGGGCCACAGCAGTATACTCTAATTTTTTAAGAGCAATTCTATAAGTGAAATTCTGTCATCCTTCCAACTAAATTCATTTCAATTCTAAGTGAATAAGATTTAATACTAATAAGAATTTTTTTTTTAATTTTACTTATTTATTTGAGAGCTAGAGTTACAGACAGAGAGAGAAAGAGAGACATAGAGAAAGGTCATCTATCCACTGGTTCACTCCCCAAATGGCCACAACAGCCAGAGCTGAACTGATCTGAAGCCAGGAGCCAGGAGCTTCTTCCAGGTCTCCCACATAGCTGCAGGGGCCCAAGGACTTGGGCTATCTTCTAATGCTTTCCTAGGCCATAGCAGAGAGTTGGATCGGAGGTGGGGCACAGTTGGTGTGTATGACCAACAGAAGACTGCAAAAGTGATTCTAGAAAAGATAGAGGAGGCACGTTCTCACCAATCCTCCCACCCATCTCTTTTTCTCCTCACTCACTGAAAAAGCCAGATATCATGTCAATAATACAAAGGCCCAAATGGTGAAGAACTGAGGCTGCCAACACAGTGATGTGAATCAGCATGGAAATGGTTCTTCCCATTCACACTGACCCTGGCGAACGGCTTCATAGCAACCTCATCAGAACTGTCCAACTAAGCCATCCTACATTCCTAACTGTCTGAAATGTGTGAGATAATGGGGTTGTTTAAAGTTACTAAATTTAGAGCAATTTGTTACACAGACATAGAAAACACAGACAGTATCATTAGTCTCTAATCACATTTATACTGTTTCTAAGGGTACTATTAAAATGAAGAGGTAATGACTTTCTACAGGATTACCTAGAACCAAAAGACCATGTGGTACAATCTGACTAGATGTTCTACAAGGAAGGAGTGGGTCCTTCTTCCTGCCAGCAGTGACTACCCAGCACCACACAAAACCCATCACATTTCTTCCTACAGTTACTGACATTGTAGGCTAGCACTAAGACCTCTTTTGGAAGTAAATAAACTTATGTTTTTCCTCTCTAAACTTGTTCATTTATACCAGACACAAAATTATTCTCTCCATTTGATAATTAAGATTTAATAATATTTATTCTATAGCCCAAAGTTTGATCTTATTTTATTCCCTTTAAATCCACTACTGTTTAGCATCTTCTTAGAAGTGATTGAGGCCAGCGCTGTGGCTCACTAGGCTAATCCTCCGCCTTGCGGCGCCGGCACACCGGGTTCTAGTCCCGGTCGGGGTGCTGGATTCTGTCCCGGTTGCCCCTCTTCCAGGCCAGCTCTCTGCTGTGGCCAGGGAGTGCAGTGGAGGATGGCCCAAGTGCTTGGGCCCTGCACCCCATGGGAGACCAGGAGAAGTACCTGGCTCCTGCCATCGGATCAGCGCGGTGCGCCGGCTGCAGCGCGGCGGCCATTGGAGGGTGAACCAATGGCAAAAGGAAGACCTTTCTCTCTGTCTCTCTCTCTCACTGTCCACTCTGCCTGTCAAAAAATAAAAAATAAATAAATAAAAATAAAAAAAAGTGATTGATAGTAGACCAATTTCATCAATATGTACCTTTGGAAAAACCCTAACTTCCAAAACTAATTCCAAAATAATTTCTTTTCAATCTAGCAAATTTATCGGTCTTTAAAAATATATCATCTACAGGGCTGGCACTGTGGCATAGTGGGTTAAGCCAGCCTGCAACACCAACATCCCATATGGGCACTGGAAATGTCCCATTTGCTCCATTTCTAATCCAGCTCCCTGCTCCCTGCACCTGAGAAAGCAGTGGATAATGGTTCAAGCACTTGGACCCCTGTCACTCACGTGGGAAATCCAGAAGAAGCTCTTGGCTTCTGGCTTCAGCCTAGCCCAGCCATGGCTGTTGTAGCCACTTGGGAGTGAACCAGCAGATAGAAGATCTCTCTCTCTGTAACTCTTGTCTTTCAAATAATAAATCTTTTTAAAAAAATACATTACCTAAAATTTTACACATGCTATTTGATATGTTTCACATATACAGGTATGGGAGGCCTTAAATTAGGCTCATAACTTGTAAATCTGTACTAGGAAATTAAGAGGGGGCAAGAGTTTGGCCTGTGGCAAAGATGTTGATTAGTATGCCAGTGTTCCACATCAGACTGCCTGGGTTCAATTCCCAGAACAAGCCTCTAACTTCAGCTTCCTGCTAATACAGACCCTGGCAGGCAGCAGATGATGCTCAAACAACTGGGTCTCTGCAACACATGACAGAACTGGACTGAGTTTTTCACTCTGGGCTTCAGCACCAGCCTAAGCCTGGCTGCTGTGGGCATTTGGGGAGTGAACCAGCATCTAGAAGAGCTCTCTATCTCTTTTTCTCAAATAAAAAAATAAAAAAACTTGAAAGAAAAAAATGAAAACAAGTGCTTGATGTTCTTAGTGTGCTAATTTAATATGTCAACTATACTTATAATATAAATATTTAAACTTTGAGTTTCTTATTTATATAGATTAATGTAACAGTACACTTTCCTTTCATGAACAACTGTTTCCCATCAGAATATCTTACTTTGAAATGTTCAGATAGAACACAGCATGGTTTATCGTATTGTCCAAGCTAGAGTTATGGAGAAATTAACTGGCAGCCCCTTTATTTATTGGATTTGGGTAAGTTAATGAAGTGATAACATTTGCTCTGAAAAAGCAAACCCTGAATTTAAGCCTCAGGAACAGAAACAAGATACATACATTTTTATCCCAAACCCCTGAAAACAAAAGAAATGGGAAGCATAATACCTTAGAAATAAATACACAAGTGATATAGCTGGCATTTCATTAGAGACTCTCAGTTATGAAAAATAATTTCATTTAAAGATACCTGAAATAAGATCAACTATGTCAAATACATGAATACGTGTCACTCAACAACTTGATAAAAAAATTACGACAGTGTGAAAGAACCATGAGGACAATATTTATGAGCAGGATAGCACTGCTAAGAGGGAAAAAGAAATCAGGTCCAATGGAGTTTTAGAAAGCCTCCATGAAGGCAAGCAAGCCATAATGCTATTGGCAAAAATGCTTGGTCAACAGCTAGTACACAGAGTCAAAGAAAAGAAGGAAGTGGTCCTGGGAAGGTCAAGGGAAGGAATAAATGGAAAGAGAAAAGGAGAAGTGGAAAAGGATGGAGGCAGTAGGCTCTGCCTCTAACCCACAAGGTACCTTGGTACGATTTGGAAAAGGCCCTTCAAAGAAGAAATGACCCTGTGCCAAAGTGTGCCAATGACCCTGCTTGACAAAGTTTGGACTAGAATTCGGCTCTGACTGGTTTTACAATGAAGTTCCTTCATCCTGTGAACAAATTGTGTAACTATACAAAGCAGATCTGGAGGAGAGGGAAAAACCAATTAACTCTGACTGGGAAAGATGAAGGTAGGCAATTGTTTCTCTATTTTGGAGCACAAGAAAATTCCTGCAAAACTGTACACAAAATGAAATTTCCTTGCTGTCTTTTTCCACTCTTCTGCACTTGTATGTGAAAGTGCAGAAGACATTTCGGTTTGGGGAATAATGTGTTTCTGGTGAGCTGGAATGGAAGGGATGCCATACAATTACGAAATTTAAGGAAACCACTCATTTCCATCCATGTAAGGGCAAATGTACCTGAGAGTGCTGAGATTTTTGAACAGTTTCTTACTGCCTGGAGGCTCCTCAGGGCATTGTTTGACCATTTCTAGGCACTTTTGTGGGGCTTTTCTTCACATAGTCATTGGGGGCACCACTGTTTACTGATGACAGGGTAACAGCCATCTCTAGTTGAATGCCCAAAACTGAGAGTAAATAGTGTTTTCTCAAAATGTTCCTTTGCAACTATCACCAGCTGTCTGTTAAAATAAAGATTCCCAAACTCACTCTACCCCAGATCTACTGAAGCAGAAGTTCTGGAAGTAAAGCATGGGACTGTGCATTGTAAGTAGTGGCCATCAGAGGTGGAAAACCACTATTTATGAAGAAAGTAAAATAAGAACAATTTCTAGGTAGATTACAAAAGAAGGGGGATGAAAGACTGAGAGGTCTATCAACTGTGTACAGTGTAAAGAACAAGCCAAAGATTGAATAGATGCCTGCCTCACCAAATGTTAAAAAAAAAAAAAGCCCTAGAATTCTGAATTTTAAAAAATAATAATACATATATACACACATAGATGGTTCGTTTATTTATTTATTTGACAGACAGAGTTAGAGAGAGAGATAGAGAGAAAGATCTTCCTTCTGTTGGTTCACCAACCAAATGGCTGCTACAGCTGTAGCTACGTTGATCTGAAGCCAGGAGACAGGTGCTTCCTCCTGGTCTCCCATGTGGGTGCAGGGGCCCAAGCACTTGGGCCATCCTCCACTGCCTTCCCGGGCCACAGCAGAGAGCTGGACTGGAAGAGGAGCAGCCGAGACTAGAACCCGGTGCCCATATGGGATGCCGGTGCTGCAGGCACAGGATTAACCAAGTGAGCCATGGCGCCGGCCCCATAGATGGTTCTTGTGGTCTAATTATAAAGTTATTCTGAAATTAGGTTATAATGACATTGTACATATAGTTTGATATAATGAAAAGAAACCTGACTTTTTGCAAAATTTTTTTTTATTTTTTTATTTTTTATTTATTTATTTTTTTTTGACAGGCAGAGTGGACAGTGAGAGAGAGACAGAGAGAGAAAGGTCTTCCTTTTGCCGTTGGTTCACCCTCCAATGGCTGCCGCTGTAGCCGGCGCACTGCGCTGATCCGATGGCAGGAGCCAGGATCCAGGTGCTTTTCCTGGTCTCCCATGGGGTGCAGGGCCCAAGCACCTGGGCCATCCTCCACTGCACTCCCTGGCCATAGCAGAGAGCTGGCCTGGAAGAGGGGCAACCGGGACAGAATCCGGCGCCCCGACTGGGACTAGAACCCGGTGTGCCGGTGCCGCAAGGTGGAGGATTAGCCTATTGAGCCACGGCGCCGGCTTGCAAAATTTTATATTGGACTGTGAAACATTCTAGACACCACATCCTACACTCACTTGTTGAGCCTAGGTCTCCCCTGAAGAATCCTAGTTTATTATCAGCTAGTCCTTTCTTAACCCATTAGGTCCAATGATCTTATGTATATGATAGCTATTAATACTTTTTCTTTTTGAGCTTCTTTTTTCTTTTCTTTCTTTTTTTTTTTTTTTGACAGATAGAGTTAGACAGTGAGAGAGAGAGAGACAGAGAGAAAGGTCTTCCTTACACTGGTTCACCCCCCAAACGGCCACTATGGCCAGTGTTGCGCTGATCCGAAGCCAGGAGCCAGGTGCTTCCTCCTGGTCTCCCATGCAGGTGCAGGGGCCCAAGTACTTGGGCCATCCTCCACTGCCTTCCTGGGCCACAGCAGAGAGCTGGACTGGAAGAGAAGCAACTGGGACTAGAACCTGGAGCCCATATGGGATGCCGGTGCCGCAGGCAGAGGATTAACCAAGTGAGCCATGGCGCCGGCCACGATACCTATTAATACTTAAATTGAGCAAAAGATATACCACTTTCAGTAACTTTGAAATATTCACAGAATTGAAAACCTACAGGGCCGGCGCCGCGGCTCACTAGGCTAATCCTCCACCTTGCAGCGCCAGCACATTGGGTTCTAGTCCCGGTCGGGGCGCTGGATTCTGTCCTGGTTGCCCCTCTTCCAGGCCAGCTCTCTGCTGTGGCCAGGGAGTGCAGTGGAGGATGGCCCAAGTACTTGGGCCCTGCACCCCATGGGAGACCAGGATAAGTACCTGGCTCCTGCCTTTGGATCAGCGCAGTGCGCCGGCCGCAGCGCGCCGGCCGCGGCGGCCATTGGAGGGTGAACCAACGGCAAAGGAAGACCTTTCTCTCTGTCTCTCTCTCTCACTGTCCACTCTGCCTGTCCAAAAAAAAAAAAAACACCTACAACTTAATGGATTAGTGGCAGTAACCTTGAGTGGACAACAAAAAATAGAAGGAACAAATCTCTTACCGCTGTGATGGGTCCTTCAGCTTGTGCCTCCATTGGACTTGTGGGGGTTGCTGCAATAAACTGCCCAGCAGCTCCAGCCTGGAGTTCTAGCCTATCTGTATACTGCTCTGCAGTAGCAGTGGCGGGACGCTCTGTAGACAGTGCTAAGACCACACCCGAGGTTTCCTTCTGTAAGTGAGCATTTTCTGCCCAAGGCCCTAATCGGAGCTTTTCATCTTGAGGTGAGTCTTCCACGACCTGAAGCACTTCAGGCTCCTCGTCGGAAGGGCTTCCAGTTGTTTTATGGCCTACAGGCTCATTTGTCCTAAAATCCTGAAGGTCCTTTTCTTTGTCCACAATCACCCACTCTTTGGAATCAACCTCCTGCTTGCAAGAGCTCAGGTTAACAGCTATAAATCCATTGCTGCCACCACCATCTGCCTGCTCAGGGGTGTTGGCAGAGGCAGGCTTGGAGGCATCCGGGAGATACTCTTCATCATAGTGCCAGATGTGGTCACCACGGGGCACGGCAGCAATACAAGGCTTGTGAAGCACAGCAGGGAGAAGAGACTCCTTTCCTGCACTGGAATCCTTCTGCATTCTCTCCAGGCTTAAGGGAATGGAGAGAAATTACTCATTTGTCTTAGGAGAAACATTTATTATATAGTCTACAAACTTCATATGAAATATATTCACACCAAAATGAGAGAAAAATATGTATAAGACATAAGGAAATTTTCACAGGGTTGATACATTTCCTCCACCTCTCACAGTCCTGCTTTGGAGGTGGAGCTTGTGCTTCCCTCTGCAGGCCTCCAGCCTGATGGCTGCTTTATGTCAACATACGATTACATCACACAGCTACACACTGACTGCTGAGTGAGGAAGAACACACATCTGCAAAGGATTGTTTAAAATGGAAGCTGAATTAGACCAAGCCCAAAGTGGTTGAACTGTCTTGGAACACAGCAACTACCATGATAGTCAAATCCATGGTCCCACAAAACTAATACTTCATTGCCAATAGTAACCACCTTAGATGTACAACTGAAGGGCATGGCTACCATCAGCTTAGGTCTTTTTTTTTTTAAAGATTTATTTATTTATTTGAAAGGCAGAATTAGAGATACAGGCAGAGAGGGACAGAGAGAGGCCTTCCATCTACAGGTTCACTCCCCAGATGGCCCCCAACAGCCAAAGCTGCGTGGATCTGCAACTAGGAGCCAGGAACTTCTTCTGGGTCTCCTACACGGGTACAGGAGCCCAAGCACCTGGGCCATCTTCTACTGCTTTCCCATGCCATAGCAGAGAGCTGGATCGGAAGTGGAACAGCTGGGACTTGAACCTGGGCCTATATGGGCTGCTCCACTTCCAATCCAGCTCTCCGCTATGGTCTGGGAAAGCAGTAGAAGATGGCCCTGGGCCCCTGCACCCATGTGGGAGACCCAGAAGAAGCTCCTGGCTCCTGGCTGCGGATTGAGTCCAGCTTCGGCCTTTGCAGCCATTTGGGGAGTGAACTAGTGGATAGAAGATTTCTCTCTGTCTCTCTCTCTCACTTTCTATTTCTAACTCTGGCTTTCAAATCAAAATAAATAAATCCTTAGGGGAAAAAAAAAAAGAAAAATACTATTGAACCTTTCTATAATTCAAAAATACATCCCAAACTCTTTTTAAATTTTCATTTCTGTCTTCTGTTTTCATTTTGCTGTAGGGGTAATGTGCTTGGTAACCATAAATTACAGTTATTACCTCTGTTCAGTACTCTAAAGTTCTGTCTTTTCTTGTCTCTACATAGATATGACCTTTGGGGGGGAACAATGAGGGGCTTTTTTTAAAAAAAGACTTATTTACTTATTTGAAAGGCAGAGTTACAAAGAGGCAGAAGTAGAGAGAAAAAGAGAGAGAAGTCTTCCATCTACTGGTTTATTCCCCAAATGGTCGCAATGGCCAAAGCTGGGACAATCCGAAGCCAAGAGCCAGGAGCTTCTTACATGTCTCCCACGTGGGTGCAGGGGCCCAAGGACTTGGGCTATCTTCTACTCCTTTCCCAGGCCATAGCACAGAGCTGGATTGGAACAGGAGCAGCCAGGACCGGAACCGGCACCCATATGGGATGCCGACACCACAGGTGGAGGCTTAGCCCACTAAGCAACAGTGCCAACCCCAAAGGAGTGGCTTTTTTTTTTTTTTTTTTTGACAGGCAGAGTGGACAGTGAGAGAGAGACAGAGAGAAAGGTCTTCCTTTTTGCCATTGGTTCACCCTCCAATGGCCGCCGCGGCCGGCGCGCTGCGGCCAGCGCACCGCGCTGATCCGATGGCAGGAGCCAGGAGCCAGGTACTTATCCTGGTCTCCCATGGGGTGCAGGGCCCAAGCACCTGGGCCATCCTCCACTGCACTCCCTGGCCACAGCAGAGAGCTGGCCTGGAAGAGGGGCAACCGGGACAGAATCCGGCGCCCCGACCGGGACTAGAACCCGGTGTGCCGGCGCCGCTAGGCGGAGGATTAGCCTAGTGAGCTGCGGCGCCGGCCCAGGAGTGGCTTTTTAATATCTAATTTCTTAAAGCACTTTACACAAAGAAGGGCTTCACTTAATTGAACTCACTGTCCTCTGTCTATAAATTGCACCCTCTTCTTCATGTATTCCTCTTGTTCCTGCCTAAAGCCATCTTTATCATGCCCTCTCCAAGTATTTACAGTTGTTTGGAAGAGATCACCTTCCAAAGTCACTGCAAAAAATGTTCATTTAACTTGCACCTAGAGTTAGGAAGTTACCAGCTTCAGTGCTCAGTTCCAAAAGCCAAAGGCTGTGATAAACAATTTGTGATATAAGAAGACAATTCACAGTCCAAGTCCTTGTGCCCCTGCACCCACGTGGGAGACCTGGAGGAAGCTTCTAGCTCCTGACTTCGGATCAGGCCAGCTCCAGCCATTGTTTCCATTTGGGGAGTGAACCAGCAGATGGAAGACCTCTCTCTGCCTCTGCCTCTGCCTCTCTGTAGCTCTGCCTTTCAAATAAATAAATACATATTTTTTTAAAAAGAAGACAATTCATATTAAGAATCAGGATGACAATAGTTAAAAACATGGGCGAAAATGACAGCTTTGTGGAATCAGTATTATAAAATGCAAGAATTTCTTATTTGAAAGGACTTTACAACACAGAAATAACAAAAAGTATAAAGAAAGTATACCAGGTCTCAAGAAACTTGTCAGTATCTGGTTTTGGCTCCAGTGTCAGACGTTTTTCCAGCTCAAAGCTGTGGATGGAACGTAACTTTCGCACCAATGGAACATCCCTGTCTGGCTGAGTAATCTCTGAGCGGACACGAATTGGTGAACCGAGGCTTGGCGCATTGAGAATGCCATTCGGTTGGCCATGACTATTCTCCTCTTCGGTAGCAGCCTAGACAAAATATAAGACCAGACCATGAAAAATACTGCCGCAACTACACAAGAGGAATCAGAATGCCTCTGAAAATAATGTAAATAGGTGATTAGATTTGTTTTCAAAGATTTGCATATTTTGACTAGTTAGCCTCATTACATTGCATTTATTAAGTCTATTAAAATTTGTCTTAATTTACAGTCAGTATCATTTTAACTTTCTTTTATATATATTTTTCATATAACAATCTAAAAATATCTAACAACCTTGGTTTTTTCCAAATAGGTTTGACTAGATACTTTGTGTGACCACGTTCCACTTAACAAAAAACTGAAAGATCATTTTCTTTGTGGTACAAGGTGTCTCAAAAGAGTTAGAGGATGTCACCAAGCCTGAATGTCTGTGCCCTATCTTATTTCCTCTCTAAGAAACAAACAACAATAAAAACCTGGGACTACAACAAGGAGGACCTGGGGCAGAGCAGGAGACTGAGCGGAAGGCAGCATAGACGGGTGGGCTGTTTAAGAACAGATAATCACAAGCAGCATAATTATCTGGATATCAAGCCTTACATCACGTGTGTGGTGAGAGGGGGAAGTTTGAGACATCTATTTTGATTACAAACCTTCAGAAAGATTCCCAGCTGGCCTCACATGAGAGGCATGCTCTTGGCTACCAGGACAAACAGAAGCCAGTTTTCTCTGAAGGAAGCTATCTCCAACTCCCAGATTAGGTCTTTGCCAATTATTAATTAATAAGCAAACAACTAAAGATAATCAAACACATGAAGAAGCATGCCACCATGACCAAGAGTCAGTGGAAATAACCATTGAAAAAAACTTTTAAACTCCAAAGATATCGAAAGTATTCAGATATAAAATATAAAATAGCTATGCATAAAGTGTTTAAATAAAAGTCTTTAGCACAAAGATCAAAAAGGACTGAGATTTAACTGATTTAATATTAAATGTTAAATTTAATATTAAGTATTCAACTAACAAGTTAAACTGCAAATCAACCAACAACAAAAAAATCCAGTTATTAATTAGTGAACCAGAAGACAAAGCCAAAGTTACTAGAATGAGGTGCAGCAAGATAAGAAAAATATGAAATGAGACATTAAAGACTGAATAAGAATGCATAATATATATCCACCTGAAGTCCCAGAAAGAGAATAGAATGAAGAGGTGGCAATATTTATATAGAAAATGGTAAAGCAGTCCTTGGAACTGATACTAAAATATGAATCAAAAAACTCAGGAACACAAGATAGACCAAGCAAGACAGGCAAAAAGAAACAAATGACTAGACACATTGTAGTTTAAATGTAGAACACTGGGAGCCGGTCTTTAGCCTACTGGTTAAGACACCCATGTTCCACGTCGGACTGCCGGGTTCAACTTCTGGCTCTAGCCTCTTTCTCTCTCTCTCTCTTTTTTTTTTTTTAAGATTTATTTATTTATTCAAAAGGCAAAATTTCACAGAGAGAGAAGGAGAGGCAGAGAGAGAGGGGTCTTCCATCCGCTGGTTCACTCCCCAATTGGCCACAACAGCTGAAGCTGTGCCGATCCAGAGCCAGAAGCTTCTTCAAGGTTTCCCACGGGGGTGCAGGAGCCCAAGGACCTGGGCCATCTTCTACTGCTTTCCCAGGCCAATGGAGAGAGCTGGATTGGAAGTGGAGGAGCTGGGACTCAAACCGGCACCCATATGGGATGCCGGCGCTGTAAGCAGCAGCTTAACCCACTGCACCACAGCACCAGCCCCAACAGGTGTATCTTAAACTGCACAGCTAGTGCCTTAGTAAGCTGCCAGTAGAAGGTGCTCAACTAAACTGTGTTGATTTGATGAAAGAATAAATCTAAAAGCCAATATTTGAGTTCTGTTTAATGTCAAGATAAATGGCTTCTCTAGATGTTCAAAAAGAGTAAAGAGTATAGCAGTCTATATATTACAAATTTAAGAAACTGTACATCGGTTGGGTATTCAGCATAGTGGCTTAAACTACTGCTTAGGACACCCACATTCCATACGGGAGTGCTCTGGGTCTGAGTCCTGACTACTCCATTTCTGATCCAGCTTCCTGCTAACGAACATTCTGGGAGGCAGCAGATGTGCATTAGATCCAAGATCCAAGATTTAAGTAGATCCTGGAGTTCCCAGCTCCTTCCTTGAGCCCAGCCCAGCCCTAGCTGTTGTGGGCAGATGGAAGATCTGTCTACCTTTCAAATAAAATAAGAAGAAAAAAAATAGCACACCATTATAATAAATAATGGACTTAGTGCTTAGGAGCAAAACCATCTGCCATTTAAATTTCATTGAAAGTAAGTAGTAACAATGAGTGAAAGCAGGGGCTGGTGCTGTGGCATAATGGGTAAAGCCACCACCTGCAGTGCTGGCATCCCATATGGGCGCCGGTTCAAGATCTGGCCGCTCTACTCCCAATAAAGCTCTCTGCTATGGCCTGGGAAAAAAGTAGAAAATGGCCCAAGACATTGGGCCCCTGTACCCACATGGGAGACATGGAAGAAGTTCCAGACTCCTGGCTTTGGATTGGCGCAGCATCAGTCATTGTTGCCATCTGGGAAGTGAGCCAGGTGCTTCCTCCTGGTCTCCCACGTGGGTGCAGGGGCCCGACGACTTGGGTCATTCTCCACTGCTTTCTCAGGCTGTTAGCAAAGAGCTAGATTGGAAGTGGAACAGCTGGGACTCAACCCAGTGTCTATATGAGCTGCCAGTCCTGCAGGCGGGGACTTTAACCTGCTGTACACAGCTGACCCCTTCCTATTCACTTATTGACTCACTTGAAGTAACTGCCAGTCTTCCAAGGTCCACTTTATGCTAAATATCTTATACTGGAGTGCTGGGATTGAATTCTACGTCCATCTTGCAATCTAGCTTCCTACAAAAACACCTAGTAGGCAACAAATGATGGCCCCAGTACTTGGATTTTCCCTCACCATGTGGGAAACCCAATAAAGTTTCAGGCTCCTGGCTTCCGCCAGGCCTATCCCTGGCTGTTGCAGGCACGTGTGTATGTTTGTGTGTGTGTGCGCAGGTACATGTGTACATGTCTATCATTTGCCTTTCAAATAAATACACGCTTTTCTAAAAATTAAAAATAAAACACTTAAGTACCAAAAAACTGACTTACGTTCATTGCCCCTCCATCCCATTATCTTTATTTATTTATTTATTTATTTATTTATTTTGACAGGCAGAATGGACAGTGAGAGAGAGAGACAGAGAGAAAGGTCTTCCTTTTCTGTTGGTTCACCCCATAATGGCTGCTGTGGCTGGCACGCTGCGGCCGGTACACCACGGCCGGCGCACCACGCTGATCCGAAGCCAGGAGCTAGGTGCTTAACCTTACCTTCTATGAAAGGGGAAAGGCTCAGGAACATTAAGATCAAAGAAAAGTTCAGAGGTAATCTGTCCCAAATAACTACAAATTAGCTATATGTCAGAAAGCTCTATCTTCTACCATACTGACAAGTGGACTTGCTTTCAATTCTAATGAAGAAAACATCATTCATTCAACATCCACTTCATCAACTGGATGTTTTACATTTCCAACCCTCACTTCTTCACCTCCATCGGAGACAGTGTTCAGACGATATTCATAACATCATTGGTCCACAATAAAGAAAGGCCCAGGGTCTTGTCAGATTATTTGGAAAGACTGGTAACTTCTGCTCTACATGTATGTCTCTCATAGTATAAGTGTCTAGTTTTTTTTTTTTTTAATTCCTTCATTTTCCCACAAAATCCAAGATGAAGATTAATGTTTACAGCCCATAACATGAGTCTAATAGGACAAATTAACCAAAACACTGCAATTGCAAATATTTAAGTAACCAGCACTACAATGTTCAATCTACCTGTCATTCAAAATTGAGAATCATGATACTTTGCTGCAATAATAAGAGACAGATAGTAAGTACACAGAGAAAGGCATCACTTCCTATACAAGAAATACACACCTTACAAATTCCAAGCTTTATCTTGTTTTTGTTGGCATCCATCTCTTCCCAGACATCCTTTTCCTGGTGACGAGGGTGTCCCATAGATCCAGGCAACTTATCTGGTGACACACCAACAGGGATGCCATTCTCTCCATCACTAAGCTGCTCATCTGGAAATACCTCATCAGTATTTTCTCGAAGCAAGTCTCCTGGGATGGGAGTGGCATTGGCAATTCTGAAAATGAGGGCAGGAAAAAAAGGTAGAACTTAAGAAGACCAGAATCAAAAATTACTACGAGACTCTCCTACATTTTGTTCCTGGATTTAAATTATTAGGTACACACACACACCTTGAAAACTTAACTCATGTCAATTCTACAAAATAAAACTTCTAAATTTTGAAAATCTAGACTTTCAACCTGATTTAAAAGTATAAATTCTAATATAATAACTCAGATATGACAATCATTTTAAAAGAAACTATTTCCAAGAAATATATAAATATATAATTTACCATTTTTATTTATAAAAAAAAGATTTATTTTATTTATTTGAAAGACAGAGTTACAGAGAGAGAGAGAAAGAGACAAAGAGAGAGGTCTTCCACCCGCTGGTTGACTACCCAGATGGCCACAATGGCCAGAGCTGCGCCAATCTGAAGCCAAGAGTCAGGAGCTTCCTCCAGGTCCCCCATGTGGGTGCAGGGGCCCAAAGACTCAGGCCATCCTCCACTGCTTTCCCAGGCCATAGCAGAGAGCTGGACCAGAAGAGGAGCAGGCGGGACTAGAACCATCACCCATATGAGATGTTGGCGCCTCAGGCCAGGGTTTTTACCCACTGTGCCACAGCACTGACCCCACAATTTACCATTTTTCTTAGAGAATAAAACATTATAGACAGAAAAACGTTAAGTGACATAAAGAAATAATCAGGTATCAAATCAACCTATATTTTTGTTTTTAAAGATCTATTTATTTATGGCTGGCACTGTGGCTCACTAGGCTAATCCTCCACCTGTGGCATTGGTACTCTGGGTTCTAGTCCCGGTTAGGGCACCGGTTCTGTCCTGGTTGCTCCTCTTCCAGTCCAGCTCTCTGCTGTGGCCTGGGAAGGCAGTGGAGGATGGCCCAAGTGCTTGGGCCCTATACCTGCATGGGAGACCAGGAGGAGGCACCTGGCTCTTGGCTTTGGATCGGTGCAGTGCCGGCCATAGCGGCCATTTGCGGGATGAACCAATGGAAGGAAGACCTTTCTGTCTCTCTCTCTAACTCTGCCTGTCAAAAAAAAAAAACAAAAAACAAAAAAAAAAACCTTAAAAAAAAATCTATTCGTAAGGCAGAGTTACACACACACACACACACACACACACACACAGAGAGAGAGAGAGAGAGAGAGAGAGAGAGAGAAAAGAAAAGAAAAGAAAAGAGAAAAGAGAAAAGAGGAGAGATCTTCCATCCACTGGTTCACTCCCCAAAATGGCCAGGACTGAACCAGGCCAAAGTCAGAAGCATGGAAATCCATCTGGGTCTCCCACATGTGTGGCAGGGATCCAAGTACTTGGGCCATCTTTTGCTGCTTTTCCAGGCACATTTGCAGAGAGCTGGATTGAAGCAGAGCAGCCGGGACACGAACGAGAACCCATATGGGATGCTGAAGTTGCAGGTAGTGGCTTAAGGCTTAACCTTAAGGATTGCCACAATGCCAGTGCCTATGTTTTCTTTTATTCTGTGAAATTCGCATTGCTTTTTCAATTAGAAACTTTTCACTAAACATCTACTATTTGTAAGCCCCTACGCAACATATAGGGGAAAAAAATTTTGCCCAATAGGGAAAGCAGAAATTCTGCAATTATCCAGTTCATAAATTTTTCCGTGAACTGATATGGGGGAAAATAGAAACTATTAATTGATATTTGTCTATATATTTCTTTCAAGTAATTCATGTCCTATTTACATGATTATTCATCTCTCCCATAGAATCATGGTCCACAGGGGCTTTTCTAAATTCCAGTTATCATTCACCAAGTGAAAAGTCTCCTTCCAGCCCTAATGTTCTGTAAGTATAAATGCCACTTTTTAAAAATATTGCTGATTGAACACAATCTTTAGCAATAATGAAATATATTCTTACAAGTGATCTAGATTCCTAAAAGTTAAACAGTCTTAGTAGATTGCAGTGACGTGTAACTATAGTGAGTGGTAAAATAGACATCCTATTAGTGAACCATTCTAAGGCAGCAGTTAAATCCTGGCACAGATGAAATACGTACTTGAAATTGTTATGGGAAGACAAGCGATTTTTTGGGTAATCTTTCCACATGATGTAATGACCTTCATGTCCATCTTTGCCTAAATGGGTCAATGCTAAAAGAGGAACCTACTGGAACAGATGTTTGAGGCAATTATCAAAATGCCATTTAGGGGGCCAGTGCTGTGGCACAGCAGGTTAACGCTCAGGCCTGTCGTGCTGGCATCCCATATGGGCGCTGGTTTGAGACCTGGCTACACCTCTTCCAATCCAGCTCTCTGCTATGGCCTGGGAAAGCAGTAGAAGATGGCCCAAGTCCTTGGGGTCCTGCACCCACATGGGAGACCCAGAAGAAGCTCCTGGCTCCTGGCTTCAGATTGGCACAGCTCCGGCCATTGTGGCCATCTGGACAGTGGACCAGCAGATGGAAGACCTCTCTCTCTGTCTCTACCTCTCTATGTAACTCTGTCTTTCAAATAAATAAAATAAATCTTAAAATAAAATAAACACACACAAAATGCGATTTGGGAGCCCCCATTCCATATCAGAGTACCAGGGTTCAAATCAAGGATCTGCTCTCAATTCCAACTTCCTAGTAATATGTACCCTAGGACATTGCAGATGGTGGCTGAAGCACTTGAGTCCTTGCCACTCATGTGGGAGATCTGGATGGAGTTCCTAGCTCCTTGTTTTGGCCTGTTTGTTGCAGGTATTTGGGGAGTGAACCATTAGATGGAAGATATCTCTCTCTCTCCCTGCCTGTGTCTGTCTCTCTTACTGCCTTTCGAATAAAAAATGAAAATAAATAATTTTTAGAGCACAAAAATGGTTTTTAAAGTACATGCAAAACGAATATTAGGAAAAAGCTATGATTAAATTTTTTTACACTAAAATAAATTCATACTCTCAATTCCATTTTTTCCACAAACTTTTTGAAATACCCTGGTATGTATGTGCATTATTACCATGGTCAGTGTTTGCAGAAAGATAAAGAAGAAGAAGATAAAGGAAAAAAGATAAACCAAGAAACAAAATCAGCAATATTTAACAAATGTAGATGAGAAAACATTAAAAACAAAAAACTAAGTACATGGAAATCACCCCAACCTGTTCATAATACATCATGAAAATTAAATCACTTTCTTAAAAGGAGCACACTACATGTATTGTTCCCACTACACTACAGATAGATATAATTGTGGCTCATTCTTTTCAGGGTCCCACACATTCTTCAGAAACACAACTTAGATTCCCTCTAATTTTGAGGAAAATCCACTGTAAATCTGACATCAACAAGTTGGAAAAGCACTAAGCTCTATTTTACAGTACAATCTATTAGTACATTCCAAGATATGTAATCCCAAAGGAATACACAAGAGCAGTGTGAAATTAAGGAAATCAATAAGCTTGTGATCATCTGAGGGTATCTCGGTGAAATAAAACAAATTTCTGCCAATGTCATGCATACAGAAGAGTCACTGCAAAATGCTGTGCTTGAGACATACCCAATTGCAGCAGGGGTCAAGCGGGTATGCAACTGAGGAGTGGTAGAAGTAGTGGTGGTTGTTAGGGAACCATCAGTTCCAGTCTTCTCCCAGTCAAAAGGGTCACTCTCAATTACTCCAAATGTCTTGATGCTATTGTCAAACACGGATGTAAGAAGCTAAAGCACCAAGAGAAAACATGAACAGAGTCAGCCAATAGTAAACATAGTCACTTTCTTTTGTAAGAGAACGCACCCTAGTCATAAAATGATAGTATGATCTTTAAAAACTCATGGTTCAAATAGGGAAATCTGAATAAGGACCACATTTGAATTATGATATTGAATTAATGTTGGAATTTTTTCTTGGTTGAGTTATTGGTTTACAATTGGTGTAGGAGAATATTTGTGTTTTTGGAAGACACATAATAAAGTATCATATCTAGAACCTATGTGTGTGTGTGTATATATATATATATATGTACATGTGTATTCAGGTGAATTCTCTATTTGACCATTTATTTGTTTAAAAAAAAAGTGGGGCATGGCAGAAGGTCATTGTGATTTCCTCCAATTTTTTTGTGTGGTTTTGAAAAATTCTTAAAATATACCTGTGTGGGGGCTAGTATTGTGACATAGTGGGTAAAGCCTCTGCCTACAAAGATAGCATCCCATATGGGTGGTGGATAGAGACCTGGCTGCTCTACTTCCAATCCAACTCAATGATATCACACCTGGGATACTGGAGAAAGATGGCCTAAGTACTTGGGCCCTGCAATCATGTGTGAGACCCAGAAGACGTTTCAGAATCATGACATCTGCTTGGCTCAGCCCCAGCCATTGTAGCTCTTCAGGGAGTGAACCAGCGGATGGGAAGATCTCTTTCTGTCTCTCCATCTCTCTCTGTAATTCTGCCTTCAAATAAGTAATAAATATTTTGTGTATATATGTGTATATATATGTATATGTACATATTTATGTATTTAAATACACAATGAAAAAAATTTTGTTATTGGTTTGACTTACATATAATTTCACTTTTTTTTTAAAGATTTATTTATTTATTTGAAAGTCAGAGTTACACAGAGAGAAGGAGAGGCCTGCACTTCAGGCCAGGATGTTAACCTGCTGCGCCACAGCAACGGCCCCCACATTTTGTCTTTAAATTCCTAAATTTTGATGTAATCTTCAGAAAGATCTTACAAAGACCTTTACTGTTTGTATATATACCATTTAAAATTTTATTATTATGGCTTCATTCTCTCATTATTTTTCTTTATTTTTTAAGATTTATTTATTTATTTGAAAAACAGGGTTACAGAGAAGCCGAGGAAGAGAGAGAAGTCTTCCATCGGCTGGTTCATTCCTCAAATGGTCACAATGGCTGGAGCTGGGCCGATCTGAAGCCAGGAGCCAGGAGCTTCTTCCAAGTATTCCACACGGGTGCAGGGGCCCAAGTGCTTGGGCCATCTTTCACTGCTTTCCCAGGCTTTCTGCTAGCTGGATTGGAAGTAGAGCAAATGGGACTCAAACTGGTGCCCATATGGGATACTGGCACTGCAGGCAGAGGCTTTACCCACCATACCATAGTACCAGCCTTCTCTCATTAGTTTTCTTAATCTGCTAGTATCCTAACGTCCAGATTCAACTTGTACATTTCCTACCCTAGACCTGTCATCATCACTTCTTCATTGGAACATTTTGCAGAGGTCTGTTTTAGGCTTTAAATATTATTTCAGCCACTAAGTGGACAGCAGATGTCATGAACAGGAATGGGAATGAGGGTGCTAGGAACAGAGGACCAGTTAGTTAGGAGGCTACTGTCAGTTGAGTCAGCATGGCAATGGTAGAGGTGCTGAGAAGAGCAAGGATGTGGACCTAATTTGGAGATATAGGACAACAGACCTTGGAGACTGATTAGACAAAAACTGTGAGACTAAAGAAGGAATATATGATAACTTAAGATTTCTGTCCTAAACCACTGGGTAAATGCAGTGAGTTTGAGGATGGAGTATTTACATTTTATGAAGTTTAGGGAGAATAGGGAATCTAGACACAAATTTGAGCACTATCAAAATATAGATATGAATAGGAATTATTTAAAGCCATAGGCCTGGCAGATGGAGTAGACAAGAAAGAGGTCCATTGGCTAAGGTGTAGGGTACTCCAACATTTAGATGGACAGAAGAGAAGGACTTAACAAGGGCAACAAAAAAAAGTGGGCAAGGAAGGAAGAAAACCAAGAGTGTGGTGTTCTAGGCAACAAGCAAGGAAACCACTTCAACAAGGAGAGTGGTCAAATGTTATCAATTATAAATTTACAGTTATTTCTGAATATTTGATTACATTCTCCCTTTCAATCCAGACTCCAAGAAGCCAGTACATATTTGTTCTTGCTCATTACTGCATCTCCAGGGTCTAAAACACAACAGGTATTTTAAATTTAGGAATATTTATTTGTGAGGCTTGTGCTGTGGCACAGTAGGTTAAGCCTCTGCCTGTGGTGCCAGCATCCTATGTGGGTGCTGGTTCGTGTCCCGGCTGCTCTACTTCCAATCAAGCTCTCTGCTGATGGTGTGCAAAAGCAGTGGAAGATGGCCCAAGCCCTTGGGCCCCTGAACCCATGTGGGAGACCTGGAAGAAGTTCCTGGCTCCTGGCTTCAGACCGGCTCCCACTATGGCCATTGCAGTCATTTGGGGAGTGAACCAATGGATGGAAGGCCTCCCCCCGCTCTCGTAACTCTACCTTTCAAATAAATAAGATAAATCTAAAAAAAAAAAAAAAGAAAGACTAATGAAGTCTGTCCACCTTTTAATTCTTTCCCTACCTGATTTTAACAATGTTATAGCAGTGTGTGGACTGGTAGACACACATGTTTTAGCTTCAGTGTACAGTGTGTATATTTACAGGTTGCATTAGTCTTTTCAACTTGCTAATTATGTTTCATATAATATGAATACCCTTATGAAGATATATCTGTGTACATGAATCTGAGCCCCCATCCGTAATGCCTGTGATACAGATTCGTCAGGTCCCAGTCTCTCACCCTTAGCTTACAGTTTCTCTGTCTTCATTGTGGCGATTACAAATCAACACCTTACTAGAGACTAAACCCCAAGTTTTCAGTTCTACAATATTTCAACAACACAATATTTATTTCAAAGTTAACATAAGTTGTATACTTATTGCTCAGTTTAAATCTGTGTCACATATATGGGACAATGGGACATAATGTGTTAACTCACTAAATTAGGAGAGTCATACAAGGGTCAGGCCAGTCCTATATCACTCTGGATTGCAAGACTCAGAATTTGGGGGCTAGCATTGTGGTGTACCTGCAGTGCTGGCACCCTATAGGGGTGCTGGTTCAAGTCCTGGCTGTTCCACTTCCAATCTAGCTCCCCGCTAATGCGCCTGGGAATGTAGTAGAGGACAGCCCAAGTGGTTGGGCCCCTCCACCCACATGGGAGACCCAGAAGATGCTCCTGGTTCCTGGCTTCAGACCAGCCCAGCTGCAGCTGTTGCGGTCATTTGGGGAGTTACCAGCGGATGGAAGGCCTCTCTGTCTCTCCCCTCTCTCTCTGTAACTCTGCCTTTCAAATAAATAAAATAAATCTTTAAAAATAAAAAAGACCCAGAATTCAGCTATCACCTTTGTAGCCATATCATTAGACTATTTTGAGATGTTTTACAGCAATTTCAAGCCATGATCAAAGTAATAACCAATGTACCTACAGACCCCAGATGGCCACACCCATTTTGTCATCACAGCATTTTCAGAAGAACATGCCAGCCAGCCTCCTATCACACTACTGTGACATACTTCCTATCAGTATTGTGACAATAATCTATGTATTAAGGCACCACTAGGGTTCTTTGTTACCTAATCTGAGGCTGCTGTCTTAGTTTTTCATTCATTAATTGTCATCTACAAGTGCAATTCCTGTAGCCAATTTCATAAAGACTCAAAAGCTTTTACCCGGAACCATTACTCCTCAGAGATATTTTCCTTTCTCAAAATACTTTAAAAGAATTTATTTAGATTATAAGAAAGCTACAACATGCCTAAATTTTTTTTTATCATTATCTACATTTCTCAAAATGTTGCTTTTTCAACTTTTTACTTTGAAATAACTACAAATTCATAGTAAACTGGAAAAACAGTATGAGAAGTTTCTTTTACTGAGTTTACTCCAACGCTAACATCTTAAATAACTATAGTACAATGCCCAAACCAGTAAAATTACATGGATAAAATCCACAGGGATGAATCCACAGATTTCATCCATTTACATGCACCCAATATTGTGTGTATGTAGTTCTATGCAATTTTACAACTGTGCAGATTCATACTGTAACATTTTGTCTCTTATACCTGCTATAATATTTCAAAATCTAATAGTAAAAAATTATAATAAAATATCTGCTTTAATCTTGATTATAATTTTTGGGGCCAGCATTGTGGTATAGCAGGTAAAGCCACTGCCTCCAACACCGGTATCCCAAATGGGCACTGGTTCGATTTCTGGCTGTTCCACTTCCCTTCCAGCTCCTTGATAATGCGCCTGGAAAAACAGCAGAGGATAGGAAGTACTTGGGCCCCTGCACCCAAGTATGTGGGAGACCTGAAAGAAGCTCCTGGATCCTGGCTTCAGACTGGCCCAGCTATGGTGACCATTTGGGGAGAGAACCAGTGGATGGAAGATCTCTCTGCCTCTCCCTCTCTCTAACTCTGTCTTTCAAACAAATAAATCAATCTTTTCTAACAGTCTTGATTATAATTCTGATACTTTTACCATTGATTAATAGAAAATAGTACTTAGACATTTATGGGTTGATTTTTTTTTTCACTTTCTGAGTAGAAAACTACTAGTAGATTCAATTAAATCTATCTAACATTTGTTGAAAATTTAGATGCCAGGCACAATGCCATATATAGTGCAGGATAAAATAATAAAGTGTGGCTGTTTCCCCAGGATACAAAAACCGGTTAAGAAGACAGATTCATAAATAAATACTAAGTATTGATAAATTTGATGTGATTTCCCAAAACAATACAACATTTTCCAAAAGCAAGTCATAGGCTTTATTTATCTGAAACATGCATAGAAGATTCCTGGTAGAAAACAAAATGCTGGGGCTAGCACTGTGGCAGGTTGGCTAAGCCTCCGCCTACAGCACCAACATCCCACATGGGCACCGATTTGTGTCCCAGATTTTCTTCTTTTGATCCAGCTCTCCATTTATGGCCTGGGAAAACAGTGGAAGATGTCTTAAGTGCATGGGCCCCTGCACCCATGGGAGACCTGGAAGAAGCTCCTGGCTCCTGGCTTTGGATTAGCCCAGCTCTGGCCATTGCAGCTATTTGGGGAGTGAAGGAGCAGATAAAAGGCCTTTCTGTCTCTCCCGCTCTTTGTCTGCAACTCTACCTCTCAAATAAATAAATAAAATCTTTAAAAAAAATGCTATTCTTTCTAGGTGCGCATCTGCTGTCAGAGTGAGCAGCAGCAGGCTATTGGATGAGCTGTTGGCTATGTGCAACTAAAGTAATGTTTTGTGCCAATAAACTGATTTAAAAAGACTTACAACACACACACAAAGTTGAGAGTGGCTCCATAAAACCACATCATGTGACATGTTTGATTATAAGGAAAACATACTGGCTTTGATTTGATCTAACTTCAGATTATATTCATGAAAAACTGGAGACATATTATTGTTACCTGACCTTTGGCAGAACTAGGAAAGCAGTTATGATAAATACTAGTATGCTTTTCACTTGCTGCTATACGCTTGTTGTTTTTAACTTCACTGGTTGTCCCATTAGGAATTTAAATTTTTGAAAGAACAATAACTAAAGTCAAATTAACCATACAGACAGCATTAGCTCACAAGAGCATTTAGATTCAAAGTAAAGCAATTTTTCTCAGAATGAAGACGGTAGCACAGTTCTGTGCAGGAAGCACAAAACAGAAGCAGCAAAGCTAAAATCTTTTTGGAACCTGATATTACATGGATACGAGACACCAGATCACACCAACCACATCAACATCTGTTTCCTAATTATCCTTCTCCTTTCCACATGCCCTCTGCTCCCATCCACTGCTTATGAAAGATCTGAGTGGGAAAGTAGCAAATTATTTGTAGAACCGGCAACAAAGAAAATGTTACAACTGATTTTTCTCTTCTAAAAATAAGGGATTGGCATTGTGGTGTAGGGGATAAAGCACAGCTTGCATTGCTGGCATCCCCTAGGGGTGCTGGTTCAAGCCTTGGCTGCTGTACTTCTGTTCTAGCTCTCTACTAATGGCCTAGGAAAAGCAGTGGAAGATGGCCAAATATTTGGGACCCTGCCACAAACGTGAGACACCTGGATGAAGCTCCTAGCTCCAGATTTAGAAACTGGCCCAGCACTGGCTGTTGCAGCCATTTGGAGAGTAAACCAGGAGACAGAAGATCTCTCTGTCTCTACCTTTCTCTCTCTGTAACTCTTTCAAAATAAATCTTTTTCTTTTAGAAAAAAAAAAAAAGGAAAATTACTATACTTTATTTTGTTATTAAGTGAAAGAAAAGTTGTGAAGAGACTGTTTAAATGAAAAACTTGAAAATAATTTGTTAATTTAAATTAATTATAAGGTTTCTAACTTCAGTGGGTGGATAGTATCCCTTGGATTATAAGTATAACTTAATAAAAGGTTAAAGGATTCAATAATTTTATCATCCTAAACTTTTATATCCTCAACCAAACATTGCCAACAAAAAAAAATGAGTAACACCCAAAAGAAGAAAGTTGAAACATTTTCTATTTCCTCTTGAATCTAGTCTTACAGGTATAATTTCTTTTTTTTTTTTTTAAATGAGAGCTTTGCAGGGTACAGTATTTTGGGTTGACAGTTTTTGTCTATTTTTTATTTATTTATTTATTTGACAGATAGAGTTAGACAGTGAGAGACAGAGAGGAAGGTCTTCCTTCCGTTGGTTCACTCCCCAAATGGATGCTACAGCCAGAGCTACGCCGATCTGAAGCCAGGAGCCAGGTGCTTCCTCCTGGTCTCCCATGTGGGTACAGGGACCCAAGCACTTGGGCCATCCTCCACTGCCTTCCCAGGCCACAGCAGAGAGCTGGAATGGAAGAGGAGCAACCAGGACTAGAACCTGGCGCCCATATGGATACCGGCGCCACAGGCAGAGGATTAACCAAGTGAGCCACGGCGCTGGCCCCCTTACAGGTATAATTTCATTATTTTATTTCTATAATGGGAACTCTCTGTAGATTAGAAAATACAAATAAATGTATATGTAAGAACAAGTTCCAAGGCAACTCATATGCAATATATTCTCTCATATGTTACACAGTCCATATAGTTTAGAAAGCAACTAGCTATTTAGGGAAAAAGACAAGCTCGCCACATATGGTCTCTAGTGACCTAAGGTTGTACAATGCACCTCTGCTTTATATGCTATTTATATCTTACAAAAAAGCTTCAGTTTCACCAAGAAGTAATTACTATATGCAAATAAATTCACTGTGCTGTAGACACTTTTAGTCTTTTGACTAGGCAACAGTGAAAACACTTTAGAATTTAAAACTTCTATTAACAGGCAGTAAAGTCTATGTGTTGTAGATAAAAATTATCATATACTAATATATCTTATTATGGTTAATCTATGTGTAGCTTTATGTTTTCAGTAGTAACAATTGTTTTGCATTAAGCACTAATCAAGTTCTCCCTATGAGCAACACAATCTTCTGAAACACAGCTGGCCAGTGTTAGGGATGCAATTTGTGGTAAACCTTGTTGACCCTTAGGAGGTCTCATTAACTGATGTTCTAAGGAAATTATTAACTAACAAACAGAGGAAACGGAAGCCAATAATCTTCACTCTCTGCTGTCCCATAGCATATTAACATATGATACGCAGCACTTAAGTTCCTCAACAGATACATTTCCTAGCTAGACATTTCCTCTGGTCAACAAATTAGCGATAGAATTATATAACCTGAACTCTCAGAAGTTCTATACAACAAATAAATCACAAATGGGACAGTAAAATTGGTTAAATAACAAACAAATCTAAAACTTTAATGAAGTAATTTTAACCATAAGAGAGGAAACACACACATACACAGACTGTGTCATCATCAGTTAATTTCACCCTATTTCTCAGAATGAGTTAAAATAGCATAATTCTAAGTACCTCTCATATGCATTTATAACACTCTCACAGCTACAAGGAGTGAAGGCAGAGACTAAGAACAATTAATCTACACAGCTCACAAAGATGGTTACCTGGTAGTCTGGCTTTGTAAAATAATCCAAAGAAGAGATATGGTCCAGAAAGATGCTGAATTCTGGAGGGAGATGTTTCAACATGAGCCTATGGTCATACCTCTCCTTAATAGAGCCTACTTGCTCCTGGGAAGTAAAAAGAAAAGGAACCAAAGTCAATTTTTCTTGGCAGCTATGCACTAAGAGCTCCTTGGTAACTGTCTCAAGGGTATATAGTAGGAAATGAGATAGTGGGTAAGTAAGCAGAAAGCAAGAACTGAGCTCTGCCTAACAAGCTTTAATGCACAGTGCTTTTGGCAGGCGTGGGGGAAGCTGTAAGGCAGAAGAAAACAGAGAGCTCTGCCTCAGCCAACTGATGGTCCTTGAAAGAAAGAGTTAAATCTGATCTGCTTTTCTTTATTTACACATATTTACAATTTTCAAATCAAATAATCCGGGTGTGACAAAAAACTAAACCTCATTTGACTTAGAAAAAAAGAGAACTAGTGAAATTAAAAAAAGGAGTGGGGCAGAGGGAGTCGGGTGACTGGCACAGCAGTGAAGATGCCGCTTGTGACACCTGCATCCTACACCAGAGTGCCAGGGTTCAAGCCTAGGCTGCACTCCAGCTTCCAGCTTCTTGCGAACGCAAATCCTGGGAGTAGCAGGTGACGGCTCAAGTACTTAGGTCCATGCCACCAGTACAGGAGACCTGGATGGAGCTACCAGCTCCTGGCTTTGGCCTGACCCACATATAGCTATTGTGGGCATTTGGGGAGTGAACTAGCAGATGGGGATCTCTCTCTCTCAAATAAGCCATTTATTTATTTAAATATATATATATATATATATATATATATTTTTGACAGGCAGAGTTAGACAGTGAGAAAGAGAGAGACAGACAGAAAGGTCTTCCTTCTTTTGGTTCACCCCCCATGGCTGCTACGGCCGGTGCACTGAGCTGATCCAAAGCCAGGAGCCAGGTGCTTCCTCCTGGTTCCCTATGCGGGTGCAGGGCCCAAGCACTTGGGCCATCCTCCACTGCCTTCCCGGGCCACAGCAGAAGCTGTACTGGAAGAGGAGCAACCGGGACAGAATCCAGTGCCCCAACTAGGACTAGAACCTGGGGTGCCAGCGCCACAGGCGGAGGATTAGCCTAGTGAGCCGCGTTGCCAGCTATATTTAAATACTTTTAAAAAGCTAAGAGGGAGGACCATAAAAAATCTGAAGTAATGACTAAAATTAGCATCTATTCTCCATGTACATAGAAAAAATATTATCAGCTCATAGAAAAGAATTGCATATTGGGATATTGTGAAAGTGCTTTCAGATTATAAGACTTATAAAGTATATTTTCAATAAAAATGCTTACTCAGGAGAAAATTTTTTCTTTTCTATCAAAATGGACATTTCTAAAATTACCTTGTCTTTTATCTTTCTCCAAGGCAGCTGACCAACCACAAATTCCACCAACATGTAGAATAAGGACCAAAGGTCATCATGTCTTCCCATTTCCTTCATAAACAAGAAAGAATTCAGTCACATTGCATTATTACTCCCTGTGAGTACATGACATTAAGACCTAACCATTTGCTCCATCTTATTAGTCTAAAAACTTTAATGTATTTCCCATAAAATTTCCTGGTAAATATATCTATATATCTACATGGTTATATAGCATCCTATATGGCAGAATATATACTGAAAACTTTTTGATAAAAAAGAATACCCCAAAACCCAGAAATAGTAGAAAAAATATAATTAACAGTCAGTCAGAGTTCAGTAAGAAGAGAAAGCCTAAGAACAAAATTTTGGTCAAACTGGCCACAGGAAAAGCTGATGTGGAAACTCTGGCTATTCTGAAGGCATTTGTCACAACGTTTATCAACCAGGAGGTGGACAGTGTAAAGCCCACAGGCCTACCTAGCAACAGGAGTAGTAACTGAAATATCTCACCCCTACCATATAGCAAGGATCCTAAAAGGGATACACCACAAGCACAACAGTTGCTGTGTTCATTCCACTGTACTGATTTTATTTGTATATTTAAGCACTATCACAGGAGCAAAGTGAGTGGTTAAGAAAAAATTGCCTTGAGAATTTGTTGCCACAGGCATGACCCCTATTCAAATCTGGAGGTTAAATTTATACTACCTGTGTGGTTTGGAAACCCAAGCATAGAAATTGACTTAAAATGTTTTCTGGATGCTCATGTCCTAAGTAATGACAGGCACAAATGAACATTTTCTTGATACAAAAGTACCTTTAAATTCAGGCCTCATAGGAATCCTATAGGGAAAGCCTCGCCAAACACAGGCTTATTATTCAAAATTACAAAATATATTAGGAAGCAAGCTTTCATAAACTAATATCACAAGAAGTTATCAAGAGAAGGATACTCAATGATCTTAGAAAAGGAATTACAGGATACAGAATATGAATATTTAAAATGTTTAATTGAAAGCTAGAATCAAAGTCATGAGAAAGGAACTTTACTCTATCAAAAGACAAATAAAAAGGGGACAGGTTGGTAAGATGCTTCAGAAGCCACTTGGAAGGACAAATTCCAAAATGGAGTACTTCAGTTTGGATCTCAGCTCCACTTCCAATTCTAGCTTCCTGCAATTCCACACCCTGGGAAGCAGCAGACAAGGGCTCAAGTATTTGGTTCCTCACTATACATGTGCAAGAAAAGAATCGAGTTCCAGGCTCCTGACTTCTTCCTGGCCCCTGCCTGGGCTAGCCCCGGCTGTTGGAAACATTTGGTGAGTAAACCAGCACATAGAAGATCTCTCTCTCTCTGTCTTCCAAATACAATACAATAAAATAATTACATTCATATTAGAAAACAAATCTAGAAATTGAATGAACAGGTTAAAAGCTAAACAAAATGCAGAATAAGAACAAGGATGACAGATTTGAAGAAATGATTAAAGTGCAGCACAGAGACAGAAATAGTTAGAAAATCTGGCAGTAAGTTTAAAAGGCTTAGAGATCTGGAAAAAGGAGGTTTAGAGAGAAAGGAAAGGGGCAATATTTAGTAATATCTGAGAATCTTTCAGGACCAATAAAAGACATGGAAGTTCAGATTTAGAAAGCACAAATTCCAAATAGAATTGATAAAAATCCATATTTATGTAAGTTTTAGTTTATGTGCTGGACACCAATGACAAAGAGATGATGCAAGTATCCCCCCCAAAAAAGGAATTTCTCAATAGTAACCACTGAACCAAAAAAAAAAAAAAAAAAAAAAAAAGTAAAATAATTTCTTCAAAGTATTTACAATTAACATACATTAACAAATGATTAATATGTAAGACAGCAAATAGGATGGAATGAACAGAATGTAAGTGCTTAAAAGTCTCTGCTGCAGGCCGGCGCTGTGGCATAGCAGGTAAAGCTATGGCCTGCAGTGCTGGCATCCCATGTGGGTGCTGGTTTAAGTCTTGGTTGCTCCACTTCCAATTCAGCTCTCTGTTATGGTCTGGGAAAGCAGTAGAAGATGGCCTAAGTCCTTGGGCCCCTGTAACCACAAGGGAGACATGGCACAGTTCTGGCCATTGCAGCCATCTGGAGAGTGAACCAGCAGATGGAAGACTTCTCTCTCTCTTTCTCTGCCTCTCTGTAGCTCTGCCTTTCAAATAAATAAATTAATCTTAAAAACTTAAGGTCTGGGGATGGTGCTGTGGCATAGCAGGTAAAGCCACCACCTGCAGTGCCAGCACCCATATGGATGCTGATTCAAGTAATAGCTGCTCCACTTTTGATCCAGCTCTCTGCTATGGCCTGGGAAAGCAGTAGAGGCCCAAATTTTTGGCCCCTGCACCTGCGTGGAAGATATGTAAGAAGCTCCTGGCTCCTGGCTTTGGATAGGCTCAGCTCTGGCCATTGTAGTCATTTGGGATTAAACCAGCACATGGAAGATTTTTTTCTCTTTCTCTCTCTCTCCCTCCCTCCCTCCCTCACTCTCTCTGCCTCTGCCTCTCTGTAACTCTGCCTTTCAAAAAATAAATAAATCTTTAAAAATAATTTAAGGTTTAAGGAATGAAAAATATAGAAATGAAGTGCATTTTCTTAGAGATTATCAAATCTGGGTCACAGAGTATGGAGGAAAAAAGTATGTTAGAATTAACATTAAATTCAATAAGCAATTCTAATTCTGGAGGCTCTACTAGTAAATGAACAGTTGTTGTGAAGCTGTGAAGCTATGTTACTGTGCAGAACATCTACCTCCCAGATCTGTTAGGAGCAGAGAAGGTTAAGAATTACAGCTCTGGGGTGGGTATTTGGCCTGGTATTTAAGGTGCCTGCATCCCACATGACTCCTGATTACAGCTTCTTGCTGATGCAGATCCTGGGAGGTAGCAGTACTGGCTCAAGCAGCTGGTTCCAGGTACACCTGGGAGACCTGGATTGAGTTCTCACCTCCTGGCTTTGGTCTCCTAGCTCTTGTGGGCATTTGTGCCTCTCAAATTAATCAATCAATTTTTAAAAAGAATCATTGCTATTCTGTACACTACCATATTCCTCTACCAAGGTTAGATGAACAAAAAATAAGAAGCAAGATAACAGAGTAACTGTTAGAACACTCTATGCTAAAGAGACATTTAGAAGACATCTCTCTGTAGGATGAAAAAATAAAGTGTAGGGTCCAGCGTTGTGGCACAATGGGTTAAGCCACCACCTGCTATGCTGGCATCCCATAAGGGCACAGTTCTAGTACTGGCTGCTCCACTTCTGATCCAGCTCCCTTCTAATGCAACTGTGAAAGCAGCAGAAGATGATTCAAGTCCTGAATCCAAGTGGGAGACCTGGATGAAGCCCCTGGCTCCTGATTTCAGCCTGACCCAGCCCCATCCATTGTAGCCATTTGGGGAGTGAACCAGTGAATGGAAGATTTCTCTTTCTCTATATCTCTCACCCTCTGTAACTTTGCCTCTCAAACAAATAAAATAAATCTTAAAAAAAACTATTTAAAAAAACTCATAAAGTATATAATCTTTTATACCAGCTATTTTGGAAACATATAGCAATCATAAACTCTGAAAATGTTTTAGCTTATTTCAAAAACACTATTATATTTCAAAGATTACAACGCTGTCTTACTTCTTTAGTATAATAAACTGAAAAACCTAGTATTTCTAAAATTTTATTGTAATCCACCCAAAAAATAAAAGCACTTTTTTTAAGGCTCAATAACTGGATATCAAAGACCAGAACAGTGAATCAAACCAAATGAGATGTTTGGTAAAGTGCTAACACTGATAAAAATATCTTTATTATTTTCAATTTATAATCATATCATCAAATACCAAATTAACCAGTACAAAGCATGTAAGACCACCGCATATTCTTCCTACTATATTTAGCAGTGGCCAAATTTTCATTAAAGTAATTTTAGCTTCACATTACAGGAACAAGGTACCAAAGTATCAATTTATTTACCAAAGTATCTATTTATTTTACTAAGGAATCACTTTTTAAATTTCTAAACTCCATGCAAACACGTCCACAGATTGAAAATCCATGTAATGCCCACCATCCTTACTCATAATTAAAAGCCAGGATGAAAAGAAATAAAAAGTAGAGCAGAACAACAAAATCAAAATAAGTAAGAGAGAGAGAGAGATTGAAATTTTAAAAACTTAACAATAGGAAAGGTATAGTTTACTAAAATTCAAAGTTTAAAGTTGTATATACTAGAGATTTTCATGAAAACAAAAGGTTTGATGGGAAGGAAATATCACAGATTAAATACATAGTATAGATAAAATGATGACTACTACATTTCCTAAGGTACTGATGGTATAATATTCCCAAATAATTTCTTGAAATAGATACCAGATGTTGTATCTCTTCAAAATTCTGCTTTAAATTTGTTAATACTTACACATAATTAAGGACACAGATTTCCTAATAAATAAATAAATAGCCATAAGTATATTTAGCTATTATCTTTTCAGGCAATTTTATTTTCAATGCATCTGCACACATCCATTATCCACCTTTCTTTTTATCAGTTCCTTAACTCCCTATCATCAGTGCCACAAAACAACAACAAAACTGAACTAGAATAACCATGCCAAGTAACTTTGTAGCTACAGAAGGAATTCTCTGCTACCAAATACCATTTCATACTTTTGTACAAGGGGTCTTCAAAAAGATCATGAAAAATACCTGTCATGAAAAAACTAAAGGGATTTCAAAATTGTTTTGTATTCAAATAATCTTATCTCTTAATTCCACTTTTCCACAAACATTTTGAATATCTTCATATTCTAGTGTAAAGTTAATTTAGGGACAAACATTTGGCACAGTAGTTATGACACCACTTGGGATGCTTATATCCCATATCAGAGTGCCGAGTTTAAGCCCTGGTCCCACTTTCAATCCAGCTTCTTGCTAATATACACCCTGGGAGGCAGCAGATAATGACTCGAGTACTTGGATGCCTGCCACCCACATGGGAGACCCAGACTGAGTTCCTGGCTCTTAGCTTTGGCATGGCCTAGACCGGGCTGAGGACATTTGGAGAGTGAACCAGAGGATGAAAGATCTCTGTTTCATTGTCTCTCCGCCTTTCAAATAAAACAGAAATACTTAAAAAAAATAAATAAATAAAGTTGGGGCCAGCGCTGAGGCACAGCAAGTAAAGCGGTCTCCTGCAGTGCTGGCATCCCATATGGGCGCTGGTTCGAGTCCCAACTGCTCCACTTCCGATCCAGCTCTCTGCTATGGCCTGGGAAAGCAGTGGAAGATGGCCCAAGCCCTTAGGCCCCTGCACCCACGTGGGAGACCTAGAGGAAGCTCCTGGCTCCTGGTTTCAGATCAGCACAGTTCCAGTCATTTCGGTCAACTGGAGAATGAACTAGTGGATGGAAGACTTCTCTCTCTCTCTCTGCCTCTCCTTCTCTCTCTGTATAACTCTGACTTTCAAATGAATAAATAAATCTTTTTAAAAAAAGTTGTTACTGTGATTCAAGCCATAAGCACACTTAAACATATACGACTATTTTGGATACCTACCCTGTTCCGATGAGCATTGATTGATGCATAACGAACCGTCCCTCGAAAGCCTGCCATAGCTCGAGGCTACAACAAAGCCAAGAAAAGAATAAATGAACTTCAAATAGCAACAAGCTCAATACACTTGAGCCAATGAAGAAAATGTGATAAATATGCCCATTACTGTCATAATAAAACACTATTTAATTTCTAACTTTTGAATTTGAAATTATGGAAAATTGAAGAGTATCTCTAAAACACATCTTAAAAAATTGCTTATTTTAGTTTTGTTTTAGTCCTGTTACTTTATACCTACATTAAAATAATGTAGTGGTTTTTAATGACATGCATACAACTCCACACAGTGGAGAAAATTAAATGTTTTCATATAATTAGACTTTTGTTAAACATTACAGTATACACATTAAAATTCAGGTTCTGTGGCCAAATAAATATATAAAGATCATGAGGAGTCATGATTATTTTTAACAATCCTTACAAAGGGGTGAGCATCTGGTACATCAGATAAGACACTGCTTGGAATGCCTGCATCCCATATTGGAGTTCCTGGTTCAAGTCCTGGCTCCACTTCCAATTCCAGCCTCCTGCTAATGAGAGCCAGAGAGGCCACAACTTGGGAAGTAAGCCAGCAGATGGACAATCTCTCTGCCTGTGTCTGTCTCTCCACCATTCATTTGGTTTGTTTTTAAAGATTCATTTATTTGAAAGGCCAAGTTAGAGAGAGAGAGAGAGAGAGGGAGAGAGAGAGGAGACAAAGAAAGATATCTTTCATCTGTTGGTTAACTACCCAAATGGCCACAATGGACAGGCTTGGCCAAGCCGAAGCCAGGAGTCAGAAGCTTCTTCTGGGTCTTCCACATGGATGCAGGGGCCTAAGGGCTTGGGCTATCCTTGGCTGCTTTCCCAGGTGCATTAGTAGGGAACTGGATGGAAAGTGGAGCAGCCAAGACTTGAACTGAAACCCATATGGGATGCTGGTACTGCAGGCTGTGGCTTTAACCTGTTGTGCCACAGCACTGGCCCTCCACCTTCCAAATAAAATGAAAATAAATAAAAATCCTTACTTGCCAGAACAATTTTGGTCATATGCTACAGCACAAGGAAAAAAAAAATCTGTATTCTTCTTCCACTATGTGGAAGCTCATTGCGTAATCTCTATTTTTAATCCATTCAAGCTAATTCTTCTCTCAATTCTCTTTTCCTTTAAATATTTTTGTTGTTGTTAAGAATTAAATACAGGGGCCGGCGCTGTGGCGCAGTGGGTTAACACCCTGGCCTGAAGCACCGGCATCTGCTGGTTCTAGTCCTAGCTGCTCCACTTCCAATCCAGCTCTTTGCTATGGCCTGGGATAGCAGTGGAGCATGGCCCAAATCCTTGGGCCCCTGCACCCGTGTGGGAGACCTGGAAGAAGCTCCTGGCTCCTGGCTTCAGATCGGCACAGCTCCAGCCGTTGCAGCCAACTGGGGAATGAACCATTGGATAGAAGACCTCTCTCTCTGCCTCTCCTCTCTGTATAACTCTTTCAAATAAATAAATCTTAAAAAAAAAAAAAAAAAAAGAGAGGGACATGCTCAAGCTGACTTGCCCCAAACGGTAGAGTTAGAAACATACCAGGGGATTCCAATTCAATCCCATCAAGATGACATGTACCAATGCCATCTCACTAGTCCAAGTGATCAATTTCTGTTCACAATTGATCATGACAGGACTAAGAGCCAGGGGGATCACATAAACAAGGCTAGTGTCTGCAAATACTAACTGATAGAATAAAAAAGGGAGAGAACGATCCAACATGGGAAGTGAGATACACAGCAGACTCATAGAATTGCAGATGTCCTAAACAGCACTCTGGCCTCAGAATCAGCCCTTAAGGCATGTGGATCTGGCTGAAAAGTCCATGAGAGTATTTCAGGAATGGAAAGCCAAGACACTCTTGCAAAAAAAAAAAAAAAAAAAAAAACCAACTAAATGAAAGATCTCTGCGAGTGAGATCCCAGTGGAAAGAACAGGTCTTCAAAGAAGGAGGTACCTTTCTCTGAAGGGAGGAGAGAACCTCCACTTTGACTACGACCTTGTCTAAATATGATCAGAGTTGTGAACTCAAAAGGCTTCCATAGCCTTGGAAACTCATGACAAGAGCCTAGGGTGATTACTGATGCCATAAACAAGAGTGTCAATTTGTTAAGTCAACAACAGGAGTCACTGTGCACTTACTCCTCATGTAGGATCTCTGTCCTTAATGTGCTTTACATTGTGATTTAATGCTATAACTAGTACCAAAACAGTATTTTTCACTTTGTGTTTCTATGTGGGTGCAAACTGTTGAAATCTTTACTTAATATATTGCTAAACTGATCTTCTGTATATAAAGAGAATTGAAAATGAATCTTGATGTGAATGGAAGGGGAGAGGGAGCAGGAAAGGGGAGGGTTGTGGGTAGGAGGGAAGTTATGGGGGGGGGGAAGCCATTGTAATCCATAAGAAAAAAAATAAAAAAAATAAAAATCTTACATTGAAAATGGAAAAAAAAAAAGAGAGAGAGAGAGAGAATTAAATATAGGGGCTTGCACTGTGGTATAGCAGGTATAGCCGCCGCCTGCAGTGCCAGCATCCCATATGGGCACTGTTTCAAGTCCCGGCTGCTCCACTTCCAATCCAGCTCTCTGCTATGGCCTGGAAAGCAGTAGAAGATGGCCCAAGTCCTTGTGTCCCTACCCCAATGTGGTAAGACCCAGAGGAAGCTCCCAGCTTCGAAGCAGCACAGCTCCAGCCATTGCGGCCAACTGGGGAGTAAACCAACTGATGGAAAACGTCCCTCTCTCTGCCTCTCCTTTCTGTGTGTAACTCTGGTTTTCACATAAATAAATAAATCTTTAAAAAAAAAAAGACTTAGGTATTTAAAAATATTCTCTAATGACAAGTGTCTATAACAGAAGTTTCTATAACTCTTTAAAACCCTCTTTATTGGCCAGCGCTGCGGCTCACTAGGCTAATCCTCTGCCTGCGGTACCGGCACCCCAGGTTCTAGTCCCGGTTGGGCCGCCGGATTCTGTCCCGGTTACTCCTCTTCCAGGCCAGCTCTCTGCTGTGGCCCGGGAGTGCAGTGGAGGATGGCTCAGGTCCTTGGGCCCTGCACCTACAGGGGAGACCAGGAGGAAGCACCTGGCTCCTGGCTTCAGACCGGCAGAGAGTGCCAGCTTCAATGCGCCAGCCGCAGCGGCCACTTGGGGGGTGAACCAATGGAAAAAGGAAGACCTTTCTCTCTGTCTCTCTCTCACTGTCTAACTCTGCCTGTCAAAAAAATAAATAAATAAAATAAAATCCTCTTTATTGTCTTGGCTGTCACTTCTTTGACAACCATTCAATACATCTGAATATTTTCATAAGATATCATGACTAATAAGAATATATAATATTCTCAGTTTTGTTGATGGAATGCCAAGGTCAGAGATTTCTGTTTCTAGATATGTCTAAGAGGATATATAAGAAGTTACTATCAACTCTGTTAGGTAAATAACATTTCAGATGTTGTTCTTTTATTCATTACTTGACATAGCCTTCAGCTAAGACAAAATTATCTTGGTGGCATACAATTTTGCCCAGATGTTGTCATTCTAATAACTGTGAGGATGAAAATTTCCACATCTATTATCATATTCTGCAGCTCAGTCCACAGTTAAGTGGGCATCAAGACTCCCCCTGATGAATTCTAGCCAAGACAGGCCCAGGAGACTCTTCATTTACAAGTATTACTGGCCTGGTTCTGACCTTACTTCTGCCATGGAAAGGTTGAAACATAGGTAAAGAGAATCAATCAGCTGTTTAGAAAATAAATCTTGATACAACTAATCAAAAAAATACTTGTTCAAGGAAATTCAATCACCTTATTTATTTATTTTGCCAGGAAATAGTCTTTTATTATTATGCTGGCATAAAGCCCAGTTGGATTTGTATGTAAAAAGACTGAGCCCCAAAGAAGGGTATTTTCTTATATATGCTTTTAACTTTTTTCTCTCCCTTATCTGGCTAGATACACACAATTGATTGGATATTCTAATGTTTTTTAAAAAGTTTTTATTTAATAAATATAAATTTCATAGGTACAACTTTCGGAATATAGCAGTTCTTCCCCCCCACCCCCCATATCCATCCTCCCACCTCCACTCCGTCCCATCTCCTACTCCCTCTCCCATCCCATTCTTCATTAAGATTCATTTCATTTCTTTTCTTTTTTTAATTTGAGAGGTAGAGTTATAGATAGTGAGAGAGAGAGACAGAGAGAAAGGTCTTCCTTCCATTGGTTCACTCCCCAAATGGCCACAATGGCCGGTGCTGTGCTGATCCAAAGCCAGGAGCCAGGTGCTTCTTTCTGGTCTCCCATGCGGGTGCAGGGGCCCAGGCACTTGAGCCATCCTCCACTGCCTTCCCAGGCCACAGCAGAGAGCTGGACTGGAAGAGGAGCAACCGGGAACTAGAACCCAGAACCCATATGGAGTGCTGGTGGCACAGGTGGAGGATTAACCAAGTGAGCTACAGTGCCGGCTCCAAGATTCATTTTTAATTATATTTATATACAGAAGATCAATTCTATACTAAGTAAAGATTTCAACAGTTTGTACCCACACAGACACACAAAGTATAAAGTATTATTTGAAGACAAGTTTTACTGTTAATTCTCATAGTACAACTCATTAAGGACAGTGGTCCTACATGAGGAGCAAGTACACAGTGACTCCTGTTGTTGATTTAACAAGTGACACTTTTATTTATGATGTCAGCGATCATCCGAAGATCTTGTCATGAGCTGCCGAGGCTATGGAAGCCTTTCAAGTCCATAAACTTTATAAGTATTTAGATAGGGCCATGAGCAAAGTGGAAGTTCTCTCCTCTCTGATACCTCCTTCTTTGATGGCCCCTTCTTTCCACTGGGATCTCACTCACAAAGGTCTTTCATGTAGGTCATTTATTACCACAGTGTCTTGGCTTTCCATGCCTGAAATGCTCTCATGGGCTTTTTAGTGAGATCCGAATGCCTTAAGAGCTGATTCTGAGGCCAGAGTGCTGTGTAGGGCACTACACTACTGTCTTTCAAATAAATAAATAAATAAATAATTTTTAAAAACTTCAACTGCATATTCTCTTAGACTCAGCAATTTAACTTCTAAAAATTTATCTTACAGATTTACTTGCATATGTAGACTTATAGATGAACAAAATCATCTAGTACACATCAATGTTTGTGACAGCAAAAGACTGGGAGAGATTCAGGTTTCTGCCAATAGGGGGCAGAATAAATAAATTACAATACATTCATACAATCAAATACTTTGCAGGAGCCAATGCTGTGGTGTAGTGGGTAAAGCCACTGCCTGAAGTACTAGCGCCCCATATAGGCACCAATTCAAGTCTTCTGATCCAGCTCTCTGTTTATGGCCTGGGAAAGCAGTGGAAGATGGCCCAGGTCCTTGGGCCCCTGCACCTGCATGAGAGACCTAGAAGAAGCTCCTGGTTCCTGGCTTCGGATAGGCGCAGCTCCAGCCATTGAGGCCATCTGGGGAGTGAACCAGCCGATGGAAGACCTCTTTCTCTCTCTCTCTGCCTTTCTATAACTCTGCCTTTCAAATAAATAAATAAATCTTTTAAAAATATATACTTTATAGCTGCAAAAAAAGATGAAAAAGCTCTATATACTGACATGGAACAATCACCTAGATTATCTGTTAAGGAAAAAAAGAAGGGTATGGAATATCATGCTATCTTCTGAATAAAAAGGGGAAAACAATATTCATATGTATTTATCACATGCACATAAAGAAACTGTACAAGAATATACTAAGAAACTAATAACAGTACAGTCCAAAGGTGAATGTGAGACGTAGGTGGAAGGACCAGGGGCAGCATGGAAAATCAATAGATTTGCGATAGACAGAGTTCAAATGGGAGATCTGTTTCACTGTTTACCTTTTAAATTCTTTTCAAGTCAGGCTTATTGAGGCATAATTTACATACTTCAGGTACATACAATTCTGTGAGTTTTGACAAAGATATGAAGTTCTGTAAATATCATTCTAGTAAAGATATAGACTACTTCTATCACCCCACAAAGTTTCTTTAAAGCCCCTTTGTAGCCAATCCCTTCACTCCCAGTCCAACCCAGTTTCTGACAAGCACTGATTTCTATGTTTTTCAGTTTAGCCATTTTAACTGGTATACAGTGTTATCTCACCATGGCTTCAATTTGCATTTCACAAATGATGAATGCTGTTGAGCATCTTAATATTATTATTTGCCAAGCATGTCTACTCTTTAATGAAAGGGCTATTCAAATCTTCTGCTCATTTTTATTGGGTTGTTTGTTTTTCTTATTGAGTTCTAAGAGCTCTCATAGATTCAAAATGTTAGTCCTTTTTAAGATGTCTTTCATAAGTATTTTTCACAGTCTGTCTTTTCATTTGCTTGACAGTATCTTTCAAGAACAAAAGTGTTTAATTTGGATGGATTTTAAATTCTTTCATTTTTGCTCCATATAATTATATTTACAAACATTTCTTTAAAGAAAAAGTACAAAGTGACAGTGCTTAATAATCTAAGAACATGTTTTATTAAAACAATTGGCATAGGGCCGGTAGTAGTATGGAGGTGAAGGAGGGCATAAATTTTTGAGAAAGGAAGAACTCTTGGGAGAAAAAACCTACAAAGAGAAGGGAGAGTTGAGGAACGTGCCTCGGCCTATTGATAACTAAAGAGAAATGATCAGGAAAACAAAACACAAGGAGAACCATGTAATAAAACTCTCAATGGAAATAAGTACAATTCAGCTAAAATTCTGGAATGCTAACTTTTAAATTTTTTCTTCCCCTGGTCACTAGAGCCCTAGGCTCTGGAAGTTTCAGCTGAAGAATTAGGAAGACAGCCGGAGGAGAAAAGGCGCTGTTCCCAGAGACATAAAGGAATGTGAGATGCTAGCTGAAGGGCTGAGGAAACTGGGACATGCTTTAAAAGCAGGAGGGAAGCAAATGAACAAGCAGATTCAAATCATCAAGTAAACACAAGCTCAATTTTGAAACTGCTTGGACCAGGATGTTGTTAGATATATATGGTTCAGGACTTCTTTGTACTATACAACCTTGTTCAATACAACTAATACATCTTTTTTTAAAAAAAAAAAACTATTTATTTATTTATTGAAAGCCAGAATTATAGAGAAAAAGAATGGCAGAGGAAGAGAGAGAGACAGGTCTTCCATCCACTGGTTCTCTCCCCAGATGGCCTCAACAGCCAAGGCTGAGCCAGACCGAAGCCAGGAGCCAGGAGCTTCATCCAGGACCCCAACATAAGTGTAAGGGCCCAAGCATTTGGGCTATCTTTCCACTGACTTCCCAGATGCATTAGCAGGGAGATGGATCAGAAGTGGAGCAGCCAGGACTCAAACTGGCACAAATATGGGATGCCAGCACTGCAGGTAGCAGCTTAACCTGTTACACCACAGTGGCAGCCCCAAAACTAATACATCTTAAAGGTTATGAATAGTAGAGGCTCACAAAACCACTCAGGAAAAAAAACAAAACAAAACAAAACCACTCAGTTGAGTATCTATTACTTTGTGGTGATGGAATAGTTTTTTGTTCTGGTTATGATGTTCGTTATATGAATCTATACATGTGATAAAATTTCATATATAACTTCTCCCATCCAAAAAAAAAAAAACTACATACAAAAACTGGTAAAATCTGACTAAAATCTATTCCTGAATTAACACTGTACATACATCAGTTTCCCAGTGTTGACAATGTACTGCAACTATGTAAGATTGTCATTAGAGGAAAGTACTAACAGTACTATTTCTGCAACTTCTTGTGAGTTTTAAACTATCGCCAAGTAAAAAGACCTTTAAAACAGAGAAAAACACACACAAAAAATGTCAAAAGCATATATATTTGTGTCATGGATACCCCATCCTTAATTAACCTTTTCAACTAATGGACCAACTACTGTTTCTTATTGGTATCTATAGTGACAATAAAACTGCTTTTATTACCCACAAATGTTTTAATTAAAATTATAAGCTTTAAAGGTGTTATATAAAAACTGTCTTTTAAAAACAAAAGAGGGGGAAGGGCGGTGCTGTGATGTAGTGGGTTTTAGGTTTCCTCCTGCAGTGCTGGTATCCCATATGAGCATGGGTTTGAGTTCCGGCTGCTCTACTTCCGATCCAACTCCCTGCTATTGCCTGAGAAAGCAGCAGAAGATGGCCAAAGTGCCTGGGTCCCTGCACCCATATGCAAGACCCAGAAGAAGCTCCTGGCTCCTGGCTCCTGGCTTCGGATTGGCACAGCTCCGGCTGTTGTGGCCATTTGGGGAATGAGCCAGCAGATGGAAGACCTCTTTCTATGTCTCTCCCTCTCAGACTGTACCTCTGTCTTTCAAATAAATAAAATCTTTAAAAAAGAGAGAGAAAAAAAAATTCTATCACCAGATGTCATACCAATGGAGCTGTCCAATCTTGGTCTTCAAATCTGTGGGTCAATATAAGTCTCTTTCCTTCATAAATAGCTTGTCTTAGTTATTAAATTGTATTTCATTGTAGCAATGAAAAGCTAATACAACTTCTTACACTGCTTACACTATGATCTGCCACAATAATCATTCTTTTGCATATCACTCAATCACCTTCTTTCTCTTTCAAAGTGCTAATCTGACCTAGAGAAATCCTTTCTAACACCTCCAAAAGTCTCGCTGTCTATAACTCTCTCTGAAAATAATCTGCTTTTTGTTTCTTCATAGCATCACAACCTAAAATTATATACTGATTTATGTATTATCTGTTTTCTACTCTAAAATATAACCACCATAATTCCCTTTTTTTGTCTGCATGTTCACTGCAGTGGTACCAGAATCTAGATCTCTGCCTCACACATAATATGTACTCATTAAACATAACAATAATGTAATGTTCTAAAAAATGAAAATCTGATATTTGGAATAGAAATGAGATTCCAGGATCAACACTGTGGTACAGCAGGTTAAGTTGTTACCTGGGACACCAGATCCCATATTAGAGTGCCATTTTGAGTCCTGGCTGCTCTACTTCTAATCCAGCTCCCTGCTTCTGTGCCTGGGAATGCAGTACAAGAAGGCTCAAGTACTTGGGCCCCTGAACCTACGTCGGAAATCTAGATGCAGTAGCTGATTCCTGGCTCAGCCCTATCAAGGCCATCTGGGGAGTGAACCAGTGGATGGAAGATCTCTTTCTGTCTCTACTTCTCTGTTACTTTGCCTTTCAAATAAATAAATCTTTTTTATTTATCTATTTGAAAGGTAGAGAGAGAGAGAGAGAGAGAGAGAAAGATCTTCCATTGCTGATTCACTCCCCAAATGGCTGTAAGGGCCAGAGCTGGTCTTATCTGAAACCAGTAGCTTCATCCAGGTCTCCGACATGGGTGACAGGGGACCAAGTATTTGGGCCATCTTCCACTGTCTTCCTAGGCGCATTAGCAGGGAGCTGGATCAGAAGTGGAGCAGCTGGGACTTGAACTGGCACCTATATGTGATGCCAGCACTGCAGGCAGTGGCATTACCTGCTATGTCACAGCACTGGCCTCATAAAATAAATCTTACAAAATAAAGAAAAGAAATGAGACTCCAAATACATTCAAATCTAGTAAGTTACACTGAACCTAAGTTCATTACCTGCCTTACTATATGTTAACAATATACTATCACTAGAGGTGAAGAGAGGTTCTCATAATTTCTAAGTACTTAAATTTTCTTATATTTTAAATATAATTTGCATTTATGTAATAACCCTTATCATATAGATAATTCAATCAAAACAGTAGCATGAACACTAATCACAATCTGTAACTCGGTGAAAACAAAACTAAAGGTAAAAACTAAACATCAGAGGGAGGGCATGAGATGCAGTGGCTGAGACCCCATTTGGAATGTTCACACCCTACACTGGACTGCCTGGATAAAGTCCCAGCTCCTCTACTTCTGACCCAGTTTCCCACTAATGCACACCCTGGAAGGCAGCAGGTAATGGCTCAAGTACTTGGGTCTTTGCCATGTGGGAGACCCAAAGGCTTCCATAGGCCTAACCTCAGCTGTGGCAGATATTTGAGGAGTAAACCAATTAATGGAAGATCCCTTTCTGTCTCTCAAATAAAATGAAAATAAATAAATAAAATTTAAAGTAAATATCAGAAGGACTGCCATGGGAGATAACTGCCATGTGACAATGTGTGGAGCTTCCTGAGCCACTCTCCAGTGAAACTGCTGAAAATAATTTAAAAAACAGTCGCTTAAAGTCTCTAGAAATGATCAGAAAGGCAAACAACAAATCAGAAAATACCTTCTTTCAAGAAAATGTCTGAAAATTCATTGAGAAAGGTGAGGTCTGTGGTATCTCAACCAAGGCTGCTGCCACCCCACCTGAGCTCAGCAAGGGTGACTCCACTGAGATAACTGCAGTCAAAACACAGGACTCTCCGCTTCCTCAGCTCTCAGCCAGAAGGCTTGTTTTCTGGGAGAAGCAGGACTTCAACACTTCCTGCCTCCAGCTGCCTTTCCCGAGAAGGCTAAGTCCTGGCAAGTGCAGGTGTAGTCAGGAAAACAGTAGAAACAAGCTTCACCAGTCCCACTGCTACCCCAGGGCACACTTACAGATGCACCTTCATGAGACGCCACAACGAAGACTTAACATGGTACATATGTGTGTGGGACAGTGGAGCTGACTTTACCAAAATCATCCAGTGACTGAACAAACCAATAATAATAGCAGTTCCTGGAATAAGACCAGTACACAGAGTTCTAACAATATACTATCCATAATACCTCATTTCTAACAAAAAATCATGAGGTTTTCAAAGAACTAGCATAGGATGACCCATATGCCAGAAGTAGGCACCAGAAACTGCCTATGAGAATGACTACATACTGTGTTTAACAGGAAAACATTTCAAAGGAAATCTAAAAGGTAGCTTGCTTAAAGAAGTATGATGAAGGGGCCAATGCTGTGGCATAGCAGGTAAAGTCACCACTTGCAGTGCCGGCATCCCATATGGACACCAGTTCATGTCCCGGTTGCTCCACTTCCAATCCAGCTCTCGGCTATAATGTGGGAAAGCAGTGGAGGATGGTCCAAGTCCTTGTGCCCCTGTACCTGCTTGGGAGACCCAGAAGAAGCTTCTGGCTCCTGGCTTTGGATCGGCTCAGCTTCAGCCATGTGTACATTTGGGGAGTGAACCAGTGGATGGAAGACTGACTCTCTCTCTCTCTGCCTCTTAAATAAGTAAATAAATCTCAAAAAAAAGGTATGATGACTATGTTGTATTAAATAAAGAATAACACTAAGGAGAAACAAGTGATTTCTGAAGTTGAAGTTGAAAAGTTTAACAACAGAATTATAGCTTATCAGGCTGGCGCCGTGGTGCAGTAGGCTAAGCCTCTCTATATCTCTCCCTCTCTGTCTGTAACTCTCTCGCAAATAAATAATAAAAATCTTAACCAAAAAAAAAAAAAAAAAAGAATTATAGTTTGTCAAAAGGCCTCAGACTACAAAAAAGATCCCTAATCCCAACGGGTTAATGTATAGTCTTACTCTAACACCATTCTAAACCTGCCTCCAATGTACATTTTTAAAATCATCAACTTTCAATAAAAAAAGCTTAATTCCATTCCATAATTTAATCATAAAATATATAGGCCATTTCTTAGGTGGCATCCATTCTTAGATGTGATCAGTATTTTTAAAAAGGAGTAAAAGTACAAATTAAAGATTAATTTTCAAATATTTAACGATAATATGAAAAATCTTACTGATCTGACGTCACCACAGGAATTGGTAAATTGTCGAGCCAAGCCAAAATCAAGCATGTAACATTTCCTACACGTACTAGGAAAGCGACCCATGGCGAAGTTTGACTAGAAAAACAAAGAAGGAAAATACATGTATTTTTTATAAAACATAGTCCTTACATATTACCTTACTTAAATCTTAACTCTATTTCTATTGAAATGCTATATAAAACACGTTCTAAGCATACGATTTTAGTTAGTGACATTTACTAAATATCAATATATAATTTAGTTGTGGAATCTTTTCAAGTCTAGCATCAGGTAAACTTTTAGCAAAAAAGAAATTAAACAATCATTAAAATGACATACAACATAACAATGACTTAATCAGAAGTCTAAGTTCCTTGAAATTCTATTTCCAAGTCACTGTGCAAATGTCAACCCAACTCCTATTTTTGAAAATAAGAGAAACTAAAGATGGGTCAAAAAAAATTCACAGCTCAGAAATTTAAAAAGGAGGGGCCAGCATTGTGGCATAGTGGGTAAACCCACCACCTGCAGTGCCAGCATTCCAATATTGGTGTCAGTTTGAATCCCAGCTGCTCCACTTCCAATCCAGCTCTCTACTATGGCCTGGGAAAGCAGCATAGGATGGCCCAAGTGCTTGGGTCCCTGCACCTACGTGGAAGACCCGGAAGAAGCTCCAGCTTCCTGTTCGTTGTGGCCATTTGGGGAGTAAACCAGTAGATGGAAGACCTTTCTGTCTCTCCCTCTGCCTCTCTGTAACTCTGCCTTTCAAATAAATAATCTTAAAAAAAAAAAAAAAAAGAAAGAAAGAAATTTAAAAGGGAAGGCATTTAGCATAGTAGTTAAGACACCTGCATCCAACATCAGTATACCTAGGTTTGATCCAAGACCGTACCTTCCTGCTGATACAGACACTGGGAGGCACAGTTACTCAAGTAATTGAGTTTCTGCTACCCACATGGGAGACCTGGATTTCATTCTTAGGCCCCAGCTTTAGCTCTGACCCAGCCTCAGCCATTGTGGGCATTTGGGAGTGAATTAGCAAGTGTTCTCTGTCTTTTTTTTTTTTTGACAGGCAGAGTGGATAGTGAGAGAGAGAGAGACAGAGAGAAAGGTCTTCCTTTGCCGTTGGTTCACCCTCCAATGGCTGCTGCGGCTAGCGCACTGCAGCCGGCGCACCGCGCTGATCCGATGGCAGGATCCTGGTCTCCCATGGGGTGCAGGGCCCAAGCACTTGGGCCATCCTCCACTGCAATCCCTGGCTACAGCAGAGAGCTGGCCTGGAAGAGGGGCAACTGGGACAGAATCCGGCACCCCAACCGGGACTAGAACCCGGTGTGCCGGCGCCGCAAGGCGGAGGATTAGCCTAGTGAGCCGTGGCGCCGGCTGTGTTCTTTGTCTTACTCTGTCTCTCTGCCTATCAAATGAATAAAGATAAAAATAAAGAAATCTCCATAAGCATAACAAAATAGAATTTTACTAAGTTTAATAGACTTAAGGAGAATATACTTTGTATTCTTCCCTTAATAAAAATCACTGTAATGTTAAGTGACCACAAACTTGAAAAGATGAATATATAAATAAGGGAATACGAGAAGGAGAAAAAGCAAACTACAAAATAATTGTTAGCTTTCCTTATAAAATATCATTCTCCTTTTGGAATTTTCTCATGAAAATGGAAACTTTTCAATCACCATGGTTCCCAAATGACTTAGAATTGGGAGCAAGATAAAGGCTGCACCACATGCAATCTGACTCTACCATATTACTTTTGTTGACACTTATGTAATTTTAGAAATCGTGTAACAAAGAAATGCACTTTTCAACTACACCAATATAGGATAAATTTCTACTACATATGGTGTGTATTAAAAATGGGTCATCTCCCCTAACAGACAATAAAACACTGAAAAGGAAAAACTATGAAAGATTTTTTCCACAGCTATAGAAACAATAATTTCTAAGAGAAAGAGAATAGGAAAAAAAAAACTCATAAAAACAAAACAAACCAAACAAAAACATCACTGTTTTTCTATAGTAGCACTCAGGAGAAGAAGGTCTTTCCCAATGACAGTTTCTTATAAACACAGTTTGAGAATCAAGGAACAGTTTCAAGAATACAATGTGAACATCTAAAAGCAACATAGATATATTTTTAAAACCATTATCAGGAAAAAGAAATCTAAAAAGTAACTACCAATTTGGTACAATTGTTAACACTCGTAATAGTTATAGTCAAGCATAAAACATTTTTAATTTGACTTCCAAGTAGTATTTTCATTGTACAACAAAGTTCTTGAAAATAAACTATTTTGTAATTACCACTTAAAAAAAATCAAGAGGAAAATTACATTTTTCCTTCCAGATCAGTATAGAAACAAAAATATTACCTTGTATTTAGCTACTGCAAATACACAAAGCTACATTTGTAATTTATTGTGTCAAATGGAGTAACAAACAGCTCTGGGTGGAAAAGGCCCCTACCGGTTTAATGTCTCGGTGTAAGAATCCCACAGAATGGATGCTTTCAATAGACTCCAGAATTTGTCTTCCCAACCGAAGAGTAGTGCTAATGGTGAACGTGCCCCGGACCTGGCTACGGCGAAGATCTGCCAGATTCCGACCCTGTGGAAACAAAATAAATGCTCTCAAATTTCCCACTAAGACTATGCTATAAGAGAAGACTGGGAAATTACTCATTTACCATTAAAATATGTTTCAACTGAAATAACAAGAGTTTTACCACAACCATGATTGCCTCACACAACAAAACAGATTCTCTTAATAATACAAATGTTACAATTTGAGAATAACCTGCTTTTTAGCATATCAAGTTTGATTCGTGTTTCCCTTTATGTCTGATGTTGAAACAAACTACTTGATTATTTTTAGATATATAATATATAGAGAACGAAAGCATAATTTCTCATTGCTGCCTAACATATATTCTCATACAATCTACTAACTTTCCTGCATCAATTTCCTCACAAAATGAGGACATTATTACTTACCTCAGAGTTTTGTGTGGATTAAACAGATGGATGTAAAGTTCCTATAATGCTGTCTGGTACACAGTAGGTACTCAACAGAAGTTAACTGGTATTAATATGATCAAATATGATATGACAAACATTCAATTACTTCTAGCTGAGGATAAAAAAACAATGGATGGGAAAAATTTATAAGCAATGGATAGGGGCTGGCACTGTGGCACAGTGGGTTAAAGCTCTGGGCTGTGGTGTCGGCATCCCATGTGGGTGCTGGTTCAAGTACTGGTGCTCCACTTCCAATGCAGCTCTCTGCTATGGCCTGGGAAAGCAGTGGAGGATGGCCCAAGTGCTTGAGCCCCCTGCACCTGCATGGAAGACCTGGAAGAAACTTCAGGCTACTGGTTTCAGATCAGCCCAGCTCCAGCCATTGTGGCCATTTGGGGAATAAACCAGTGGATGGAAGACTTCTCTCTCTCTCTGCCTCTGCCTCTCTGTAACTCTGCCTTTCAAATAAACAAATAAATAAATCTTTTTTTTTTTTAAAGACTGTTAACACTTAAAAAAAAATCCTGTGACTCCAGGATCCCATATTGGAGCACTGGTTTGAGTCCTGGATGCTCCACTTCCAATCCAGCTCCCTGCTAATGTGCCTGTGAAAGTGGAAGATGGTCTGAGTGTTTGGTGCTCCTGCACCCACATAGGAGACCCGGATGGAGCTCTGGCCTCTCGGCTTTGGCATGGCCCAACCCCAACTATTGAAGCCATTTGGGGAATGAACCCTGGATGGAAGATCTGTCTCTCTCTTTCTGCCTTTCAAATAGATTAAGAAAAAAAAAAAAAAAAAAAAAAAAAAAAAAAAAAAAAAAAGAAAGCAAGATGTGTCTGTCCTCAATGAGTTGTATTGAGAGTTAACTATAAAACTAGTTTTTAAACAGTTTTTTTTGCGTGTGCATGTGTGTGTGGGCAAATTGTTGAAATCTTTACTTAGTATAGAGTTGGTCTTCTGTGTACAAAGTTAATGGAATGAATTTTAATGGAGATTGGGACTGGCAAGGGGAGAGGGAGGAGAAAGGGTGGGAGGGCTAGTGTGGTGGGAAGAATAACTGTATTCCTAAAGTTGTATTTATGAAATTTGTATTCCTTAAAAAAATAAATTAAAAAAGTATATTATTAAAAAATAGATGTGTCTAGCTAGTATCAGATCTAGTACATTCATGCTTGCATTTACTGCTTTTAGCACCCTAAAGAGAAGTTGCTCCTATTTCCATTTTATAATCAGAAAAACAGGTTTGAGGAGGTTAAATAACATTTCACCTGTTAAGGTTGCTTTTCAACTCTAAATCTGTCTGACTCCAAAGTGCTTTTTTCTACAATGATAATGCTGCTTCATCAAGAAGTTTTCTTACTTTTGAGGCAACAAATTAAATTCTGAGGAGGAACAGGGCTGCAACCCTGAAGTTCTACCTCCCAGAGTACAGAAGGGCTTCCATATCACAAGGGGATTTCAACTTCCCAATTTCTAGTCTCCAAATTTTATAGTATAAGTGTGGGATTATCAGGACACTAAAATCACCACTTCATCTAAAGACAATTTATTAACTTTTGGAAAGCAAAAAATTCTTAGTATTATTTATTCAAAGTGAAATGTCAATTACTACTTAAGTAATCTAAGAATTTTCAAATTACATTAAAGTCAGGAGCCTTTTATACTTTATATCTTGGGAAATTCCATTTCCAATGGCATAAATTAATTGATATTATTTTTTAATGTTAGAGAAATTTGTTGCATCCCTAGCTAAAAAAAGTGGTAATTGGGGCCGGTGCTGTGGCTCACTGGGTTGATCCTCCACCTATGGCGCCGGCATCCCATGTAGGCACCGGGTTCTAGTCCCGGTTGCTCCTCTTCCAGTCCAGCTCTCTGCTGTGGCCTGGGAGGGCAGTAGAGGATGGCCCAAGTGCTTGGGCGCCTGCACACGCATGGGAGACCGGGAGGGGGCTCTCTGCTGTGGCCTGGGAGGGCAGTGGAGGATGGCCCAAGTGCTTGGGCGCCTGCACACGCATGGGAGACCGGGAGGAAGCACCTGGCTCCTGGCTTTGGATCAGCGTAGCTCTGGCCATAGTGGCCATTTGGGAGGTGAACCAACGGAGGGAAGATCTTTCTCTCTCTCTCTCTCTCTCTCACTGTCTAACTCTATCTGTCAAATAAATAAATAAAAATAAAAAGTGGTGATTTAGAGTACTGAATTATATAACCCAATGAGAATACCTATTAACTTGTTTTTGAAGACTTATTTATTTATTTGAAAGGCAGAATAAGAGAGAGAGAGAGAGAAAGAGAGAGAGAGATATCTTTAATCCACTGGTTCACTCCCCAAATGGGTGCAATAGCAGACGCCGGGAAGCTGGAGCTCTATCCAGGTCCTCCACATGAGTGGCAGGAGCCCCAAGCACTTGGGTCTTCGTCTGTTGACTTCCCAGGCACATTAGCAGGGAGCTATATCAGAAGCAGAGCACCTGAACCTGTGCTCAAATATGGAATGCTGGCACTGCAGGTGGCAGCTTAGCTCACTGCGCAACAACATCCCCCTTAATAACTTTTATTAGCCATTCAGAAGTTTTTTCTGGGACATGTATTTGGAGCAGTGGTTAAGACATCACTTTGGATTCCCGCATCCCATACTGAGGTACATGGTTTGAATCCTGGTGTCAAGTGATTTTAGTTCCCACTAATGTGTACCCTAGAAGATAAGAGATGATGGTTCATGTATTTGAGTCCCTGCTAATCACATGGGAGACCTGGACTGAGATCCTTGGCTACTGGCTTCATACTTGTTAAGCCCCAGCTATTGCAGGCATATGAAAAGTGAACCAGTAGATGGAAGATGTTGCCAACTATCTGCTGGCTCTCTTTCTCTCCCTTTCTCTTTCTCTCTCCCTGGATGTGTCTGTGTCTTCCTCCCTCTCTCTGCTTTTAAAATCAAATTAAATAATAAGTAAAATTTTATACAAAAATTTATACTTTTATTGCCAAAAAATATATTCATGATAATACAGGAACTCTTTGGGACTTTATTTGTAAACAATTTCCACATCATTAAAACCTTCAAAAGGGAATAGAATGAACCTGATTTATGATATCACTAACAATTGAAAAGATTTAAATATTTTTAAAATATTTATTTATTTATTTGAAAGTCAGAATTACACAGAGAGAGGAGAGGCATAGAGAGAGAGAGAGAGGTCTTTCATCCGCTGGTTCACTCCCCAGATGGCCGCAACAGCTGGAGCTCCGTCAGTCCAAAAGCCAGGAGCCAGGAGCTTCTTCCAGGTCTCCCATGCAGGTACAGGGGCCCAAGGACTTGGGCCATTTTCCGCTGCTTTCCCAGGCCATATCAGAGAGCTGGACTGGAAGTGGAGCATCCAGGACTAGAAACAGTGCCCATATGGGATACCAACACTACAGGCAGTGGCTTTACCTGCTACACCACAACACCAGCCTGAAGATTTAAATCTTTTAAAACATAAATCTAGGGCTGGCGCCACGGCTCAATAGGCTAATTCTCCGCCTTGTGGCGCCGGCACACCGGGTTCTAGTCCTGGTTGGGGCACTGGATTCTGTCCCGGTTGCCCCTCTTCCAGGCCAGCTCTCTGCTGTGGCCCAGGAAGGCATTGGAGGATGGCCCAAGTACTTGGGCCCTGCACCCCATGGAAGACCAGGAGAAGCACCTGGCTCCTGCCTTCAGATAGGCGCGGTGCGCCGGCAGCGGTGGCCATTGGAGGGTGAACCAACGGCAAAAGGAGGACCTTTCTCTCTCTCACTGTCCACTCTGCCTGGAAAAAAAAAAAAAAAAAGCACACATAAATCTAAAACTCAATTAGTAAAATAAATACAGCATTGACAAGAGAATACAGAGTTATGAACACGGTAAATGCATGTAGATTTCACCCACTAAATTATACTTCAGAGTAAATACTACCAATAGCTATTATTTGTATAGAGAAATACTGAAAATAATGTCTGGTTTCACCAAAAATGAGTGGTTAGGTATGGGTGTTGTGATGTAACAGGTTAAGCCACTGCTGGGCACACCCACATCCTATATCAGAATACTGGTTCCAGATCCAGTTCCTCTACTTTGTATTTCAGCTTCCTGGTAATGCATACCTACAGGTGATGGCTCAAGTGGTTGGGTCCCTGCTACACATGTGATAGACCTGGTGGTTTCTAGCCTAGGCCTGGTCCAGGCCTGACTACTGCAGGCATTTGGTGAGTAAAACAGCAGCTGGAGAGTGCTCTATATGTATGTGTGTTCACGTGTGTGTGTGCATGTGTGTTGCTCTGCCTTTCAAGTAAACATTGTTTTTAAATAAGTGGCTAAATAAATTATAATGCAGTTATATTACTGACATGCAGCTATTTAAAAAGTGAAGATAGAGGCCTGTGTTGTGGCACAGCAAGTTAATCTGCCACTTACAATGCAGGTATCCCATATCAGAGTGCTGTTCTGAGTCCCGGCTGACCTACTTCTGATTCAGTTTCCTGCTAATGCACTTGGGACGGCAACAGATAATGGCCCAATTACTTGGGACCCTGACACCCACATGGGAGACCTAGATGGAGTTCTGGGTCCTTGGATTTGGCCTGGCCCAGCCCTCACCATTGTGGCCATTAGGGAGCAGTGGATGGAAGATCTCTCTTCTCTTTCTCTGTCACTCTGCCACAAATAAATAAACATACCTTTTTAAAAAAAATGAAGGGAAGTGGGGCGGGTGTTTGGTACAATGGTTAGTTAAGATGCTGCTTGGGATACTCTTATTTCATTTCAGTGCCTATGTTATTATGTCCCACCTCTACTGTCAATCTAGCTTCACACTATTGACCACTGTGGGAGGCTGAAGGTGATGACTCAAGTCCTTGGATCCCTTCACCCATGTGGGAGACCCAGATTGGTTGCTGGGCTCCGACCTCTGGCATGGCATAGACTAGGCTGTTGCAGGCATATGGGGAGTGAACCAGCAGATGGAAGATAGAGCTTGCTCTCTCATCTTTTTTTTTTTTTTTTTTTTTTTTTTTTTTTTTTTTTTTTTACAGGCAGAGTGGACAGTGAGAGAGAGACAGAGAGAAAGGTCTTCCTTTGCTGTTGGTTCACCCTCCAATGGCTGCTGCGGCCAGCGCACTGCAGCCGGCGCACCGCGCTGATCCGACGGCAGGAGCTAGGTACTTATCCTGGTCTCCCATGGGGTGCAGGGCCCAAGTACTTGGGCCATCCTCCACTGCCTTCCCGGGCCACAGCAGAGAGCTGGCCTGGAAGAGGGGCAACCGGGACAGAATCCGGTGCCCTGCCCGGGACTAGAACCCGGTGTGCCGGCGCCGCAAGGCGGAGGATTAGCCTAGTGAGCCACGGCACCGGCCGCCCTTTTATCTTAATACATTTCAAACAAAATAAATTTTTAAAAAATTAATGGAGTTTGTGGCCGGCACTGTGGCACAGTGGGTTAAAGCCCTGGCCTGAAGCGCCAGCATCCCATATGGGCGTCAGTTCTAGTCCCGGCTGCTCCTCTTCCAATCCAGCTCTCTGCTTTGGCCTGGGAAAGCAATAGAAGAAGGCCCAAGTCCTTGGGCCTCTGCACCCCTGCGAGAGACCTGGAAGAAGCTCCTGGTTCCTGCCTTCAAATTTGCACAGCTCCAGTCGTTGCGGCCATCTGGGGAGTGAACCAGCGGATGGAAGATCTCTCTTTGTCTCTACCTCTTTCTGTAACTCTTTCAAATAAATAAAATAAATCTGTAAAAAAAGTGAATGGAGGTGGGAAGAAAATGAAATAACATTAAATGAATGCAAAAATCAAATAGAGGATGGGTTGGATGCAGCAGTTAAGACACCTGCTAGGGAGGTCTGCATCCTTGTGTTGGAGCATCTAGATTCAACTCCACTTCTGATTCTAACTTCCTGCTACGGCACACCTCAGGAGACAGCAGATGATGGTTCATGTACTTGGGTTCCTACCACCCATGTGGGAGACCTGAAAAGAGTTATAGGTTCCTGGCTTCAGCCTGGCCCAGCCCCACTGTTGTGGGCATATGAGGAGTGAACCAACAATGAAAGATCTCTCTCCCTGCCTTTCAAATAAAACAAAAATAAAAGAAAAAAATTTTAAATCAAGTACATTTCTTCCAAATAATTCTTTAAACTTAACATAATCCTAATAAATTTTGTTTTTATTATTGAAAATTTGAAAATACCTAAAAGGGTAATATAAAGAACCCTCATGTCTCTTCCTATCTCTTCCCAGAATTAACAATGATTAATTCATAGCCAATTTTGTTTCACCTATTATCCAAATCCCCAAACATGCTCTCTCCCTTCCCACACATACTAGATTAACTCTTTCAAATAAAATAAATAATTAAAAAAGAAAAAAGAAAAACAATGATCAAGTCAATTGTGATTGTCATCTGTAGCATCTAGACTGCGGTTCCTAAATACCATTTCAAACTAAAAAGGGCTTAATGGAAGAATGGCTTATTCCAAATCAGAAGTATACCGAATGAGTCTGGTACATGTTGTTTTCCAGAAAATTAAGATGCTATTGGGCTGGTGCTGTGGCATAATAGGTTAGGCCTCCACTTACACTGCTGGCATCTTCTAATCTAGCTCTCTGCTTGTGGCCTGGGAAAGCAGTGGAAGATGGCCCAGGTCCCTGGGCCCCTGCACCCACATGAGAGATCTGGAAGAAGCACCTGGTTCCTGGCTCTGGCCTGGCCCAGCACTGACTGTTTCATCATTTGGGGAGTAAACCAGCAAATGAAGACCTCTCTCTCTCTCTCTCCTTCTGTCTGTGGCTCTGCCTCTCAAATAAATAAATGAATATTTTTAAGTCTTTTTTTTTATTTTTGACAGGCAGAGTGGATAGTGAGAGAGAGAGAGAGAGAGAGAAAGGTCTTCCTTTTTGCTGTTGGTTCACTCTCTAATGGCTGCCACAGCTAGCGTGCTGCGGCCGGCGCACCGCGCTGGTCCGAAGGCAGGAGCCAGGTGCTTCTCCTGGTCTCCCATGGGGTGCAGGGCCCAAGCACTTGGGCCATCCTCCACTGCCTTCCCTGGCCACAGCAGAGAGCTGGCCAGGAAGAGGGGCAACCGGGACAGAATCCAGCGCCCCGACTGGACTAGAACCCGGTGTGCCAGCGCCGCTAGGTGAAGGATTAGCCTACTGAGCCGCAGCGCCTGCCAAATAAATGAATATTTTTTAAAAAGATGCTATCAAAGACCACTTTAGACTAATCCTGTCAAAATAAATTACGATCCTACTTGAAGGAAGTCCTATTAGCCAAACATGGTACAATTTAAACATTAAAACCAACTGCAATGATTGAAAGACATAAAATATGTTAAATCTATGAGTTCATACTTATATTTATAAGTAGGGAATAGACAGGGGCAGGCCAACATTGTATGCATATACTTATTAGTCTTCCTAGGAAATATATTTTTATATTTATTTTTATGTACTTGAAAGGCAGAGACAGAGAGACAGATGTTCACTCCTGAAATGTTCCTAACAGCCAGGACTGGATCAGCCCAAAGTCAGGAACCAGGAACTCCATCTGGGTCTCCCACTTCAGTGGCAGGGACCCACATACTTGAGCCTCCACCTGCTGTCTCCCAGGGTGCACACCAGCAGGAAGCTGGATCAGAAGCAGAGGCAGGACTCGACCTCAGGCTCTAAGATATAGGATGCAGGCATGTGAAGCAGTAGCTTAACCCTGTGCTACAATGCCCACTCCTCCTTAGGAGATTACAAAGGAACCAGATACTGTATCCTAATGTGATACACACAGGAAATACAAAATCACCTCTGACATATCCTCTTCAAATAAAATAAAAATAAAACCAGCATCTAATGTAAGCTTTGAAACATCAAGAGTTTTCAAGAAGTTCATGGAAAATTGTATGATGAAAAAACTATGGATCAAAATAAACTGAAAAAACTATGCATCAAAATAAATTTGTAACTAATTTGTTATGATATGTTGGAACAAGATCTAGCTTGAGACACCTTTAAGAGGGATAAGATACCAGTTTGAAAAGAATCCCCACAGCTGGCACTGTGGCGTAGCAGGTTAACCCACTGCCTGTGATGCTGGCATCCCATATAGGCACTGGTTTAAATTTAGCTGCTCCACTCCCTAGTCAGCTCCCTGCTAATGGCCTGGAAAGGCAGGAGAAGACCGCCTCTGTCTGCTTGGGCCTCTGTTACTCACATGGGAGACCCAGATGGAGCTTCTGGCTCCTGGCTTCAGCCTGGCCCAGAGCTGACTGTTGCAGCCATCTGGGGAGTGAACCAGAGAAGGGAAGATCTCTCTGTCTCTTCTTTTGTCTTTGTAACTCTGATTTCAAAATAAAAAATATTTTTTTTAAAAAAAGAATCCCTATCAAAGTAACATGGATTCTGCTAGAATTGAGACAAGAATAAACAGTAAATTTATGGCAAAGCTTGGGTCAAAGAATGGTAAAGTCACTAACGCTTTACAAAAAGTTTATGAGAACCATCTACCAGAGCAGCTTACAAACAGATAACTCAGGTGTGACGTAGTAGGCTAAGCCTCTCTCTACCTGCAGCACTGACATCCCCTATGGGTGCTAGTTAGTGTCCTGATTGCTCTTCTTCCAATCCAGCTCTTTGCTATGGTCTGAGAAAGTAGTGGAAGATGGCCCAAGTGCTTAGGCCCCTGCACCCTCAAAGGAGACCTGGAAGAAGCTCATTGCTCCTGGCTTCAAATGGGCCTAGCTCTGGCCACTGTGGCCATTTGGGGAATGAACCAGGAGACTGAAGACCTTTTTCTCTGTTTCTCCCACTCTCTGTCTATAATTCTACCTCTCAAACACACACACACACACACACACACACACACACACACACACACAGTTAACTCAGTTTGAAAAGGGATGCCACAGGAGTAGACATTGTGGTGCAGCATATTAGGCTGCCTCTTGGGACTTCTGCATCCCATACAGGAGTACCCATTTGAGTTCTGGCTACTTGGCATTTTCTATCCAGCACTCCTGCTAGCACACCTGAAAGGCAGTAGATGATAGCCCACATACGTGGGTTCCTGATACTTTCATGGGAGGCCCAAATGGAGTTCTGGTTCCTGGCTTTGGTCTGGCCTAGCCCTCGCTGTTACAGGTGTTTGGGCAGTTAACTAGTGGATGGAAGATCTCTGTCTCTCCCTTTCTCTGTCATTCTGCCTTTTAAATAAATAAATCTTTAAAAGAAAAAAAGAAGGGATTATACATTGTTGAAGATAAAGCCTGTATCACTATACCAATCACATTAATTTGCGAGGAAAATATTCATCCTGTTCACGTTCTAACTGAAGAGGAACAATCATTAACAGCAGAAATAATAGCCAAAAACACAGACATCTCAATTTGTTCAGCTTATAAAATACTGACTGAAAAATTAAAGTGGCTCAAACTTTCCACTCTAAGGTGCCAGAATGTTGCAGATTAGCTGCAGAAAAAAGCAGAGCTCTCAGGGGAAATTTTAAACAAGAGGGATAAAGACACTAAAGCATTTTTTTAAAGAACTGTAAAAGGAGATGAAATAGGGTTTTAGCGGTACAACCTACAGATAAAGCATAATCAAAGCAATGGTTACCAAGGAGTAGAAGTGGTTCAATCAAATCAGAAGTGGACCAGTTAAGAGCAAGAGGTTTTTTTGGGGGGATGCTCAACACATTTGCTTGGTGACTTTCTGAAGAGACAAAGAATGGTAACATCTGCTTAACTAAAAAGTGTTTTGATGATGTTAGCCAAAGCTTTAGTAGGAAAATGCCCAAGAAAGCCTCACCAGAGTCCTTCTCTATTACCAAAATGTCCCTACTTATTCTTCTCATCAAAGAAAGACAATTCTGTGAGAATTTTGATGTTAGGAGTCCTTATTTGGCTCCTTTTCTTTTTGTTGCATAATGTTAAAACATCTTTAAAGGGCACCTATTTTTCCTCAGTTAATTATGTAAAAATGATTACATTGATATGGTTAAATTCCCAGGACCTTCAGTTCGTCAGCAATGGAACAAACTAAAAGTGTTTTGAATTTGATAGAGCTTATGATGAGAAATACAGTTTATATTTGTTATTTTTTATCGTTTAATAACATTTTCCACAAACATCATTAAGTCTCCTTACAGGTGGGATAGAAGAACACATTAAACACCACCATAGGGAAATGATCAGGAAATTTTTTTTTTTTTTTTTGATAGGCATAGTTAACAGTGAGAGAGATAGACAAGAGAGAAAGGTCCTCCTTTTCCGTTGGTTCACTCCCCAAATGGCTGCTATGGCCAGCACGCTGCGCCGATCCGAAGCCAGGAGCCAGGTGCTTCCTCCTGGTCTCCCATAGGGTGTAGGGCCCAAGCACTTGGGCCATCCTCCACTGCACTCCCAGGCCACAGCAGAGAGCTGGACTAGAAGAGGAGCAACCAGGACAGAATCTGGTGCCCCAACTGGGACCAGAACCCTGGGTGCCGGCGCCACAGGCAGAGGATTACCCTAGTGAGCCATGGTGCTGGCCCAGGAAAATTCAAAATATGAGAACTTCTATATATCAAATGACTCCACTTTTACCAGTGACAATAAAAACAAATGAAAGAAAAATCCAAGAAAATAAAAGACAGTGAACCAAGAGTTTAAAAGAGGCTTAAGAAATAGGCAATGTGTGGGGCTGGCATCGTGGCACGGTAGGTTAATCCTCTGTTTGTGGTGCCCACATCCCATATGGGTACCGGTTCTAGTACCAGTTTCTCCTCTTCCAATCCAGCTCTCTGCTATGGCCTGGAAAAGCAATAGAAGATGGCCCAAGCACTTGGGCCCTTGGCCCCCTGCACCTGCATTGGAGACCTGAAAGATGCTCCTGGATTCTGGCTTCAGATCAGCTCAGTGCCGGATGGGCTACTTGCCTTAAAGCAGGGCAGAGATTTGCAAAGAGCAAAAAAATTACCCTACTTCTCTTCTCTCCTCTTACCTAAAGATAGACTGTAAATCCTCCTTTACTGAAGGCAGCTCTTATCAGCTGAGAGAGGCATCAGAAAAATGGAACCTGTGAGCAAACTTATCCCAGTAGTTCACATCCTATGTGTTTTCCTTCTTACAGTTTTTCTACCTTTTGGAAGCCTAGGACTGTTCTCCTTTTCTTGTGACTTTCCCAAAAGTTATTGCTGTTTATTAAATTCTATTTATGGCAAAGTTTCAAGTCATCTTTTTGAAAGAGCTGTTTTTCTCCAATGTGATATACACTACATAAGTTAAGAGGCCTACTTGCTCTTCTCTTAATAATGTCCTTTGTTATAGTTTTTTCCAAACTAACAACTTACAAAGGTTGAAAAAAATTATATATTTCTCCCCTTCAGCCTCTCCCTGGGTGATGTGTTTATCACAAAACACCACACCTTTGATTACCTAAGGATGCTCATATAAAGCCTGAATAACGACAGGTTATTAGATGAGACCTGGTCAAGGTCTTGCTAGTAGAACAGAGAAAAGAAATATGGGAGCAGGCATCTGACCTAGCACTCAAGACGCTGGTTATCATGTCAGCACCCTTCAACAGAGTACTTGGGTTCAACATCCAGCTCTAGCTCTGGACTCCAGCTTCCTGCTACTGCAGACCCTGGTAGGCAGTGGTGATGGCTCAAGTGACTAGTTTCCTCCCACCTACACCACACCCACTGGACTGCCTGTCCAGCTCCCAGCCCAGAGCTCTTGCAGGCATCTGGGGAGTGAATCAGCAGATGGGAGCTCGGTCTCTTTGTGTCTCTCTGACTCTCAAATAAATAAACGTTTAATGATAAATAGCTAAAATCTCTCTAACAGAGATAGGGTGGTTCCTTGAACCAACAGCAAAAGGAAGACCTTTCTCTCTGTCTCTCTCTCACTGTCCACTCTGCCTGTCAAAAATAAAAAAAAAAATTTTTTTTAAAGATCTATTTTTTATTTGAAAGAGAGTTACAGAGAGGCAGAGGCAGAGGCAAAGAGGCAGTGAGAGAGCGCACACGAGAGCACATGTGAGAGAGTGAGCTTCCATCCGCAGGTTCACTCCCCAAATGGCTGCAATGGCTGGAGCTAGGCTGAGCCAAAGCCAGGAGTCAGGAGTTTCTTCTGGGTCCCCCATGTGGGTGCAGGGGTCCAAGGATTTGGCCACCTTCTACTGCTTTCCCAGGCCATAGCAGAGACCTGGATTGGAAGGAAAGCAGCCAGGAATCAAACTGGCGCCCATGTGGGATGCCAGCACTGTAAGTGGCAGCTTTACCCACTATGACACAGCACCGGCCCCTCCTTAAAATTTTTAAGGAAGACATTATGCAGTAATTGAACCCCAAAAAGGAAGAGAATAAGGCTAACTTATAAATGATGAATTTAGGCCTGTTTTTCTTTTTTTAGAAAAAATGAGGACTAGCAATAGGAATCTAAGTCCTAACATCTGAATTTTATAAAAATGTATGAAGGAGGCCCAGTAATTATTCTCATTAAGTCAAACAGGGATATTCTTTAACAGTCATACTAGCTTTAGCCTCATCCCAAATCAAGTCAGTCAGTACTACAGGGATGGGAGTTTAATTGTGGGTTAATTTTCTTATGAAAGGAAAAAACACAATATGTAAGTCAAATGGAAAGGTTCTGAGTCAAGACCATGGGAGCTTGTCAAAGGCCACAGAGATCATCATTTGCCTGACAGACATCAGTCTCCTTAGTTTGCCAAGTATAAGGTGCCTTCCCACTGACAAAAACTGAGATCCAAGTTAAGCGCAAAAATAACAATGGGTATGTGCTAAGATTTAGAGAAATTCTGCAGACTAAAAAACTCCCATTACCCACTTCTCCAATTGGTTCATCAAAACATAGTGCTCTCTTACATCTATGGTGCATGCATAAGATGTTATATTTTATAGCTGTTGTTATCACATGCTTTGCTACTCTGTACGGGGGCCTCTGTACTCAGTTTCTCCTATCAGGGGTCTAAAGTGGGAATAAATCTTCTGTGGATAACACAAAACAACAACAAAACAAAACAACCTCCCATTAGTAATTCTCCACTCAGTAGCAACATGAAGACAAAACGGGTTGTTAGAACAAGAATACTGGCCTCAGGCTTCCGCTAAGCTTTTAACACCCATCAAAATCAGCCCATTTTCAAAATGGGGATAAAAACGGTCCTCTCCTCCCCATAAGGGTATAGGAAGGATCCAGTAAGACATGACAAATTCATAAAAACTATAAAACACCATATAAAGAGGTATTATACAAAGTCAAAGGGAGAAAAAGTGACCTGAAAGGGTAGAAGGATAATAACTGAAAGACATAAGTCTACATTGGCTCAAGAAATAGTGAATCCTTTAACTCAAAAAGACTTTAAAGCTACAATCTATAGAGATGACATTATCTTTAGATCTATATCAAATGATGCAGAAGGGTTGAGGGAAACAAAACAAAAAGATATTTCTGATGAGGACAGGAAGCATTTAGGCCAGATCCATCTCCCTGAAATCACTATTATATAGATCACTTGAAAGAAACCAAACTAATCAAATACTCAGTTTGCAAAGATGAAAGGAAATACTGAGAAATCAGTTAGATAACAAGGTGTACCATGGTTTTAAACTTTGATGATTACTATAGTTCAGGGGTGCATGTGTACATTCAGGGGAAGATACAGGGATTGAAAATGGAATGGTTTCCCTCTTGTCCCTGCTGTAGCCATTACCCCAGTTTTACCGTTCAGAATTTCTTCTCTCTGCTCCTTCAACCCAACTCTACCCTCATCTAAAGAACAGTAAACAGAGATACATTAACTGAAGGAAAAAGAGAGGAAAGGTATTTCTCCTCCAGCTCAGCAAATACTTACAAATTCATGCAGCTAATGTTGCTAGTCTAGAGAAAACTGGAATCCCTAACGTAGTGAAAGGTGGAGAAGACGGAAAAGGAACAAAGCAAGACTATCGTTATGTACCATGATCCACGCAAGGGATTGAAAACTTTGCAACAATGGTAATCAGTGAAGATAAGGGTCAATTAAAAGACTGACAAGGATAACCATTTAATGTCTGGAAAATCTATATCAAGTCTGTTGAAATAAATTTCCATCTTTATAGTATAAACCATTATGAGATGATAGCAAGAATACTATTTTTATCCATATCCACTGTAATTGGGTACTCCCTTCAAACCTGGAAGATTTTCAGATACATTTTCAAGGTAACCTACCTGTAACTGCATGACCACATAGTTGAATCGATCATTCCTCCCACAGCCAACAAATCTACAAACATGGTCTTTCCCTGGATAAAAAAGAAAGAAAACAGTAGAAAAGGATATACTATGGTTTCTCTTCTGTACAGTATTAATAATTTGCTTTTCTATATAATATCTTATGATTGAATATAAAATATATCTTCATATCCTTAAGTTTATCATTCATACTTTGCATTTTTAAAGTTATTTTTTATTTATTTGAAAGGTAGAGAGATAGATTGAGAGAAAGAGGTCGTCTATCCACTAGTTCACTCCCCTAATGTCTGCAACAGCTGTGGCTGGGTCAGGATGAAAGCAGGGGCTGGGAACACAACCTGGATCACCCACATGAGTGGCAGAAACCCAACTACTGGAGCCATTACCTGCTGCCTCTCAAGGTGCAAATTAGTTGGAAGCTGGAATCGTAAGCAGAGGTAGAACTCAACTCAGGCACTTTTTAAAAATTTATTTTTATTTTTATTTTTATTTGAAAGAGTTACAGCCGGCGCCGTGGCTCACTAGGCTAATCCTCCGCCTGCGGTGCTGGCATACCAGGTTCTAGGTCCGGTCGGGGCACCAGATTTTGTCCTGGTGGCTCCTCTTCCTATCCAGCTCTCTGCTGTGGCCCAGGAAAGCAGTGGAGGATGGCCCAGGCCCTTGGGCCCTGCACCCGCATGGGAGACCAGGAGAAGTACCTGGCTCCTGGCTTCAGATCAGCGTGGTGCGCCGGCCTCAGCGTGCTGGCCACAGCAGCCATTGAGGGGTGAACCAACGGAAAAGGAAGACCTTTCTCTCTGTCTGTCTCTCTCACTGTCCACTCTGCCTGTCAAAAATAAAAATAAAAATAAAGATAGAGTTACAGAGAGAGGTAGAGACAGAGAGAGGTCTTCCATCTGCTGGTTCACTCCCCAGATGGCCGCAACAGCCGGAGCTGCGCCGATCTGAAGGCAAGAGCCAGGAGCTTCTTGTGGGTCTCCCACGTGGGTGTAGGCACGCAAGGACTTGGGACATCTTCCACGGCTTTCCCAGGCCATAGCAGAGAGCTGGATCGGAGGAGGAGGAGCAGCTGGGACTAGAACCGGCACCCATATGGGATGCCGGCCTTTTAGGCCAGGGCATTAACCTGCTGTGCCACAGCACCAGTACCAACTCAGGCACTTTGATAGGGGATAGATGTATCTCAAACAGCATCTTAACTAGGCTAAATGCTCACCCCTATTCTTCAAATTTTCTACCCATTTCCTCTCCTCCCAGGTCTTGCACTGCTCCTTTTTTCATCAAAAGTTCTCTAACTTTATAAACAAATGAGGGAGCAAATGACTAGTAATTTTTTAAAAGATTTATTTTATTTATTTGGAAGGCAGAGTTACAGTGAAAAAGAGAGAGAGACAGAGATATATATATCTTCCATCCGCTGGTTCACTTCCCAAATGGCCACAACGGCCAAGGCTGGGCCAGATAGAAGCCAAGAGCTAGGAGCTTCGTCAGGGTCTCCCACATAGGTGCAGGGGCCCAAACACTTGGGCCATCCTCCACTGCTTTCCCAGGCCATTAGTAGGGAGCTGATTTGGAAGTGGAGCAGCCGGGACTAGAACCAGCACCATATGGGATGCTGGAGTTGCAGACAGTGGCTTTATCTGCTATGCCACAATGCCAGCCCCTGGTAATTTATTTAAAAGAAAGACTGATTTCATGTCAGATCAACTTGCCCAGACATAATATATATGAAAGCACAGAAGAACAGTAACTAAGAGCTCTGCTAAAAGTACAAATAGGCTCTCAGTTCTCTGCCGAGACATTTGTCTGGTCTGTCAGACGTATTCTTTTCATTAAATTCTGCTACCATGTTTATTGCTTATTTTTGTTTCACATCTGAATTTCTTTTATTGTGCAAAGATAAGGACCTCTGATATAGCCGTCTTTCCCTGGTAACACATCTGGCAGTCAGCCAGAAGAAAATCAGAGCAGCAGTACATCCTGAGCAACCTCACCCTGAGGAATGCTCCATGTCTAGCCTAGTTCCATCATTTCTCCTGCCTCGTTTAGTAGCAGCCAAAGTCTCCTTGCCAATATTTCATGGAGGAGGCTTGCTTACTTCCTTTTAACTTAGCCACCTCAGGCTTTCCCTGCTTTGTTTCAGTCAAAAATCTCTTTGACACACTCATGCAGGCAAGGATCAAATAATTAAATGCCATTAGGGTGCTAGAAGACTCCCACAGTAGGATAAGCTGCGAATGAAACAGGGAAGATTGCATCAAGAAAATGTCCACTCTCCATAAGCACACTGTGAAACCACACACCTTCCCATTCCCCACAGCTAGTTCCATCAGGAGTCCCTTACAAGAGACTAAGGCTAACTCCACCTTTCTTCCGAACTCACTAACTAGGCCCTCTTGGCCCTCCACATCTTGCTTATCATCTATCCATTTATGCTCACTACCACCTCTCCTTCATCTCAAATGTCAGGGGAGTAAGAGATGTTGTGTGTGTCTAGCCAAGGCCCAAGACCTGGTCTCAGCTGTCCCTAAGACATTTACTATTGATGCCACATGCCTCATTTCCTCTACCTCCTCTGCCACCATTTTTAAAAAGCACTGGCAAGAAAGGATCTTAAGATTTTTACCACCAACCAGGCCTTGTTTTCTAACTCCCTCTTGAATTTTTTCTAGACTAGCAAGGGCAGGCCTCCTGGCCCTCTGACCCAAAGGGTTTCCATTTTCTCACTAGCTAAATTATGTATGTTTCTCTGCCCACTTATTTAAGATTCCTTTTTTCTATGGTTTGGGCCAATATATGCCCTGTTAAACTCATAGAACTCTCTGATTACCACTGCCCCTAGTATAAACCTCAAGGCCTGGAAGGATAGATAAAACAGTCTGATACCCTGCTGTGCTTTCTGAAATGCTGTAAACTGCCAAGTTAGTATTGTGACCATTGCCATTTTAAGTCTTCTCAGATTCATGGAGGTATGTCTTTTTTTTTTTTTTAAGATTTTATTTATTTATTTGAGAGGCAGAGTTACAGAGAGAGGGAGAGACAGAGGTCTTCCATCCACTGATTCACTCCCCAAACAGCTGCAATGGCCAGAGCTAGGCAGATCCAAAGCCAAAAGATAGGGGCAGAAACAATAAATAATAATTTAAATATTGGATTCCTTTCATTATCCATTCTTGAAGACTCCACCTTCGTATCATATTTTTAAAATGATTTATTTCTTTGAAAGGCAGAGTGATGGGGGGAGGGGGAGAGAGAGAGAGAGAGAGAGAGAGAGAGAGAGAGAGAGAGAGAGAGAGAAACAGTGCAGTCCTCCATCCACTGGTTCATTTCCCAAACAGCCTCAATAGCCAGGGCTGGTCCAGGTTGAAGACTTGGGCTAGGAGCCTGGCACTCTATCAGGGTCTCCCCACATGGGTGTTAGAAACACAAATACTTGAGCTATCATTTGCTGCCTCACAGGCACACTAGCAGGAAGATGAATCAGAATTAAAGCAGATGAAACATAAAATGACACTCCAATATGGAATCAAAGGACATCCCAAGCAATGGCCAAACCTGCTATGCCACAACACCAGCCCCTCACATAAAATGTAAATGCAGTACCTCTTTTACAAAGAGATTTAAATCATCTAGGGAGAAAAATATTGATTTAATTCCTCTTGGAATGTTCCTTCTATTAATATATAAATAATATTAAAATTCTTCTTTATTTGAAAGGCAGAGTTACAGAGAGAGAAGGAGAGACAGAGAGGGATCTTTCATCTGCTGGTTCACTACCCCAAATGACCACAATAGCTGGGGCTGGGCCAGGCCAAAGCCAGGAACCTGAACTCCATCTAGGTCTCCTACATGGGGCCTAAGCACTTGGGCCATCTTCCACTGCTTTTCTAGATGCATTAGCAGGGAACAGAATCTGAAGTGAAGCAGCAAGCGCATGAACCAGTGCCCATATGAGATGCTAGCATCACAGGCAGGTGGCTTAACCCCCTGTGCCACAGTGCCAGCCCCAGAATGCTCCTTTTAAAATGTTTTAAAAGTGGGGCAGGCCTTTGGCTCAGCAGTTAAAATGTCACTCATATCCACAACCCATATAGGAGTGCCTGTATTCAAGTCTCAGCTTTGCTTAAGATTCTAGTTTCTTGGTAGTCACAGCTTTGGAGGCAGCCAGTGATGGTTCAAGTAGCTGAGTCCCTGCCACTCATGTGGGGGATCTAGATGAGTTCCAGGCTACTGGGCTGTGGCCTGGCCCAGCCCCTACTGTTGGATACACTTGGGGGTTAACCAGTGGATGGAAGACCTCTCTCTGTATCTCTGCCTTTCAAATAAATAAAAATTAAAATTAAAAATAATTTTATAAATTACACCAAAGCACTTTCTCTTGATACTAAACCCATCCTTGTTTAAAGAAAAAAAAATGAATAAATGGTAGAGCCTTTACTGGTAATCAAAACACAAAGTCGGGCAAACTTTCTAGAATTCATCAATACATCTTTATTGCGTTAGGTAAGAATTTATTGAGTTCCTATCTCATACTTTGTGGAACCATATACTGCTGCTCTAATCTTGTATATATATGTATATATGCAATTAATGAAACTACTTGATAAAGTTAGTTCAATTAAAAAGCACAGATTTTTTGGAAGCATGAGAAAACTACCATTTAATTAGAGTAGTAACTCCTCACCACTATTTAGAGCAACTGTTAAAAAACAACTTTCATAATAACTAGCACACACTGAAGTATCACCCCATGAGTACAAGAACATCATCTATTTTGTTCCAGTACCTAGCAGAGTGAAATAATCAATATTTCTGAATGAAAAAATTAACAGAAATCATAATAGCTAATAAAATATGCATGATATGCACATATAATATGTGAGCATTTTATGCCAGGCTCTATATTAAGTGCTTCGAATTCATTTAATTGCCACAACAATGTAAGTATTATTATTTTCTCTCTATTTTTCAGTTACAGAAATAGAGGTTTAGCAAAGTTACTTTGTCCAAAATCATACAGCTGAAAAGTGGTTCAATTCCAGACCTTTTTTTTTGAAAGGCAGAGTTACAGAAAGGCAGAGACACAGCGAGAGAGAGATCTTCCATCCGCTGGTTCACTCTCCAAATGGCCACAACAGCCAGAGCTGGGCCAATCCAAAGCCAGGAGCCAAGAGCTTCATCCAGGTCTCCCATCTGGGTGCAGGGGCCCAAGAATTTGGGCCATCTTTCGCTGCTGCCTTCCCAGGCACATTAGCAGGGAGCTGGATTGGAAAAGGAGCAGCAGGAACTTGAACTGGTACCCCTGTGGGATGCTGGCACTGCAGGCAATGGATTTAACTGCTATGCACAGCACCAGCCCCGAGACTTGCATTCTTAACCATTATGCCAGAAATAACTAAAAAAGATTTTAGGTGCTGGTGCTGTGGCATAGTAGGTTAAGCAGCCATCTGCAGTGCTGGCATCCCATATGGGCACTGGTTCGAGACCCAGCTGCTCCACTTCCAACCCAGCTCTCTGCTATGACCTGGGAAAGCAGTAAAAGATGGCCCACATACTTGGGCCCCTGCACTCACATGGGAAACCCAGAAGAAACTCCTGGCTCCTGGCTTCGGATCGCTGCAGCTCTAGCTGTTGCGGACAACTGGGGAGTGAACCAGTAGATTGAAGACTTCTCTCTTTCAACCTCTCCTTCTCTCTCTAACTCTTTCAAATAAATAAATAAATCTTTAAGAAAAAAAAAGTACAGGACTTATGTACTTCTCCAGTTGCTGCTTGGATATAAAATTTTGGTTACTTTCACCCTTTGAATGCAGGCATCTATAACAACCAGATAATTACACTATGTCTAAAGACTCCAGATACACGTCAAAAGGTTATCAGACTTTTGGGGCATGTGTTTGGTGCAACAGTTAAGACATGCTTAGGATGCCAGCATTCTCTATTGGAGTGCCTGGGTTCTAGTCCCAGGTCTACCTCTGATTCCAGCTTGGGGCTAACACATACTCTGTGAGGAAATAGGTAATGGCACAAGTTCCTGCCACTTATGTGGGAGGCCTGGATTGAGTTCTCTGCTCCTGGCTTTGGCCTGGCACAGACCCAGCTATTGCAGGCATTTAGGGAATAAAATAGCAAATGGAACATCTCTTTCTCTCTGCCTTTCAAATAAAATGAAAATAAATAAAAATAATTTCAAAAAGGTAATCAGGTGTTTATGAACATTTTTACCATATGTATGGATTATTTTTGTCTTTAATCAGTCACATAACAACTGTTCTTTCTCAACATTCATGAAATGTTTATTACAAAGGAGATTTTACAATTGTGTAAGAAATCAGTATTCCTTACTTATAAGCTCTCACTTTCTCTGTCGCCATTAGAATACTCATTCAAAGCTATCTGAATCTGTCACCCAAATTGCAAGTTCTAAGACTATTAGGTAATAAGATAGACATTAGCTTATATGTGTGAGAGAGCTAAAGGAAAACAAAACAAAACCAAAAACATAGACGTTTGTATGACTGAATGAGGAAAGAACCACAGAAAGCAATCCAACATTTACACATCAAAATCCTGCCATGTCTGATAAACTTACAGGTGGATCTCAGGCTTCCCTAAGGATTTATCAGGGGAATCTTCCCAGGCCAGTGCCAAGGGATGCTATTAGGTCCAATTCCTTGGAAGAAATTTCATAAATTCCACTCCAGGAAAGCCTTCTGCCCAGCAATATCCCAGAGGAGGGAAGGGGGAGGAGAAATGGTGGGCCCACACCCATGGTAACTACAGTATGAATGCATACTGAGAGCTTAGTTCTTTGCTGAATTGTCTACCTGATCTCCCAGGTATATTCTCTTCATTAAACCTTGCTAGCCTGCTAACTACTGATCTCTGACTCACATCTGAAATTCTTTTTTCATGGGAAGACAAGAACTTCTGTTCCAGCTATTTTCATTAATAAGACCACCTCCAAAAAAGATTCTTTTGCTTCCACAATTTCCAAGGTTGAATAGATTAACACAGGCTACAAGAGTGGATAAGGTTAAGTTGGTGAATGTGTGGAGCATGATGATGCAAGAAAAGTGAGATAAGGTCTTTTTTTTTTTTTAAGATTTATTTATTTATTTGAAAGGGAGCACTACAGAGAGAAAGGGAGAGACAGAGAGAGAGAGATCAATCTTCCCACTTGCTGGTTTATTCCCCAATGCCCGCAATAACCAGGGCTGGGCCAGGCTGAAGCCATGAGTCAGGAGCTTCATCTGGGTCTCCCATGTGGGTGTAGGGGCCCAAGCCCTTGGGCCATTTTCTTTTTCCCTATTTTTTAAAAAACGATTTATTTATTTATTTGAAATGTAGAGCTCCAGAGAGGCAGAGGCAGAGAGAGGTCTTCCATCTACTGGTTCACTACCCAAATAGGCACAACAGCTGGAGCTGGGCCAAATCAAAATCAGGAACCAGGAGCTTTTTCCAGGTCTCTCATGCAATGCTGAGGCCCAAGTACCTGGGCCATTTTCCACTGCTTTCCCAAGCCATAGCAGAGAGCTGGATCGGAAGTGGAGCAGCCGAATCTTGAATTGGTGGTGGATCATTTTCTGTTGCTTTCCCAGGTGCATTAACAGGGCGCTAGATATGAAGTATAGCAGCCGGGACTAGAACCAGTGCCCATACGGAATGTCAGTGTCACAGGTGGTAACTTAACCTGCTGTGCCACAACCCTGACTCCTTGGTAAAGTGTTGTATCATTATAGTATAATATGATACACAGTGATTAACTTGCTGTCCATTGGGATTGGTTCCAGGATCCCCAGAGAATACCAAAATCCCCAGATTTTTCAGGGAACTTCCAAAAATTCAAGGAAGAGCAGATAATTAGTCTAGCATAGTTTTTTTTTTTTTTTAAAGATTTATATTTATTTATTTGAAAGAGTTACCCAGAGAGAGAAGGAGAGGCAGAGACAGAGAGGTCTTGCTTCCGTTGGTTTGCTCCCCAACTAGCCGCAACAGCTGGAGTGCGCCAGTCTGAAGACAGGAGCCAGGAGCTTCTTCTGGGTCTCCCACGTGGGTGCAGGGGCCCAAGCATTTGGGCCATCCTCTACTGCTTTCCCAGGCCATAGCAGAGAGCTTGATCAGAAGAGGAGCAGCCAGGACTAGAACCGGTGCCCATATGGGATACCGGTATTGTAAGTGGTGGCTTTACCTGCACCAGTTCCTGATGGTTTTTTATAACATGCATTTTCTCTCTCTCTCTCTCTGTGTGTGTGTGTGTGTGTGTTTTATAGAAACTGCAAATGCATGGATTTCAAACACTTTGCAATTTCAGGAAATAAAATCAACACATGGGGCCAGTGTTGTGATGTAGTAGGTTAAGTTGCCACCTATGGCTCGAGCTACTGCAGCCTTGTCTCACCTCACTATACAGCGCTGTTGCAGAGGCTCTCAGCTATTAGAGTCCTGAGTTGTGGGCGCCCACACCCTCATGTAGGTCCACCGTGTTCCTCTAATTTCGGTAGAGTTTCCTCTGGTGTTTTTTCTCTAACTTCCCTGAGACTACACTATCTTTACTTTTTTAAAACTATCCTTTTCTGGGCTAGAGCAGTAAGCTCCCTCCCTACTCCACCATCTTGGAACTGCCTTCTTACATTTCTTCTAGGGCATTTATTTCTATTTATTTTTATTTATTTGAAAGGTAGAGTTACAGAGAGAGGTAGAGACACAGGCCATTTTGGAGAGAGAGGTCTTCTATCCGCTGTTTCACTCCCCAAAAGACCACAGTGAGTGGGGCTGGGCCAGGCTAAAGCCAGGAGCCAGGAGCTTCTTCTGGGTCCTCCAAGTGGGTGCAGGAGCTAAGCACTTGGGCCATCCTTGATGCTTCTCCAAGTGTATTAGCAGAGAGCTGGATAAGAAGTGGAGCAGCTGGGACTTGAACTGGCACCCCCTATGGGATGTTGGTGCTGCAGGCCAGAGCTTTAACCAGCTGTGCCACAGTGCCAGCCCCTATTTCTATTTTTTATAAAAAGATTTATTTATTTATTTGAAAGAGTTACATAGAGAGAAGGAGAGGCAGAGAGAGAGAGAGGTCTTCCATCTGCTGGTTCACTCCCCAGTTAGCCCCTCTGGCTGGAGTTATATCAATCCTAATCCAGGAGCCAGGAGGCTTCTCTGGGTCTCCCATAAGGGTACAGGGGCCCAAGGCATTGGCTCATCTTCTACTGCCTTCCCAGGCCATAGCAGAGATCTGGATAGGAAGTGGAGCAGTCGGGTCTTTAACCGGTGCCCATATGGGATGCTGGAGCTGCAGATGGCGGCTTTACCCACTACGCCACAGCACCAGCCCCCCTCCCCTTCTATTTGTTTATTAATTGTATTTGAGAGACAGACTGACAGACACAGCTTCAATTCACTGGCTCATTCCTCAAATGCTTGGGAACCAGGAACTCAGTGCAGGTCTATCACATAAGTGAAAGTAACACAACTATTTGAGCCACCACCAGCTGCCTCCCAGCGTACATACTGGCAGAAAGCTGTAATCCAGAGCAGAGCTGAGTCTCAAACGTAGGTAACACAGTATGGAATGTTTGCATCCCAACTGATTTGCCACAGATCCTTTGTGTGGTCCTTGGGACAGAGCAGACAAATATTATACCCACTGGGGCTAGTGCTCAGGCACTGGTCTCCATCGAGGAGAAGAACTCAGCTGAGCAGAATATACTTCCCTTCTGATTAAAAAAAGAGAGAGATTTACCACGCCAAACCTGGGTGTGTCACCTTAGGCACACTCTAACCCTAGAGAACTGAACAGAGCTCTCTGGCCACACCCACTACAAGCCTCTAGAGATTCACTGAAAGCAGACAGTCCATTTATCTACAGAGTCATAGTGCAATAATAAAAGCTGCCATGGTCGGGGGTGGGGAGAAAAGAAGAAATCAACGAATATCTCCACAAATGCCGAACAACAAACACAACAATTCAAGAAACAGAATAAGGAAGACAACATGATGCTCCCAAAAGAACATGACACTTCAATAATAGATTATGAAAATGATGAGATAGAAGAAATGGAACTCAAAAATTGATCATAAGATTACACAGAACTAATCAAAAGCAAACGCACAAACTACTGAAATCCTTGCAGGACATGAAAGAAAATCTCTCCCATGAAATTGAAATCCTAAGGACAAATCAAAATGAAATGAAGAATTCAATAGAACAAATAAAAGACACAATGGAGAGTCTTAAAAACAGAATCAGTGAGGCAGAAGAGAGAATATTGGTCTTAGAAGACAACACAGGAAAGTATACAGTCAAAACAAAGACAAGAAGAGGAAATCAGAAATCTAAAGATCACTGTTGGGAATCTATAGGATACTATAAAACACACACACACACACACACATTCAGGTTCTAGGAGTTCCTGAAGGAATGGAGAGAAAGAAAGGATTAGAAGGCCTTTTTAGTGAAATACTAGCAGAAGACATCCTGGGTTTGGAGAAAGAGACATCCAAGTACAGGAATCACACAGAACTCTCAACAGACCTGACCAGAAAAAATCCTCGCATGATACATTGTAATCAAACTCACCACTGTGAAACATAAAGAGAAGATTCTAAAGTGTGTAAGAGAGAAACACCAGATTACTTTCAGAGGATCTCCAATTAAACTCATCAGACTTCTCATCAGAAACCCTGCAAGCTAGGAGAGAGTGGCAAAATATAGCCCAAGTACTAAGAGGAAAAAAACTGTCATCCCAGAATATTATAACCTAACTACAAAGAGTTGTATGCCAACAAACTGGAAAATCTAGCAGAAAAGGATAAAAAGGATAGATTCCTAGATACATACAACCTACCTAAATTGAACCATGAAGACACAGAAAACCTAAACAGACCCATAACCATGACAGAAATTGAATCAGTAATACAGGCCCTCTCAACAAAGAAAAGCCCAGGACCAGATGGATTCACTGCTGAATTCTACCAGACGTTTAAAGAACTAATTCCAATTCTTCTCAAGCCATTCAAAACAACTGAAAGAGAGGAAATCCCCCCAAATTCTTTCTACAAAGCCAGAATCACCTTAATTCCTAAACCTGACAAAGATGCAGCAGAGAAAGAGGATTACAGACCAATTTCCCTGGTGAACATAGATGCAAAAATCCTCAATAAAATTCTAGCGAGTAGAATCCAACAACACATCAGAAAGATCATCCACTCAGACCAAGTGGGATATCCCTGGTATGCAGGGATAGTTCAATGTTCACAAATCAATCAATGTGATACACTACATTAACAAACTGCAGAAGAAAAACCATACGGTTATCTCAATAGATGGAGAGAAAGCATTTGATAAAATACAACACTCTTTAATGATGAAAACTCAAGCAAATTGGGTATAAAAGGAACATTCCTCAACACAATTAAGGCAATTTATGACAAATTGACAGCCAGCATCATATTGAATGAGGAAAGGTTGGAAGCATTCCCACTGAGATCCAGTACCAGACAGGGATGCCCACTCTCACCATTGCTATTCAATATAGTACTGGAAGTTTTAGCCAGAGCCAAGTGGCAAGAAAAAGAAATCAAAGGGATACAAATTGGGAAGGAAGAAGTCAAACTATCTCTATTTGCAGATGATAAGATTCTTTATTTAGGGTATCCAAAGAACGCCACTTAGAGACTATTGGAGCTCATAGAAGAGTTTGGAAAAGTAGCAGGATATAAAATCAATGCACAAAAATCAACAGCCTTTGTATACACAGGCAATGCCGTGGCTGAGAAAGAACTTCTAAGATCAATCCCACTCACAATAGCTACAAAAAAAAAAAAAAATCCAATACCTTGGAATAAACTTAATCAAGGATGTCAAAGATCTTTACAATGAGAATTACAAAACTTTAAAGAAAGAAATAGAAGAAGATACAAAAAAAAGGAAAAATCTTCCATGTTCATGGATTGGAAGAATTCATATCATCAAAATGTCCACTCTTTCAAAAGCAATTTATAGATTCAATGAGATACCAATCAAAATACCAAAGACATTCTTCTCAGAAATCCGGTCATTTGCAACTAAAGGAGGAATCTGGAAAACATCATACTGAGTGAAACAAGCCTGTCCCAAAGGGACAAATATCATATGTTCTCCCTGATCTGTGACAACTAACTGAGCACCTAAAAGGAAACATGTAAAAGTGAAACTAACACCAGGAGAAGCAATGACTTGATCAGCTCTAATCCTGACTGTCAAGGAACAGCTTACTATTTTATTCTTTTTAATATTTTCTTTTTCTACTTAATACCATTGGCTGAACTTTTTTTTTTTTTTTTTTGACAGGCAGTGGACAGTGAGAGAGAGAGAGATAGAGAGAAAGGTCTTCCTTTGCCATTGGTTCACCCTCCAATGGCCACTGCGGCTGGCGCACCGCGCTGATCCGAAGCCAGGAGCCAGGTGCTTCTCCTGGTCTCCCATGCGGGTGCAGGGCCCAAGAACTTGGGCCATCCTCCACTGCACTCCCAGGCCAGAGCAGAGAGCTGGACTGGAAGAGGGGCAACCGGGACAGAATCCAGCAACCTGACCGGGACTAGAACCCAGTGTACCAGCGCCGCAGACGGAGGATTAGCCTATTGAGCCGTGGTGCTGGCCGAACTCTTTACTTAACACAGAATTATTCTCAGGTGTTTAAATCCAATTGAAAATTGAACCCTGTTAAAACTAAGAGTGGGAATAAGAGAGGGAGGAGATGTACAGTTTGGCACAAGTTCCCTGGGACTTAGCCCTAAGGGTAAAGCTAAAAACTTGCCATGGGACTCCAAATCCCATTAAGTTGGCAAGTACCAATGCCATCTTACTAGTTAAAGTTGTAAGTTTAAGTTCATAACTGATCATAAAGATAGAATTGTTGGCCGGCACCGTGGCTCAATAGGCTAGTCCTCTGCCTGAGGCACAGGCACACCGGGTTCTAGTCCCAGTAGGGGCGCCAGATTCTGTCCTGGTCACTCCGCTTCCTGTCCAGCTCTCTGCTGTGGCCCGGGAATGCAGTAGAGGATGGCCCAAGTCCTTGGGCCCTGCACCTGCATGGGAGATCAGGAGAAGCACCAGGCTCCTGGCTTCAGATCAGCGTGGTGCACCGTCTGCAGCGTGCTGGATACAGCGGCCACTGGGGGGTGAACCAACGGAGAAGGAAGACCTTTCTCTCTGTCTCCCTCTCTGTCCACTCTGTCAAAAAAAAAAAAAAAAAAAAAAGAATTGTTAAAGGGATCACATAAATAAGACCAAGTGTCTACTACTACTAATAGATAGAATTTAAAAGGACAGAACGATCCAACATGGGAAGTGGGCCATGCAACAGAATAACAAATGCCCTAAACATCACTCTGGCCTCAGAATCCGCTCTTAAGGCAATCAAATCTGGCTAAAAAAGCCCATTAGAGCATTTCAGGCATGGAAAGCCAAGACACTGTGGCAAAAAAATGAGCTAAATGAAAGATCTCTGTGAGATTCCAGTGGAAAGAAGGGGCCATCAAAGAAGGAGGTACCTTTCTCTGAAGGGAGGAGAGAACTTCCACTTTGCTTATATCTAAATACTGATGGAGTTTGTGGACTCAAAAGGCTTCCATAGCCTTGGCAGCTCATGACAAGATCCTCAGGTGATCACTGACATCATAAATAAGTGTCCATTGTGGGGCCAGCACTGTGGCACAGTAAATTAATCCTCCGCCTGCAGCGCCGACATCCCATATGGGCGCCAGTTCTAGTCTTGGCTGCCCCTCTTCCAATCCAGCTCTCTGCTATGGCCTGGGAAAGCAGCAGAAGATGGCCCAAGTCCTTGGGCCCTGCAACCACGTCGGAGACCAGCAAGAAGCTCTTGGCTCTTGGCTTTGGATCGGTGCAGCTCCAGCCGTTGCAGCCATTTTGGGGAGTGAATCAATGGAAGGAAGACCTCTCTGTTTCTCCCTCTCACTGTTTGTAACTCTAACTCTCAAATAAAATAAATAAAATCTTTAAAAAAAAGTGTGTCAATTGTTAAATCAACAACAGGAGTCACTGTGCACTTGCTCCCCATGAAGGACCTCTGTCCTAAATGTGTTAAACTATGAGAATTAGCGGTACAACTAGTCTTCAAACGGTACTTCTTTGTGTGTCTGTGTGGGTGGAAACTGTTGAAATCT